>NC_137456.1:199573700-200173700 GCF_964235325.1 Thermobia domestica | reverse complement strand
CTTCCGATTTATTTTGGACGCCAGAGCTCTTAATTTACACATTGCACCAGACAGTTTTCCTGTACCGTCGATAGAAGACATTCTTTCGAGTCTTAGTAAGTGTCGCTACCTGTGCTGCTCTGACTTGCTCAGTGGGTTCTTTCAAGTGAAAATCGCGGAAGAATACCAACACGTCACTGCCTTTTCAATCCCAGGAGTTGGTTCATTTTCTTTACAGCACTCCGACAGGGCCTTATCACTAGTTCCGCTGGTTTAAACAGATTAGTGAAAATAACATTAGAAGGATTAGAATCTGAACAAATTTTCGGGTACCTTGATGATTTTTTGGGGGGTGGGAACACTTTTGAGGATGTTATCAATCTCACCAAGAAGTTATTTCAACGAATTAGAGAACGTGGTCTTAAACTTGCACCAGAAAAAACGAAATTGGCTTATTTTTCATTAACGGTTTTGGGAGACGATATTTCGTACGATGGCTTGCGAATTTCCAAGAAAATAATAGACTCCATTAGTAATTATGAAAGTCCGAAGACGAAAAAACGTGTGAAAAGTTTTCTAGGATTAGCTAGCTTTGTAAGACGATTCTTACCTAATTTTTCTGAAATTGCTGAGCCTTTAAACTCGCTTCTCAGAAAGGATGTACCGTTTAAGTGGACACAAAAACAACAAGATGCTTTTGAGAAAATTAAAGACCTTATCATAAAATCGCCATATTTGATGCATAATAATCCGAAACACCCTGTATACTTGTTCTGGGATGCATCAACTCGCGGTCTTGCTGCCGTGCTCAAACAACCTATATCTTCTCCAGATGACCCAGAGTTAGCACCCATTGCTTATTGTAGCCGTAGCTTAAGTAAAAGCGAGAAATCTAGACACCCTTATGAACTTGAACTTTTGAGTATTATATACGCCTTTCGATCCTTTCGTTATTTTTTGCTAGGACGTCACTTTTTTTGAAAACCGATTGTAAGAGTCTTTTGTTTTTAAAGCAGACAAAAAATGTAGGTAAATTTGGTAGGTGGCTTAGTTTCATTGAACAGTATAACTTTACTGTTACACACATATCTGGGGTTTCTAACATAGAAGCTGATGCTATTTGACGTTTTTCTCGTGCCCCTAGGGACATTTCAGATAAGCAACAAAATGAGGAAGACCCTCGAGTATTTTCTTCCACTATTACTGAGTGTAACAATATGCTAAGTGACGAACCTTCTCTCAGTGATGAACAAATGAAGGACCCGTTTTATAAGGATATTTTTGATTGGTTAGAAAACAAGGAAAAGAAAAATCCAAAAATTGAAAGACAAGCATTTTATTTCACGGTTAAAGAAGGAATTTTGTATAGAAAACAAAAAACATCTAGTGTTATGAAATTTTTAGTTGCTGTACCTGTTTCATTACGCTGTAAAGTTTTTGATGCGGCTCATACTTCTGCCATTGGTTCAAGTCACGGAGGCTTTTCTAAGACATATGATCTTTTAGTGAAATCTGTGTATTTCCCTAATATGAAACAATATATCTATCAGAAATGAAAAGAATGTTTAATTTGCCAGTCCAGCAAAAATAAACCTGGTTCTGCTTACGGTATATTGTAAACGTATCCTCAAGTACCGCCCTTCTATCGCATTTTAGTAGACATTGGAGGGGTGTACTCCTCGAGTAATATTTTGAGACACAAGCATTTGATTGTTGTTGTCGATGCTTCTATTCGGTATACTATTTGTAGTTCATTAGCAGATATAACAGCGTCTTCTGTAAGTAGTTTTCTTTATGAAAACGTAATTTTGAAAAACGGTATTTTTAAAGAATTAGTCAGAGACAAAGGTCCATGTTTTACAAGTAACCTATTCAAGGAGTTGTGTGCAATGATTGGAGCTAAGATTCGATTTGTAAATGTTCAAGCTCATTACGCTAACGGGACTGCTGAGATAGCTATCCGAAACATTGAACAAAGACTGAAATTTGCGTTGTGTAATAAAGATCAAGGGAAATGGGTCGAACTGCTGCCATCTGTTGTGTTAGTTCACAATTTAACTGTTAATTTATCCTCTGGATACAGCCCTTTTTGAACTTTTGCATGGATTCAGATGTAGAATGCTACACGAAGCAATTTTGGACACCCCCTGTCAATTTCAGGACAATGCTCATCGCTTACAGCAACTTGGAGAAATACGAGACAAAGCCCATGATAAATGGTTCCAGAGACATAAGGCGGCAACGAAATTTTATGACAAACGTCATTCGAAACCTAATTTCAAAGTCGGAGATAAGGTATGGATTTTGGACAGTACCATGAAGAAAGGATCCACCAGAGCTTTCAATGGACGTTATTTTGGTCCAGGAATCATTCAAGATATTGACCATCCAAATTCCTATTTTGTTAAGTTCAGAACTGCGCGAGGAAGATTCAAGGTTGATTTGATTGCAGTACAAAGATTGAAGAAGTACTACGAGAGACAGGAGAAGGAAAACGAGGAAGAGGGAGAGGAAGATGACGTTGACTTGGATATATAAGACGTTGTTGAGGATGCTACTGCGAATGCCTGTTGTGCCGAAGTGCAGGGAGAGAAACAGAAGAGAATAACAGAAAAAGAAGAACATTGTGAAATTATTTTTAATCCTGCGGTAAACATGATAGAAAAAGATGATATTCCATCTATGAATCTTCGTGAAGTTGTGATTGCCAACCAACTACCTACTTGGGCTGAAACAGGGAAGAATTGTTCCGGCTTGAAACCGAAGTTTGGTGCCAATTCTGCAATCAACAAGAAAATCAGTGTTTTCCGTGGAGATATTGCTATGATTAAAGCTGACGCTGTTGTCAACCCCACGAATGAATTACTTATTCCATTAGGAGGAGCGGATAGAAGTATCCAAGAAGCTGCAGGAGAAGAATTTCGTAAAGATTGCGAGAAAATACGTTCTTTGAAACCAGGACAAGTGAAGATTACTCCAGGTTATAATCTCCTGCTGATCAAGTATTATTGACATGTGGTCCCAGAGATGTGGAGAAGAAGACTTTGGAGAATTGTTATAACAATTGTTTTGATTTTGTGTTGAAAAATCTGTTTTCAACTGTGGCTTTTCCTTGCATCGCTGCTGGTGCATTTCATTACCCTAAGGAACCTGCTGCGAGAATTGTATTGTTGAGTACACGAAAATTTTTAGAGGATCATGTGGACAACGTAGACCGTATTGTATTTTGTATTTTCGACAAGGAGAATTGGGATCTCTATCAGCGTCTTTTACCTGTGTATTTTCCCTTGGAAGAAGGAAAAGAAGTGGAAGCTGTTTCTCTGCAATGAAGTTTTTTTTTAAAAAAAAAGAGGAAAAAAGAAAACGGTTCTCAAAGGAAGATTTGATGGATTAGGAACATCTGTGCAGTTGGTAACGAATTTTGTTTTGACACTGGCCATGTCATGGAATTTGTTTTGGTTTGTTTGTGTTTCTGTCTTGTCGGCAATAACAATTACAACGAAAAGAAGGAGAAAAAGGAGTACTCATATAGACATCATTGTTTCTTCAGTCACTTAGAACTGTTGATTAACTTTGTAGAACACGTTCTTTTTCCTGATCATCTTATGAACAGCTTATAAACTGAATAAATTAGTATCTAGGCGCCAAATCAACATCTTATTGATACAGTACGTTTAGCAGAAGAAAACCAGGGAGATAGACGCAACTGTGAATTAATATTTGTATGCTATCTATGTTATGATAGTGATGAAGGAATTCCTACGTTTTTTGCATTTTTCGAGATGCATCTTGTGACCCAAATGTGGATGTAAAGAAGAATGAAGTTTTTCTTTCCCTGGATTTTTTATTTGATCCTACGATTTGTTATTAGTTATTGGGAATATACTCAGTCAATGTATTCTTTTCAAAGGAATATACACTGTTATAACATCTTGTGTGATTTTAGTGATCTTTTAGAATGATCAATTTTTCATTGCCTGCAGTGTATATAGTAAACTTCGTATTTCATCATGAAGATGACTTGGGATTTATGTATGACGAAGATTTGTGCTTATTTGATATGTACTTTTGTATATTTGAAGATTTGACTTGATTCCACATTTTCCTGTGGGTATTCGTACTTTTACTTTTGTACAAGAAGAAAGAAGTTTTTTTTCCTTTTATCGCATATTTAGTCAGGGATTTAGGAATATGTTTGGTGATAGTCTGTCATGTTGATTTCTTTAAGGTTTTAATAGCCAGTGCAGAGCGCTATAACTCTGCCAATACGTCGGACATTGTGGAACTAAATTCTCCACAATTCGTTTTTCTAAAACCTGAAATCAACATTCTTTTGTGTTGTTTTATCTATTCTTTCTATGGGTACCTAGATTAATTTTTCTTCTACCGCGTAATGATTATTTTGATTATAGAGTTGCAATTTTATTGGAATTGGAGTTTTTATTTACTATATATAGATATATACGTATGGATTATGGTTTAGTTATTACTTTTGCATTTTCCCCCCTGATTTTTCGTCGATTTTATTAATTCCATTATTTTTTTCCAATTATTGTCCCTATTCTCATATCTTACGTGTTTTGGGCAGTCATTGACTGTATCCCCTAAATTTTTGTGATGTTACTATTATATACCTGTCTACCCTACTCCAATAATCTACTTGTACTGAATGAACTTTCCAGTTATGTGATGTGTAAGGACATTGTACCTGTGTTTTCCATACCTGCATTTGTGCTTAGTGATGCTGTGTTTACAACATTGACGTTGCTGTGCTTACGTCATTTGATATTGACTGTTCTGCTGTCAACTGTGTTAGTGTGTGAAAATTTCTGCTGTACTCATCATTTCTTATAATATGATTCTTTCCAGACTATATTTGCTGCTGTTTTCATCATGAAGACTAAATGGAACTATAAAGATGCTAATGTTTTCTTTTATAGAAAAAACTAAAAGGTGATTTTTGTTTGTCTCCGAAATGTTTTCATTCGGGACTTTGATTTCAGGGGGGGGGATGTGAAGATATGTATATTTGGACACATGGCAAAGTATCTTATTTTGAACAATGGGACATTTTATTTTAAAAGAACATTACAGTGAAAAGAATAACTATTCATTTTAAGTTAAATCACCTTTCGATTTTTTTCCAAGTTCATTTGCCTTTGCTGTTTGTCATTTACTTCTTACGTTTGTAATTTCTCAATTAATAAAATAACATATTGCTTCCCCGTCCGCATTCCTATCATCACCTTACCTTGGTTAATCTACGAGCACGCACTTTTTCATCGAGACGCAAATCAGAGTGAATAACCGAGGATATGAACCCGGAAGGAACGCCATACAAAATCGATTGAGAGACTATTGGAAGGGACAGTCGACTTGAAGCGAGAGACGAGTTAGAATGTAGACCGCGGGCTCCATTTTGAAATTTACGTTTGATAGCCTTGCTCTATCCCACAGAGCACCTTTGTTTCGGCTAACGCCAGATAGCCATCTACGACTATGTATTGCTTTTTGAGAAGAAGTTTTAAGTTTAACTAAAATTGCGGTTTTCGTAAAGTTGGTTTCTCAGTCCGGGTTCCGCCGACTCTTAACCTTGGTTACTTGAACGACGAGGCAGCCAAACAGAGGGATGGACGGACGTCGGCCCGGTGGAGGAATCGTCGAGAGGACAACGATCAGACCTGCAAGTAAGTGCGAGTAGATTAACCTATCCTCAAAGCTACTCTCTCCTTATCCCTTTCACCCCCTTTAACATCACAGTCTGTTACCTTGGTACGTGTTGGATTTCATTTAAATGCAACCCAGGGTGGATCCCGTACCTCATGTTTTGTTAAGTTCTATATCTACAAAATCCTGGGCGCAACCTGTCGGATCTGCTATCCCCAATCACGTCATTTTTAAGCACATAATCTGAGCTTTCAGACCGACAAGTGGCGACTGCACAATAATAATAATAATAATAATAATAATAATAATAATAATAATAATAATAATAATAATAATAATAATAATAATAATAATAATAAAAGTTGTAGTAGTAGTAGTGTCATTGATAATAATTATACTGTCTATGTAATATACTTGAAGAATATACCAAATTTCACAATAGTAAATCCTCACGTTAAGCGGGTTTCCATATCCAGGCTTCTAACTATGAAAACATTTACGATCACTCACCCAATCATTTCACAGATTCAACCTGTTGCATATAAGTTATTAGGACGTAAAATTGAATATAGTTTATACGAAAAAGATCTTTATGCATTGCAAGACCTGTAACGCCCAAATATTCACCACAAACTTATAGTGGTATCGACATAAACAAACAAACAAAAAAAAAAAAAAAAAAAGTGTGGAGCAGAAAAATTCTTTACACAAAAGACTAAAGAAATTTAATGATGACGTACGAACTGGACGAGCGGTTTGGGTCAATAGTCTATCAATCATAAGTTTATGTGTTCAAATCCTGTATGAAGTATTCTTTTTGTTTTTTTCCTTAAAAGTGTGTTCCTTATTTTCATCAGAGGACGGAAAACATTTCTTTGTAATAAATCTTTGGCAACTACTTTTCTCTCAAATTCGATTAGAAGGGAACATTATATGAATTGCAAGTTTAAAATCCAAAACTGAAAACAAAATATTACGTATGTTCAATATTTCATTATTATCTTTTGATTTGTAATGAAAAACTAATTATAAGCATTGATGATTTCAGAAGATTCTCCCCGTGTAATGGTCAATATCATGATCGAAGATATGGCCACGAATTTACGTCGACAGGGTCTCAAATTCTCCCACAAGTCATGCCCTGAAGTCATCACTGTTTCAAAGGTTTCCTTAAGAAATACCTAGGTAGAATATTACATTTATTTCTCGTTCTACGTTTTGAAATGACAAAATCATAATTTTAAAAGTAATTATAATACGATAAGAATAATGGTTTATAGAACTAATGAAGTAAATAGTATTGTGTAAGTTATCGGTTTCTAATCGGATTAAAACTAGAATATTAATTTCCATCGCATTTTAAAGTAAATCGTCTCTATATGTAATTCTTACTGGAAAGCATGTTTAACTCCAATTACTTAATCAATATATTTAATAATATATTTTTATTATAATATTTTTACTATTCAATGTCGTATACACTTCATTTCCCAAAGCAAAACCTCGCAAATGTATAGTGAGCTAGTGAATATTATCAAATAAATTATCATTTAGTTTACGTAAATACTGCATCGACTGATTTGAAACTTCGTACTTTAACTAATAATAATAATAATAATAATAATAATAATAATAATAATAATAATAATAATAATAATAATAATAATAATAATAATAATAATAAATGATAGCCATATCTTATAAGAATTTCATGATTACTCAATAAATTAACTCAACGTGGTCTCTATTTGAAGTTCTATTTATTCGAATCCGATAGAAATACAAAGAGAAACTTCGAGAACAGGTAAAATAAAAATGTTACTTTGGTGGGACTCGAACTAACCTTTAAGAGTTCGTTTCAAGTTACAAATGCCTTAGACACTTTGTTTCTTGTCTTTAAGTTAACTGATTCACTGAACGTATCTGAGTAAGTTGTCTTTATTTTCTACTCGGTTATACACGTTTTATAATAATTTCTTTTAAGCTTGAACGACAGGAACACAAATGAAAATACATTTAGGTCAATTAAAATTCCCCCACCGGAAATCGAATCGGGGACCCCGTACACCAAAAGGCACACGTGCTAGCCACTAGATCAGCGATAAGAACGCATGAAATCTGTTTTGAAGTGTCTGAAATTTATGCCTATTTCGCCCTGATGTAATGTCTACTGATGTTTTTATGTTTACCGTATTCGTTTCTTTCAGGAACGATATATGTTATTTATATAGGTTCTATTACGTATTCGTCCATAAATACTATATAAATTATCAGAATGATTCATGACCGCTCGTGCATGCACAGTAGACGGACAGTGTAATTGGAAGGTGTGTTCAACAGATATTACGTATTTCGCCGACATTTAATAGCTATATAGTAGAGATAGCGAAAACGAGTTTACCTAATGAAGATGGAATTTCGGTAGGAGATGAAATGATGTGGTGTATACGGTTTGGGATTGATATAGTTGTTGTTGCAGAATCTAAAAAGAAAATTAATAAGATGTAGAAAACTTGAGAAAGGCTTCTGAAGAATATGGGATGAAAATAAATGTTAGAAAGATAAAATCTATGGTGATTGAAACGAAGCGATCGGTGTCAAATATAGAAGTAGGAGCGGGAGAAAAGAACAAATGACTAGTTTTCGATATCTGAATAGTATTATTAGTGATGATATGATTTGCGAACGTGAAATAGAAGGAAGGATAGAAATAGCGAAAGAAGCCTTTGGGATGAAGAAAATACTATTTTGTGGGACCTTGAATAGAGTTGAAAAAGACTCATAAAGTGCTTCGTGTACAGTATTTTACTTTATTTATAAGGCAGAATCATGGACATTATGCAAAAATGATGAGAAACAATTGAAGGGTTTCGAAATATGTGCATGGAGAAGAATGGAGAGAAATAGCTGGGTCGAGAGGAAAACAAACGAAAAAGTGTGAAAATTGGAAAGAGAGAAATATTTTTAAGAAGAGGAAGAAAACTTGGTTGGGATATTGGTTAAGAAGGAACTGTATCATGAGGGATGTGCTAGAGGGTATGGTGGCAGGAAAGAGAGGGAGGGATTAATTAGACTATTTAGGCTATTGGCGATGTCAAAACAGAAAAGTTGTATGTGAAGATGGAAAGGTTAATAGAAGATCGCGGAGCATGGCAATTTCTCAGTCGCAGCAAGTGACCCGCTGGTAATGGCGGAATACTTCTGATGTAATGATGCCCATGATGCACAGTAGAAACAGAAAAATCCACTTTACTGTCATTACTAATACGAATCACAATGCAAATTTCTACAGGCTGTCAAACGGAAGCAGTGGTTCCCAATCTGAGGACGCACAGCTTCCTCCTGGTTAAGCATGGAGAGGGAGTAAGGGGGCGAAAGCTACTGGCAGAAATGAATTGTGAAATAAATAAATAAATAAAACACCATTTGTAAGGACTCTTTAAAATTTAGCTTGGCAATTTTATAATGACCGTTTAAAAAATAATACTGTACTACGAGGGTATGCTAAGGGTATGCTAAATACTTGCTTTAAATAGATATAAATACCTGACATTATTATTATTATTATTATTATTATTATTATTATTATTATTATTATTATTATTATTATTATTATTATTATTATTATTATTATTATTATTATTATTGGTCTCCCACTTCTTGGCCGAGATGTGAAATATTCACCACCTTCTTCATATCACTACATCAATTTCTTCACTGTTTTCTTGTCACATCCCATATCCCTAGCTATGTGAATGGCAGTTTGTCCCATAGTTACTCGGCCTATGATTTCCCCTCTCATAGTAACAGATAGTTCTCTACAGGCTTTAGAGCAGGGCATTTTGACAGCCTGTAGAAATTTGCATTGTGATTCGTATTAGCAATGACAGTAAAGTGGATTTTTCTGTTTCTACTGTGCATCATCGGCATCATTATATCAGAACTATTCCGCCATTACCAGGGGGTCACTTACCGCGGCTGAGAAACTGCCATGCTCCGCGATCTTCTATTAACCTTTCCATCTTCACATACGACTTTTCTGTTTTTATATAGCCAATAGCCTAATTAGTCTAATTAATCCCCACCCTCTCTTTCCTGCCACCATACCCTCTAGCACATCCCTCATGATACAGTTCCTTCTTAACCAATATCCCAACCAAGTTTTCTTCCTCTTCTTAATAATATTTTTCTCCTTCCATTTCTAACACCTTTTCGTTTGTTTTCCTCTCGACCCAGCTATTTCTCTCCACTCTTCTTCTCGCACATATTTCGAAACCCTTCAATTGTTTCTCATCATTTTTGCATAATGTCCATGATTCTGCCTTATAAATACAGTAAAATACAGTACACGAAGCATTTTATGAGTCTTTTTCAACTCTATTCAAGGTCCCACAAAATAGTATTTTCTTCATCCCAAAGGCTTCTTTCGCCATTTCTATCCTTCCTTCTATTTCACGTTCGCAAATCATATCATCACTAATAATACTATTCAGATATCGAAAACTAGTCATTTGTTCTTTTCTCCCGCTCCTACTTCTATATTTGACACCGATCGCTTCGTTTCAATCACCATAGATTTTATCTTTCTAACATTTATTTTCATCCCATATTCTTCAGAAGCCTTTCTCAAGTTTTCTACATTTTATTAATTTTCTTTTTAGATTCTGCAACAACAACTATATCAACCCCAAACCGTATACACCTCATCATTTCATCAATAGCAGTAGCGTAGAGTGGTATTCCGAAGTGGGGATGCCAAAGTTAGTCACTTGCAGGACACAATACTATTGCAATCAGCAATACATAGCTATTCCGAGGGGAAATATAGGGTTATGAAAAACTTAGAAGGGAGGCCTCCCTAATTGGTGGCCTAGTGGGACATACAGAAGCAAATGCATGGATTAGGGTAGCAGCCAATAAGCAATTGTCTCGCCTTCTTCTTGCCACTACCGTTATGACGAGAAACTCGACCCCACTGTTGTATAAACATTGTTTTAGTATAGTTCCCTTGGGCAGCTTCTTTCTTCCCATACCATACTTCAATCTCGTTCTTGAAAAAGTCGCCCCTACAAATTTGTCACCTTGGGTCCGGAACTCAGGCCTCCATTCGTGAATATGGGCCTGAGTGTATATGTATATCATTTGGAGATACAAATAGAAAGTACTTAAACCAACTCTGGGGGCCTGTTTCTGCGTATGTATTTCGTTGTCAGATATCCAGATACTGAAGGCAGTTGAGTAAATCTGTCTTCAACATTCGGGGGACGGGTAAGACCGTTCCCATATATATATATTTTTTTAAAAAAGCGATGTTCAAATATTTACGAAGTTGAAAAGCAATGCTGTGGAGGATCAGGGGAGCAGAGTTGTCTTCAACAGTGGGAGCAGGGCATATCTGAGGCTTTTTTCTGGGGGAGGGGAGATGAGACTCAAATTACAGTAGATGAATCTGATTTCTGAGGTGAACCTGTTGTAGGCGATGCAGATGAAATTGTAGTACATATTAGTATTAAAAATTAGTGCCGTGAACACATTCTGTAATCTGAATACATGCATATTTATAATTGATATGTTTCTACTTATGCATCCACAATGATCCAAATTAAAATTTTAGGACACTTGTTTTGTAATAATATAAATAATGACTTCCCCAAAAGTATGGAAGAAAATCAACTATGTATGGCGCAACAATACTCTTATTTGAGCAAAATTATGATGATCACAATACAGGAATTAAACAAATAGTTGAAAATAGACTAACAATAATTAATGACAATGAAATATTAAAGAATACGATTTTTTAAAAAATTAAACAAGTGAAGGTACATCAATTTCATCTCACTTTCCTTTGTGGCAGTCGCATACAAATCTTCACAATTTCAAATTGGATTATTATGAAACACAGTCCCCTTGTTCCACGATTGGAAGGGACATGTTCCCCTCATCTCCCCGGGATATGTGCCAGTGATTGAAGCGCCCAAGCAATCTTTGCGAGGGGCGAGCAGTACTGGCTCTCTTGACATACCAGATCAGTGATCGTGATTCTACAGAATGCTTTATGTTTATGCTTGTGTGTGTGAGCTCCCACAAAGAGTTTCTGGCAACGCCACTTGACATATTGTATATTTATGAAGAAGATTAATAATTTGCCTTTAATTACGATTACATATACGATGCATTTACTTACGATTAAAGCATAACTATTCTTATACTATTATTTACATAACCGACTTGCTTCAAAAAGACAATTAACTATCCATTTCTGTTTTGTTCTATCTCCTTGATAGCGCTCGCACGTTCTGTACAGAAACTATAGCTTAGTTCAAAATAGATAGAGTTGGAAATACTTGAATATGCCAGCGTATATCTAAAGCAAAATGTAGAGTTGCAGGGATGTGAAAAGAAGTTGTTGGGCATGCGCATTCGACAGAAAGCAGACGAAAACCCCGTTGCTTGCAGTAGGCCTGGAAGCCCAAGGAACATAGCATCCGACAAGAGGAAAGACAGAAAATGTGCATCTGAGTTACGCCCATGCGGAGGTTCCGCTTGTCAAAGTAAGGCGAGAGAGCACATCCAGAAGATTGCAGTGGGAACAATCGAGATAATAACAAATAATTTATATATAATGAAATACGTATTTTTTTCTTATTAACAGGGGATGCCGGGCATACCGGGGTTCCCTTGCGCTACGCCGCTGATCAATAGATATATTATATCAGAGCGAAATAGGAATAAATTTCAGACACTTCAAAACAGAATTCGTTCGTTCTTACCGCTGGTCTAGTGGTTAGCACATGTGCCGTTGGTGTACGGGGTCCCCGGTTCGATTCCCGGTTGGGGAATTTTAACCTAAATGTTTTTGAATTCGTGTTACTGTCGTTCAAGCTTAAAAGAAATTATTGGAAAACGTGTATAACCGAATAGAAAATAAAGACAACTTACTCAGATACGTTCAGTGAATCAGTTAACTTAAAGGCAAGAAACAAAGTGTCTAAGGCATTTGTAACTTAAAAGAAACTCTTAAAGACTAATTCCAGCCCCACCAAAGTAACATCTTTCTTTTACCTGTTCTCGAAGTTTCTCTTTGTATTTCTAATCGGATTCGAATAAATAGAACTTCAAATAGAGACCACGTTGAATTCATTTATTGAATAAGCATGAAATTCTTATAAGATATGGCTATCATTTTGTTGTTGTTGTTATTATTATTATTATTATTATTATTATTATTATTATTATTAGTAGTAGTAGTAGTAGTAGTAGTAGTAGTAGTAGTAGTAGTTAAAGTACGAAGTTTCAAATCAGTCGATGCAGTATTTACGTAAACTAAATGATAATTTATTTGATAATATTCACTAGCCCACTATACATTTGCGAGGTTTTGCTTTGGGAAATGAAGTGTATACGACATTGAATAGTAAAAATATTATAATAAAAATATATTATTAAATATATTGATTAAGTAATTGGAGTTAAACATGCTTTCCAGTAAGGATTACATATAGAGAGGATTTACTTTAAAATGCGATGGAAATGAAAATTCTAGTTTTAATCCGATTAGAAACCGATAACTTACACAATACTATTTACTTCATTAGTTATATAAACCTTTATTCCTATCGTATTATAATTATTTCTAAAATTATGATTTTGTCATAATTACACAATACTATTTACTTCATTAGTTATATAAACCTTTATTCCTATCGTATTATAATTATTTCTAAAATTATGATTTTGTCATTTCAAAACGTAGAACGAGAAATAAATGATATATTCTACCTACGTATTTGTTAAGGAAACCTTTGAAACAGTGATGATTTCAGGGTATGACCTGTGGGAGAATTTGAGATCCTGTCGACATAAATTCGTGGCCATATCTTCGATCATGATCAAAGTGGACTAATAGGGTTCTACCAATTTCCTCTCATTTATATATTGACCATTACACGGGGAGAATCTTCTGAAATCATCAATGCTTATAATTAGTTTTTCATTACAAATCAAAAGATAATAATGAAATATTGAACATACGTAATATTTTGTTTTCAGTTTTGGATTTTAAATTTGCAATTCATATAATGTTCCCTTCTAATCGAATTTGAGAGAAAAGTAGTTGCCAAAGATTTATTACAAAGAAATGTTTTCCGTCCTCTGATGAAAATAAGGAACACACTTTTAAGGAAAAAAAAAAACAAAAAGAATACTTTATACAGGATTTGAACACATAAACTTATGATTGATAGACTATTGACCCAAACCGCTCGACCAGTTTTTTTTAATCTTCTTTATTGAGAAACAACAATCAAAATACATGAACATATTAAGATTTTTTTTAAAAAAAAAAATATATATATATATATAATCAATACATTTTTTTAAAAAAAAGTATATGGTAAAATTAAACAAAAAAAGACATAATGAACAAAAACAATGTATATCTACAGAGATGTCTGCACGGGGCAGGCAAGTTACATTATCATTAGTAGTTTTACCAGGAGTTATTACTACATTGTCAGGAGCTGATGTGACAAAGATATATTACAAAGTTTTCATCTTTTTTTTTTTTTTTTGCTAATATTACGTTTTCTTCGTTTTAGTTTTGCTTCATCTGTGTTTTATTTAATGCTTGGACAGAGACTCTGTAAGAACAGTTAAATAGTTAGCAAAAAGTTTCCTTTTTTGTGCAGGAGAGAGAAGGCTGGCTTGATATTTCAAATATTGGTTGTATAATTCTATATGATACGGCCTATTAGTATGCACAAGAAACATAATTGTCTGTATAGTAATCCAGATAATAGCATTATTTTTAAATGTCGGAAAATAATTAAAATCAGGCCACAAGATAAGTTTTGTTACAGTAAAGCTATGAGGTGCAAGACGACAAATTTTACTAATTAAATTACAAAAATACGTCCAGATGATTGGTACGTTGGAACAGGCATGGAACTTATGTTCTAGTGTATCGAGATTGTTGCAGTATGGGCATATATTACTATTTACAATACCTATATTGTGAAGTTTTTCCAATGTTTCGTATACATTATTGACTATGAAATACCAGGTTGTACGTTGGTTGTGGGTGAGAAATGAAGCGTTGATGTTTTTCCATATAGCATTCCAATTTTTGTGTGGGTGCTTTAACACGACATTAGGTATACTAGGAACCCACAAGCGAACATAGCGCCAGTAAAGGTTGTTGACCGAACCAGTTTCAATGGGATCTTTTGCTAGCAAGGCGTATATCATATCAAGTATGACATCACGTAAATGAGGAAATTTGTAGCTCCAAGCAAACACGTGTACTGGCGCCTGAAGGTCTAAAAAGTGGAAGCAGACATTGATAATAGCAGCCGTAAGCGAAGTCTCGTGTTCACAGACAAGCTTACAACTTCTGTGCATAAGAAGGGCACGTGCCTGTGCTTCTATGTGCAAAAAGCCTATGCCTCCTTCACGTGAGGGGAGGTAGAGTTGATTCTTAGCCACGCGTAAGATTTTGGAATGCCATAAGAAAAACAAAGCCTGACTGGTTAACTGGTTAGATATTTTAACTGGCATTGGTAAAATCTGTGCAATGTGGCTGAAAATACTAAAAACAGATGTTTTGAGAAATAAGTTTCTACTAAAAATGTTCATGTTTCGCTGTCTATGAATAATAAGAAGACTTCGGATTTTATTTGCTGCAAGATGATATGACTGTTCTACGGTTTGGTTGATATTATTGTACCACCATACACCAAGTATTTTGACACTTTGAACCGTATCATAGTAGTTGCTATATGAATACATAATATTTTTGTTTTTCTGTGATTGAGTTGCGCTCCAAAAGCCTGTTGATACAAGGTTAATAAACGTTGTAGGCAAGTCATGTCGGCAGGATTTTGTAAACAATAGTGGGAATCATCTATGTAACTTTGTACAGTTAGTTTGGTATTGTAGACAGACACACCAGGGAGTAAACGTTCAGTCGCGTACATAAGTGGTGCAAGGGACAAACTGAATAATAAACTTGACATTGGGTCACCTTGCAAAATACCATTATTAATGTTTATTGGATTACTTAAGCCACCATTAACCTTGATTTTTGTCAATCTATGCGTATAAATTCCTCGTACAAGAGAAATAAAGGAGGACCCAAAACCATATTTCTCAAGGACTTTAAATAAGTATTCATGGTTAATCCTATCAAAAGCTTGAGAATAATCCGTGGCTAAAACAGCAACGGGTGAAGGAGCAGTGGATTCGTGGTAGGAAATGAAATCTCTAAGATTTGATAATGCCTTATAGATCGGGTTCTTTTGGCCTATTCCATATTGATGTGAACTTAGCAGTTTGTCACTAAACACTTTTATTCGTGCAGTCAGACAGCGTGTTAGAATTTTTAAATCTGTACACAGAAGGGAAATAGGTCTTAAGTCATTAACACTGTAAGTGCGAGAATGTTTAGGTACTAAAACTGTAACACCTGTGCGGAGAGATTCACCTAGAACAAGAGTCTGCCTATATTCATTGAAAAGGTTTGTAAGAAAGGGTGCTAATATATCGATAAAGGTTATATAGAATTCTAAAGGTAGGGAATCAATTCCCGTAGATTTTCCTCGACGACCGGAAGCAATGGCTGATTTAACCTCGGCGACTGTAAATGGACTAGATAGATATTCTTGATCCTGTTCCTGTAAGACTGTAGGAAGATAGTTGAGTATTTCAGGATTGTCACAGAAGGAAGTAGGCTTGGCATACAGCTGTTTATAATGATTTGTGACACAATGTATTACTTCCTCACCGACATACACGTGACCTGTGGCATCTTTAAGCTGAGATATAAATTTCTGCTTTCCGCGCATGAGTTCTTTGCTGATTTGTACAATTCCGGGAGTTTCTAAGTCGTCATATTGATGTATTTTACTTCGAGTCGTGAAACCTTGAATGCGGCGTTTGTGCATGGCTAATAAGTGGGCTTTGATTTCTTGAATTTGAGGTCGAAAATTGCTACCTTGAAGTTGTTCTTTCATGTAGTCTCTTAAGAGATTGGTGTAATATTGATACTGAGTACAATATGAAGCATTCCGATCCCGACAATATTGTTGGGTAACCACACGAAACTTCGGTTTGACTCTTTGTTCCCAGAAATGCATAAGGGATCCTTTGTAATATTGATGACGGTGTAAAAGGGCTGCCCATTCTTCGTGAATAAGATGGATGTAGTCAGGCTCCTGGAGGATGGATGTATTAAAATACCACAAACCACTTGGTAGATCGATGGTCATTGTAACTGCCAGGTGGTCACTAAAGCAGATGGGTGTAATTTGTACATCTCGAACCCCTTGAAGAAGAGACTTACTGATATAGAATCTGTCCAATCGAGAGGAAGACGATCTAGACGTGAAGAAAGTATGTCCTGGTTCATTAGGATGAAAATGTCGCCACAAATCCACTAAGTCATAGGTTGTTATTAGTTGACGTAGAGCAGACGAATCACTGAAATGAGGATAAGCATCGAGGGGAGAAAGGGTGCAATTATAATCCCCGGCAAGAATGCATGGGGAGCGACCATTATACAAAGCCGGTGGGAGTTCAGTAGCAAAGAAATTATTTCGTTCTCGTTTATACGAAGATCAAAATTTAGCATAGACACTGCACAAACGTATAAGTTGTAAATCTCCGGTCGTAATACGTTCACTGGGATGTTGTAAAGGTGTCAAGAAATTGAGATCGCTGCGATAAATAATGGCGGTTCCTGAAGCTGTTTCACTAACACTGGTAACATGAGAATGATTGGGTAGGTAATGGAATTCCGTGACTGCGACTTCCTGAGCGAACAAAACATCGATTTCTTCTTGATGAATAAAATTATTCAGGGCATGTTGTTTAACTAGAGAAGTGAACTTATTTAGATTAACAGTCGCTAAACGGAACGTAAACATAAAAACGAGGAGAGACCAGAAATATAAGCAAGCGCAACACCACATGAGAAATAGGATGTAATATTACTGCAAAAAGAATAAAGAAAAATAAAACAATACAGTATTATGATGCCACTACAATTTTAGGAACCACCTACTTCGGAATTAACCACTGATTTCAACTTTTTTGTTAAAGCTCGCGTTTGGCGTGCATGATTGAGAGGAAGATCGTGTATGGGACGCAAGTCCTTACAACACACACTACTGAGTACTTTTTGTTTACTGAGTTTGCGTTTATCACTATGAATCATTTCTGTATCTGAGTCACTTGTGAAGTCACTACCGCGAGAGCGTGATTGTAAGTTGAGAGTTAATTCTGGTGTAACAGCTAAAGGTACAGTCTGAGAGACGGGACAAGTTTCTTCGACTAAACCAGAATCACTTACCGTAGAAAATGATCTTACGACTGTTGAAACAGCTGGTGCGGTGCTGGGTGTTATGGGTGCTGGAATAATTTTAGTATCTTGAGTTTCTTCCACTTCCATGGTATTAGAAGGTGCAGCTTCTGCAGGAGCCGATTCGGAGTGAATGTCGGGATCTGTTAGCTGGTTGTCTGCTTTATTCGGTGGATTTGAAGAAGTTGATTCCAGAACATTCTTATGAAGCACGGGAAAAACACTGTAACTACCGGTGTCAGGAGCTGATGGATCCACTGGTAAATTATGAGGTGCTCGTACAATGGGGGAAATGGAATTGGTTGATGTAGAAGGCACAGTAAGACGTGAATTCCTCTTCTTGGAACACCCCTGAACAAAATGGTCGGGGGAGTTGCAGATGGCGCAAGTTTGAATTTGACCAGGAAAGCTGGTAAACAAACGTAAACCACAGACCGTGATAAACGAAGGAATGTTTCGTTTAATAGTCATTTTAACAAGCTTACGACCCGTTCTGGTAGCATAGATATGTTCCTTTGAATATTGTTCGTCGACAATACTAGTGACATCGCCATATTGGGAGAGCACACGGGATAATTGCATGTCACTAAGTTCCATGGGGCATAAGGACACCTTGACTATCACCACAGAATTATCCGCCAAATCAATAGGCAACACATGGTCCCCATTATTATCTGAGTAGGTCACTACTCCATTAGTATTAGCTAGGATTTGTTCACATAACACTTTGTTAATTAATTTCAGATATAAGTAATTACGTATAAAGTCCATTTCAATGGACAACACCTGATCAACAGTTAACTTAAATACCTTACGTATCCATTCATGAACGGCAATAGACGTGGGCTTTTGACTCACCGTGACAAAGTTGATACGCAATGTATTAGCTCGTATACAACTCATGGCACTAATTCGATGATAAACGTCACCAAACTATGAACAATAATAAATATGCATTGAAAATGCTTATAAAGTTATAACTTTAAACTGAAAGTAAGTCACACTGAAACTTTAAATTCACACAAGAAAGTAGCGATGTAAAGAAACACGCGCAACTGGAGCGACGGCAGAGACGATGTTCCTCGCCTCGTTGCGAGCGCTGAACTACGTTCGTACGTCATCATTAAATTTCTTTAGTCTTTTGTGTAAAGAATTTTTCTGCTCCACACTTTTTTTTTTGTTTATGTCGATACCACTATAAGTTTGTGGTGAATATTTGGGCGTTACAGGTCTTGCAATGCATGAAGGTCTTTTACGTATAAACTATATTCAATTTTACGTCCTAATAACTTATATGCAACAGGTTGAATCTGTGAAATGATTGGGTGAGTGATCGTAAATGTTTTCATATTTAGAAGCCTGGATATGGAAACCCCTTAACGTGAGGATTTACTATTGTGAAATTTGGTATATTCTTCAAGTATATTACATAAACAGTATAATTATTATTAATGACACTACTACTACTACAACTTTTATTACTATTTTTATTACTATTATTATTATTATTATTATTATTATTATTATTATTATTATTATTATTATTATTATTATTATTAATATTATTATTATTATTTTATTAATTGTAACAACTCTGTATTTAAACTTGAAAGACAGGCGGTTTGTATTTGAATACTATAAAATTAGTTGAATCAGAACCTCGGTAGTCGTGAAGTCAAGGGGTCAAGGACATTGTTCACTAGCTTCTGAATTTGGGTTGAGGGTCTAGGTTGAGTATTCGCGCTCGAACCAAACACTGTTAAAAGTTATAGGGCACTGGCCAAATATCTTCGAAACTCTCGGTCCGGGTTTAGAATTGTCAACGACTCGAGCAGCTCGGCTCACAGCTCATTGACTATTGACCCGAACCGAGAAGTGAGCCGAGCCAACAGCTCACCCAACGACTCGGCTCAGCTGAGCAGAACCAAGCAGATGGCTCATCCCTACCAAGCCAGCTCGAGCCGATGGTTCACCCCAAGTGAGCCGGCTCGAGCCATCCTCTCAGTTGAGCCGAGCTGAGCTGAGCTTGTTATGAAAAATCTCTTGTGGTTTCGCTATCGAGACGAGACGAGATGCGAGCAGTGTCTCCTCTCGTGAGCAACACTAAAAGTATTCCATAGTACTGTTTAGCTTACATTTCTCATGGCTTTCGTTTTCCAGTGTAACCAGGCCATGATTTCAAGACGAGTTATAACGAACGAACCATTTATCAACTGAACTCGACGCGAAAAACTGTATCGGCTGGGAACTCGACTCGAGGTTATTACCTTTGAATGACTCGAAACTCAATTTGAATTCGAGTCGAGTAGAGTTTTAGCTTGACTCGTGCTCATCCATATGCGTTAGAAAAATTTGTTGCTTATTATTATTCTGCTAAACTAATTATATAATAATAACAATGTTGTTATGTAAAATTGAGAATACAGAATATAGAGCATTATTACACTACAACTAATAAAATGAGAGCACGTGAACTGGGAGTGAATCAAAACTTGCCAGTAACTCTAAAATCGATACATGCTTTTTAAAGAAAGTTTCAAACTCTATAATCAACGGGACTCTAGGATAAGCAAACTGATCTGAAAGAACCCCAATATTACATACCATCAGCAAACTATTTTCTAGTAATAAAGTAGGTCTGCTCATTAGAACACAGTTTATTCATATTAACCCCTTACTATAAATCGTTAATTATGGCACCCTAGTTGTTGATAAATATTTTCCGCTGGGGCAGTTCAGACTGTTTACTTTTAAATTTTGTCCACCATCATCCTCAGCTTTTAAGAGAAAAGTATTCTTTCAAATGTTCGAACGGTAAAATATTTTCGTTCTCCATCTTTATAGAAACAACACCAATCAAAGTAAAATAGAGTACCGGTATCATTGCACTCCTAGTTCACTCACTGAATGTATTGATTTGGAGTTGCCAAATCTACGACAAAATCTTCCAGGTGCTTGCAATCAGTACACGTGATTTCCCTAAGGCTGTCTTCATCTTTCAAAAAACAGCAAGTGGCACTACGAACTTGGGAGCACATGGTATTTGCCTCCATCCAACTATAACCAATGCTCTCAATTTCCTTCGTGCAGTTGCTCAATTTTGAAACCAATTTTCCTCCAAGCTGTTACACAAAGACAATTAGTCTAGTTGTCTACGTGTCGAACTGCTAAGCCAAAGGACTAGGGATCGAATCTCGGAGGACATGAAAATTTTTATTACTTGCAGGATTATACATTTCACCCATAATAAAATGAGCATTAAAACAGTTTGTGTTTCCGTGGAAAAGTAAGAATTTATTTCAAGTTGAACTTGTGAGCAGTGAAGCAAAACGAATTGGGCTCATGGTTGTCCGAATACCTGACTGTTTGAATAAATCATACGACACGCCTTTAGTATGGAGTTAAAGAGCTTTCTGATACGTATAAAGAAATCTCACTGAACTGAAATCATTATGAAATAGGACCTACCAGACGCTTCAACACCACGTCTGCGTCACTTCGGTGAACGCTGTATCGAAACGTCCTATATAAATTTCACTCACGTGACGTCTAGTCAGTCGATCGCACTTGGTTTGTTAACTATATTGAAGGGGTATAGACGAACAATATGCAAAGTCCATTTTTCAATTTTGCCAGGAGACGAATAAAATGTGACGCCCTTATGTTTCAGAATTGTTGAACTTTGGAGGGGCGAGATTTCTCTCATCTGCTGTAAGTAGTGACTACTGCTGTTAACCATTGGTTTCTTTAATTTTTCATTTACACATCCTATCCTCTTTCAAGTTCAGTTTCACATGCCATTCCATTTAGTTTCGTATATTCTGTTCGTTTACATACACATTCCTCAATCTCTTATAATATGTCCAAATTACCAAAACGGTTCCCTTGCTTTCTTTCTAATAATGATTATTTAGATTTAAAGAGAGTTAATTTTAAATAAACATGCAACCAATTTGTTAATTACTACGAGCATTGAGTTCTTCCTCATTGTGTGTTAATATATATTGTTCAGTGTTTAAATTCTAATAATAATAAATATTTATGCCAAACTTAGATATAATTGCAGTATACGAAGGTTAAGTGGGTAATAAAGCAGTTCAAGCCAATATCTTACTTCAATCTCTATCCTAGATTACAATTATCCTTAAAAGAAATTGAATATTCGTATCCAAAATTGATTTTATGTAGGTAGGAAGGATAGGGATGCCCGAGACAAGATTTGAGGTCGTCTTGTCTCGACAATATGCTGAAAAAGTGATGTCTCGACTCGAAAAATGTATATTTTTGTATTGGAAGGGCTGTCTCGACTTGAATTTTGTCAGGAATATTCTGTCTCGACTCGACTCTGCGCATCCCTAAGGATGGACAGTTTGAAGAGCCCAGTATTCCAAAGCTAGTGGGGTAACCAACTACACCATTACGCAACATCTGTTTCAGATACAACAATTATTATACACTTCATTTTCACAAACTTTTTCTAATAATAACTATATCGATTTCCAACTTAAATTCAATTATAGATAATTGTTTCTTATGTAGCAGTTAATATTCATGCTGTGTAGTATAAAACAAGTACACATTCAATGTAAATAAATAAAAATGTAAGATATTACAGATTACTGGCATTGCGATTTAATCCGATTTTAAGCAGTACATATTTTCCAAATAATTGTTCAAATTGCTTTATAAGAATCCAGATTATGAGGTACCCTAAGGTTTTGTAATGCAAAAAAATACATGCATATATATATATATATATATATATATATATATATATATATATATATATATATATAGGTGTATTTTAGGGGACTTCCGTGCTTGATTCCCCCTAAATTTTATGTTTATTCAAGTAAAACATTGTAACGTGAATGAGATATGTTGTAGAATGTTCACATTTCCAAGAATGAAGTTAGGAAATCCCCCCGAAATATATATGTGAATAATTTTCATTTTGGACGTGTGGTTTTAGGTATTCAACTGTGTTCACATTTCTCAATTTTAGCGTTGTCGTGTATGGATTATGGACATGGCGGGCTAGTAAATGGGACAGGGGTTTGAAAACTGACAGTTTGTCGGATAATGTGGTTCCAACCACTTCAGAGTAGAAATTTATATTTATAAAAATGTTCTCATATATCTAATAAAAGGAAAGAAAACTTAAATTTTCCGCACGGAGGCTCGAACCGTCGCCCTTCGTTTCAGAAATGTCAATAGCAGTACTAAACCCGCTTGAGCACAGACGCAACTTGCAAGAGCTCGTATTAAAATATTGATAGTGGAATCGCTCCAGCACAGGTTTCTACTTGGATGTTTAAATATACATTTTCTGTCGTTTTCAGCAATTTCTGCTTAAGATAATGGTTGTTTTTGCATATTGGAACTGTATATCAGGTGTGCAATCAATATTAATCTAAAAAGAAAGTAGTTTGATTTTTTTTTACATTTTCACATCGCTCGGATGACAGTACGATTTGTAGCTAGTGTCTATATAAAGAACGGCGGGAACATACAATTCCCTGTGTATAGATCTGCGGGAATTGTGACGGATCTAGGCTAATTCGTCCCGTCCACACCATTACACATATGTTTTACGCGGTTACATCATTGGATTTCCTTTTGCATTTTACCTTACATTGATATATCAGACATCCCGCTTCTCATTTCAATACCTTACGCTATATCCATGATCCCGGTTTTCAAGATGGCTGCCAAGTCAGTGTTATACGACTCGCTCGGGAGAGTAATGCTCCAGGAAGTGCGTTTTTCCGCGTGCTACTCTAGCCAGCTGTTTTACGCGCTATCCTGGGCAGTTGTTTTAAGTTGGTCACAAAATTTATATTATGGAGTACAAGGGGAACAAAAAGAGCCCTGCGTGGCTTCTAACCCGTTGCTACTACTACTACTACTTATCTGCACAAAATTAAGTAAATCACTTTTTTGAGTATTATTTTCATATTATTTTAATTTAAAAAGTGTTATAAAATGTAAAAAACATAAAAATACATTCCTCGGGCCGGGTTCGAACTCACGACAAAAGAGATTTCTGTTAGTAGCATATAGCACTAGCCCACTTTTTTCTAAAAAAAGTTAAATGAGTCACCGAACGTGCCTCAGCAACTTACTTGACCTAACTACAATTGACTTGCTTAACGTGGTTTACTCGGTTAACTGGCTTTACCTAGGAACGACAGGGACACACACAGAAACATTGAGGACAATTAAAATCACAAAGGCTCTTCCACCGGGAATCGAACCCGGGACCCCGTACACCAAAGGCGCACGTGCTAGCCACTAGACCAGGGGGTATGGCACCCACTCGGCCACGAAGACCGACAACAACAGTGCTTTGATTTCTGCTATTTGAATGCAACGTGATATGAAATGGATAACGCCAACCAATCAGAACTGTGTTTTTCGTGTTATAGCACATCAAATATGTTGATTTTATTTTGGTGCTGCCCATTCTTTCCGTTTTCGACATAAATGGGTATCTTGCGACGTTTACCTTATATCATATTGTCGCGTGGTGCGTTATGTAGAGGAGCATATCTCCGGTGTTTCTGGATATGAGCAGCTAAATTTTGACATTTTTTCTTCTTTTTTATTATGTGTCCTCTGAGCGAAGTTTGAGTCGGATCTGATCCTGCCTTGTTCTGTACATTTCTTGTTAGAAATAAACGTTTCGTAAGTAACAAACGTTCTGTGTCTGATTATGACTGCCTACCTTTCTGTGTGACTCCGTGGATGAGTGAGTAGAGTTGTTGCTTC
Source organism: Thermobia domestica (assembly GCF_964235325.1). Classification (NCBI taxonomy): domain Eukaryota; kingdom Metazoa; phylum Arthropoda; class Insecta; order Zygentoma; family Lepismatidae; genus Thermobia; species Thermobia domestica. The sequence goes on along the minus strand of NC_137456.1, from coordinate 200,148,925 downwards.
GTAATAATGAGTATGGTGGTTCATATCCTGCTCAGGGCAATTCAATTTTTTCATAGTTTGTTTGCCATATCTGATGATGTTTCTTCCCCTCTGTAATCAGCTGATACTCTCAACTGAGTTCTCCACTTGAATTCAACAATTGCTAGTGGGATGCTTTCAGGTTCGGGTGAGCTTTTACATGTCTACTTACAAAATCAAAATTTTCGACAAAATATGGATGCTATCCGATCATTTTGTCTCAAATTCTAAATTTGCGCATGTGATTGTATCTCTCTTTCATCATATTTGCATCTCTCGTTTTCCAAGGTCATCAGCTATGACATAAGATGGCTTGGGAGCAAAGATTGAAATCATAAAATTGCTATACCAATGGGCTCACTCTCACTAAGCATTTGATTAAATGTATGTGGTTTCACACTGATGGGGGGGGGATCCGCTCTTCCTACCCTCCTGAAGTGACAGAATATTTATTCAGACTCTGCAAAGATCAAACGACAGAAAGAGTGTTCATTCCAACAGCAACAGGATTGGACTTCAATTTTTTGTTTCAATTTTCTCCACAAATAGAACAAATATCAAGTAATATGTTTGCCATAAGAAGTAGATTCATTTCATTTGGAGAAATGATGCTGTGGACGATAGTGAGAATTTCATCCAAGTGTACGGGAATTTTCAGTGCCTGGCGTTTATGCCACCCGCCTTATTTAAAGTTAATTCGGTTGCAATACTTCCCGGCAAATGCTTCGGACTCAACTGGTGGAGCAGTTTAGCCGTAAACCTCCATATGGCTGTACCATCCAGAAGTGTCCCTCGCTGTACAAACGAAACTTTTTTCGGTACAAACGGTACAAACGATTTGCTTTCGACTGGTGTATGACAATTTTTTGTGCTGTGATTCGCGGGGGCTATCTTGGCGCCATGGTAGCCCCCTCAGTTGACCTCTCAAGTAACCCTATAAGGAAAATGGTACAAACGAAAATATTTTCGGTAAAACGGTAAACGGTAGAAACATAGTACAAACGAATGACCTAGTCATTGTTTCAACTTTCTAAAGTGGGGGGAGGGGCTATCTTGTCAGACGTTTAGTGAGCAACTGTAAATTATTATCAGTGCATTTATAGAATTCGCACAAATTTTCTGTAGTTTCCTATCGTGAAATAGATTGATATATTCGTTTAAAGATTCTTTGCTTGCTGCAAGTGTTAACACTTCACTTTTGTTCATTTGATATTACTAAACCTTTTGAAGAATCTTTAACGAAAATCAGGAAATTGTACAATTCGAAGCACAGAAAATGTTACAAAAAGTTTAAGTCCAACTTACGAACAAAGTCTTGCGCCGTGTGCTTATGCATTTCGAAATACACTTCTCATCGACTAGTTACTTTCGGTATTCAATCCAAATCACCCCTTCCTCTAACGTTCCTTGTCTAAAGCGGTATGTGACGTCATGTACTCCTTCCATTCAGACGAGAAAAGAGGAACCATTTTGCAATGTTTATAGCTGTGAAACCGTCTCTTTCATTCGTTTGTTCTGAAATGCGTTTATAGAGACTGAATAAAACAAAACGTCACAAAATGTTCCTGCAGCTTCATAAACACCCTTATTTGCATTCTTTCCCTTCTTCAAAGACTGCATATCACATCAACCTAGTTAGACACTACTTGTGAATTCTGTGAAAATTATTATTCATGGCAGTAGGTTTTGTGCTTCCCAATGTTTGTAATGCACGCACAGAAGTATATTATTTACCCTCTAACTAAGCTGCAAGAGGTCTGCGTCCCATCTGAATGGCGCATCCACCGAGTCAACGTTTGGAATATCCTATTCTAGTAAGTAAAGGAAAAGTATACGACAGGCTACGTAGAGTTCTCCGTGGCTGAATGGTCGCAGTTCACCGTGAGATCTCATGGTGTGTGGAGGTGATTTTGCGCGCTCCGTGCAAGCATATCCTGAGTTATATTTGTTTTTTCTTTTTTATCCTGTGCTTAGCACTGCGTATTGGTGTTAATTACTGGAAATTGTGTCAAGTAGTACGACGTCATGAATACCATTCGACAAAACACGTTGAAATTTGAGTTTTACAAATATTTCAGACAATTATGACCGTTAAGTGAACATTTTTTTTCGATCTGATGAACGAAGTGATTGCAATTCAATTACACAACGAAGACTTCCGTGTATATGCTAAACTGTATACAGCTCTGAATTTTGAACAAGCTTTACATATTTTGCCAAACTCTGTTCCCATCCGTCATTCGACTGGTGTTTCCTCTGTGGTGAATATTTTGGATGCTACTACTAACTATACTAAAGTCCGTGTTTTTGAATTACCGCGAGAACTGCGTGAAACAGTACGTGATACCTTGCGCGAATATGGTGCGATTAAGCAAATAGTAAATGAAAAGTGGGACACTCACTTAAAATGCCCTGTGTTGAATAGTGTTCGTACCTTTTATATAGACTTGGGGAAACGTATACTCTCTAAACTCCTCTTTATGGGTTATAAGGCTTCAATTGTGCATCCTGGACAGCTTCGTACCTGCTTTTGATGTTTAAGTGCGGATCATCTAGTTTCCCAGTGCAAGGTCCCACCTCCTAAGTTACCTCGTCCTCAGCAGAAACAGGAAGATCTTCGTATGACAGCTTTATTTACTTGCAATCTCCCGAAAATCCCGCATTACTCGTTAAACTCACTGTCTCCTTCTTTACGGCCCAGTGTTTCCACTAGCGTTCGTGATATGTCTCGACACTCCTCGCTTAGCGCATTATCCCTCAGAATATCCTACATTATGTAATGATGTCATAACTGAACCTGAGCCAATTACTACGGCCCTACCAGATAGTGTTGACCCGATTCAGTGGCCCTCGACTAACTCAGTGCTACATACTCCCCCGCAACGTCACAGGATGATGTACCACTATCTACCTATCATGTTCAGCTTAATAAGAAATCAGCCACAACTACTGAAACTACATTTGACTCTACTCTGCGTTTTGCTAGTGCTCACGGAAATCAACTACGGCAACCGTTTCGTAAAAAACGAAAAGTGCTCTCAAATAAAACAGACAGTGTTAGCCATACAATCCAAGATAGTGTGCGTGACCCGGAAACATAACGGCGGTGGTGACCTTGACCCTGACATGCTTTGTAACAACTTCTTTGCTCGTGAGAAGAGTGGTGATACAGAACCTACTGCTTCGTAAGTTATTGTGTATAGCTTCTTGTCAGCACCGTTCACGTGCCTTCGGTTTCTTATGCCATGTTTTATTTTCTACTTCTCCTGCAGTGCAGTTCTAACGTGATGTTTATCGGACTATTTCTATTTGTTTTTATTTTTCTTTCTTTTCAAACTTCAGAAAGATTGGTGGAGATTGTGTTCCAGATGGATGCAATATTTCTCCTCTCTCCCGTCTGTAGTGAGTTGTATTCTTGCAGAACTTATCCAGTTTTTGGTGTTATTTTTTTACATTGTTTTCTTATTGTATATATTTATTACCTTCATGGCAGGTTTCCCGTCACCTACAAGACCTAACGTGCACCATCTATGTACAATCAATATCGCTGGCATTCATCATCGAGCGAAACAAACTGGTTTAAAACTTTTGTTATGCAAAGTGGTTACGACATCATTCTTCTGCAAGAAGTCCGATTTGAAAGTTTTGAATTTCTGAATATGTATAAGGCAATAGTGAATATCGGACGCAACAATCGGGGTACTGCTATATTAATCAAAAAGGTTATTGTCGTAGAACGCATTAAGAGACTTCCCTCTTGCCGTGGTATCAGTTTATTTTGTGATGGATTTAATATTGTGAACGTTTATGGTATTTCTGGAACAGTCAACAGTCGTACTTGTGATCATTTTTATAACGAGAAAATTGTGCAGGTTTCACCAGATAACTGTGATCCTATTATCATGACTGGTGGCTTTAATGAACGAAAAATCGATACCACTGGCATTTTCTACCCTAGTGTCACTTTTACCCGCCTTATCCAGCAGTTGCGGCTCAGGGATGTTTGGTGGCAACATTGGACGATCCGTAAATTTATTTTAATAATAGTCATATGATGTCCAGGTTAGGTTGGTAGTACATCACGTCTTCTCAGTGTTAAAATATAGCTGAAACGGACTACGTCCAGTTTCATTTAGCTACCATGCAGCAGTTTATTGTGTTCTTAAAATTCCGACAGGTGTCTCGCATACACATGGTAGAAGTTACTGGAAATTAAATGCTCAACTTATCCATCCAGGTACGATTAGGAATGATTTTCGTCAACGTTGGCATTTTTTGTGTATCAACGACGTTACTTTTCGGCTATCTCTCAATGGTGGACTTCTTACGTTAAACCAACATGAAACGTTTTTACCAATGGAACGGAAAGGAAATTAAACGCGAGACTCATCAGACATTAGAATGTTACTACGCTGTCTTAAACTATCTCTGGTCTCAACCTAGCAGCCCTCAAAATCTCCGTCATATTCAAAGGGTTCAAGCGCAGATTACACGTATACAACTTCAGGCTCTTGAACGCTATCAGAACGATTCCAAATCTGAATCATTTTGTAATTCTGAAAGCATCTAATTTTACCACTATATTCAATCGGATAAGCGACTTCAACAGAACTACATTGAACTACATTGAACTACACATCCGTAATGGTGGATGATGCTGGTGAAATTAAGGATCTTAATGATCTTATGACTCATGTGTATGAACATTTTTCTTCGTTATATCGTCCTGCTGAAATCAATGTTACTGCAGTAGAGACATATTCCCGGAGCTAATGCCCAAACTGTCTCCCGACGTACACCAACAATTAATGGTGGAAGTCCGAGAAGCATTGAGTACATGTAAAGACCGTAAGAGTCCCGGTCCAGATGGAATAATTTATGAATTCTATGTTGCCTATTGGGATATTGTTGAAGCGGAGTTATACCACCTTCTTAATGAACTCTTAAGGCATCGCAATCTCATTGATAATCACAGTGTTATTGTCCTTATATCTGAAAAAAAGGTCCGGTGACCATACAGTACTACTGTCCTATCAAGTTACTCAATACTAACATGAAACTTTTCTCTAACGTTTCAGCACGACGCTTGAACCTTGTTTGTCACGAGATTATTAGTGATTTCCAGGCAGCAATTCATCCCACCAAGAATGTGTTTTCTCCTCTTAACAAGATCCGTGACACCGGTGAATATTTTAAATTTAAACGCATATCTGCATGTTTATTATCAGTGGACTTCCAAAATGCTTTTGAGTTTTTTCTCCAATGACTATATCTACACTGTTCTACGAGCCTACAAGTTACCTGATTCGTTTATTGACCTGATTTTGCACTATACTCTTCAGCCACTTCCCGTGTGCAAATAAATGGCCACCTGACAGCCCCCTTTTCGATAGATCGTGGAGTAAGAAAAGAATGTGCTCTATCTATGTATTTATTTACTTTAGCATTTGAACATCTGTTCTATCATGTAATGTCTTTCGCCTCGTCAGTGGATCATGATTTTCAAAGTATCACCGTTCAAGCTTTTGTTGACGATTTGACACTTCTCTTCACTACGAATGAACAGTTTGCGTATATTGAACAGTGTCTACACACTTTCGTACAGGCGAGTGGTGAAGAAATCAATGTGAGTAAATCGACGTTATTGTTATATAATGCTTCCATGGTCCAATCACACTTTTCTATTGACCACCATTATTTGATAGATGGCCACGTCAAAATACTTGCTATTACCTTTACAGTTCGAACTAACGTACTGACAGATATAATTTGGGTCCCTATTCTTCAGAAATTACTCCTACTTAGTGCAGAAAATAAATGTCGTAGCTTGAATTCGATCCAACGCACCTGGTTTGTTAATACTTACATACTTTCTAAAATGTGGTATGCAGCTCAGATCCTTCCTGTGCCTGAATGTTATGCGATGAAAATTGACTCTTTCATAGGCTGGTTTCTGTGGACTGGATTTTATTTTTGACTCCCACGAAATGTTACCTATTTCTCATATTTAAAAGGTGGATTACAAGTTACTAATATAAGACAAAAATGCAAAGCTCTTTATGTGCGTAATGGCTTGAAGTTATTTTTTAATTTTGACTCACACACATCGCGATGGATAACGTGCTGGACTGTTTCATTAACTGAAAATAATCAGTCATACATTCGCTTTTTTCCTCATTGCCCTGCATATGTACGGGAACACATTTCCGCATGGGCATATATCCCACCGTTACCCGAGGCTTGCACCATGTCCACTAAAATGTTGTATGTAGCTTTCATCAACAGTATTGTGTGTCCTTCTGTACCCCGAATTTGTAATAAGTTTCTCACCTATGACTGACATGTGCACAACAAAATTTTATCTTCGGACATTCGTAGTGTTGGGTTGAGCTTTGTTCATGACTTACACCCTAACAATGAACGGCTTCATACTATTCGTCGCTCTGAATCTCTTAATTGTGTGCACTGCGGTCGACTGGATACTCTTTTGCATCGTGTGTCTCACTGCATTGATACGACTCACATCTGGACTTCATTATGTGGATTACTTGCAGTGATCTGTAGTAAACCAGATAACTATTTTGACTGCCCTATACTTGCCTCTCCGGACTATGTATTGTACCCCTATACAAAACTCAATGCCGTTAATTGGCTTATCGGGCATACTATATATTATACTATGTCCTCTACGCTGAAGTGTACCGTGGAGGAATATTATTTGTACTTAAAATATGCACGTCATCAGACTTTTCATATGACAAATCTGAATGAAACATTTCTGTTTGCTAATTTTCTCAAAGTGATCTTGTAAGCTTCCATAGAAAACTTGTTTGATTCAATGTAACATCAGTGGTGGACATGTACTAGTTATTAAAGTTCAATAACTGTATTTAAAAATGGATAAAGTCATGGATCGATAACTAAAAGATTCGTGGTTCGAAACCCGGTTCGGAAGCTAAATTTTTTTTAAATTCTTAATTCTCCATATCCTAAGATCTTTCTCTTCCTCCGTAATAATCTGATGCTCTAAAAATAATTCTCCATCTTAATTCAACAACTGCCTAATGTGATCCTCGCAGTTCGGAGCCTTTCCTTCTTTTGCTTCACAAAGTCACAATTTTCATCATAATACGGATGCTGTCCGATCATTCTTTCTCCAATGATACAATATTTTCATTTTCTATTAATAAAAAAATGAAATGTAATCTTTAAGTTATCTGTCCCGCTATTAGGCGGGGAGGATAAAGAGACGGTGACTATTAGCAATAAAGGAAATGGTGAAATGAAAAAGTGGGATAAAACTGGAGAACCCATGGGTGTTTGTCCATCATAATGTTTACTTCGCGCGAGCTGAGATCGAACTTTTTTATTATATTACTGCACATTTCATCAAACAATATGTACTTCTCAATCTCAAGGGAGAGGGCAATTACACACTTCTGTCCTGCTCAAATGACGCCAAATGGAACATTTGCTAGCAATTACTGACAAGAATTGAATAACACTCATTTCCGTCAGTAGTTTTCAGATCTCTGTGCCCGCATTACAAACTTCGGGAAGCACAAAACCTATTGCCACGATTAACAATTTCCTTAGAATTCACAAGGAGCGTCTTCCTAGGTTGATGTGATATGCAGTCTTTGTAGAAGGGAAAGAATGCAAATAAGAGTGTTTATGAAGTTATGGGAGCATTTTATGACCTTTCGTTTTATTCAGTCTCTATAAAGACATTTTAGAACAAACAAATGAAAGGGACGGTTTTAAAGCTATAAACCTTGTAAGCTGGTTCCTGTTTTTCCCTCTGAATGGAAATACTGCATTACGTCACACACCGTTTTAGACAAGGAGAGGTGGAGGAGGGGAGTGACTTGGGTTGAAAACAGGAAGTAACTAGTCAATGAGAAATGTATTTCGGAATGCAATGTGCATGTATTTCGGAATGCACATGTCGCAAGGGTTTGCTCCTAAGGTGGACTTAAACTTTTTGGATCATTTTCTATGCTTCGAACTGTACCACTGGTAAAAGCAGAATAGAAGTGGTGTGCAAAATTAAAACAAAGACAGACAGAAGAGACGTTTCGGTGGTAGATAAAGGATTGGACGCAAAAGCATTTGATACAAGAGCGTATAAAAGCTAACAAGCAGATTGTGAAGATAAATAAGAGAATAATAAGAATTGATATTAATAAAACAAGTACAAGGCAGTGACTGGTTAGTAACAGGGGCAATTCAGACCGCTTGGGGGGGGAGCAAGACCACCCCCGACATAAGACTTTCACGTTTTGTGCTAGAATATTAGTAGGCAATCTATTAAGGAATATGTACTCCTCAAACTCTTGGGGGGCAATTTCCCCCTCCTGCCCCCCTAAATGACGCCCGTGGTTAGTAAAAACATTTTACCATGTATACTATGTAAATTTGACAAATGTAAGAGTTCTTTTTCTAATAGTAAACTGTCAAAGAGAAGTAGATTTTGAAACCAGAGTGAATATATTGTGTAATCGTCTCTGCTTTGTGTGTGAACAGAGCTTTCACTATGAAACAAAAGATGATCATATTAATACAGAGGACAACAATAGCTTATTTCAGTTCTGTTTTGACGTAGGGCGTTCTATTTATAGGGTTTTTCGAGTAGCGAGAACTGAACGAATGTGTGTTTAGCGTTTGGTATGACAGTAGGTTTCTGGGAGTGCTGTTCGGTGGGGGGAAAGCTACTATGGATGAGTCGTCATTTCGTCACTTCCACTGTGAACCTAAGTGCAAGATTCCAAAAGTCACATTTTTGAGTTCCAGACAATACGTTTCCTGGGTGAAAGGATAGACCGGTGTGTGTTTCACTTCATTTTCATACAAATGTGTTGCCTTTCCTATCTTATTTTTAATACCGTAGTTACTTCTTTTGGAAAGTTAAAATAATGCAATTCTTCCTTTGTTTATAGTATTTATAAGTTAAAGTAGTACGAAACCATTGTATGTTGCTTGTGTAGCTCACAGGGCCGCAACTATGGGGGAGCAAGCGAGGCACATGCCCCGGGCTCGTGATTGGAGAGGCGGCTAAATGGGAGGTTATGTATAATTATAATTATATATTAATATATAATAAGGTAGGTGCAGGTAAATACGCCATGTTAAGGTTGTTCGATTTTCTATGGACTTAATTTTCATGAAACACAAAGAACAAGAAATGTGAGTTGCAGAATAGCCCTTTCCGTATGTAGAAAAATAATATGGCAATGAGGTATATGTACACAAGATAAAAGAAAGAATGTTACAAAGTGGCTACCAGAAACGTGTAATAAATCTTGCAACTGCTTACATTGTCTGTATTATACGAACTCGAATATTACTACACAACATGAGTGAAGATAAATTAGAATAACCAAAGTGCAAGATGAACTTAAAAGGATAAAATGTAAAAACGACAATCTCCAAAGTTGAAATGAAGTCCCAAACTGAAAAGTTTTAGTCTATAAGAAGATAAACAAAAAGTGTCGCTGTACTGTGCTTTAAAAAACTACACCGATATTACATGGAACGTGTGGGACAAATGAGAACATTTTCGTCTTCTGCAGTCAGTCCAGCACAAGCACTGGCCTTTTCTCGTTGCACCATGCTTGGTATCCATTTAGTAATCTTGAAATCACAAAAACTGAAATTACACCTAAAAAACAAAGCGTTCCTAGACGGACACAAATTAAGGCGCACATTGCTGTAAGCAATCGGCAATGTTCTGAGTTAGCATGATACTAATAACGGATTCTTACCTCTATTGAAATCAGAAAGTCCTTCCACGGAACCTTTCCGAAACAAACAGATTTGCACGTTGTGGCGGTTTCAGTTCTGTCTTCCGGAGTATTCGACAAATCGGACTTGTCCAAGACCGTGGTACGTATTGGAGGAGCATTCTAGCGTATTCGTCGGAAAACGTCCCAGCACTGAACACTTGTCGTATTTAGCTGCACTGGCGTATATACCTGCAGTTATGTTATTAATATATAATTAATATTATATATTAATATTAATTTCAAAGTGCGACATCATGAAATCGAAGTGGAATGAGACTGGAGGACTGAAGAGTAATAATAATAATAATAATAATAATAATAATAATAATAATAATAATAATAATAATAATAATAATAATAATAATAATAATAATAATAACATTAATAAAGCTCTGCGCACTTTTACACTTCAGTTTCAATATAGAAAATTCACGTATTTGAGCAGCCATAAGGAGTAAACTTTACAAAATTAGATATTACGAGTATACCGCTGACCACTAGTTTACTTAATAATTAAATATGAAATACGTGTTGATTACATATGTGTATTATCCCCCAGCAAGGTTTTAGTGGAGGAACTTTTTGTCAAAAAATATTTAGTGGGGGAAATTTCGCATCCTGCTTTTCATCATAAATTCCACTATTTCAATTCGATAATAAATAATGAATTTAATGTAGAATCAAATCTCAGACATTAAAATATATATTATAGTGCATTTTTCTCTTCTCTAACCACATACATTATTCATTTGGTAGAAAATCATTCTACAAAGACATTCTCTCAGGCTTTCTCCCCTTCTCTGCCAGAGCCTTGTCCCGCACCGTACCCACCAAGCTCTAGCGTTTCACCTAACATTCTTAAAATAGGAAGTAGATGAGCTAAGGGAGTATTTTGTGTAATATAATTGGGAAGAGCACTAACCTTTACGACGGAGTTTACTAAAGGGTAGGGTGATAAATTTTTTGGTTTGATTTAGTTTAACGTCCCACGTGTATGCCAAGTAGGCTAAATGAGACATAGCCCTACTAATTATAGTGGAATCAAACCCAATTTGGTCTTCAATGCACTCCCACCCGAAATCGAACCCGGGACCGGATTTTCGAAACATTTGGCAATCATTTATCAAGACTTGGCATTTCTTTTATCAAGACTTGACAATTTCAAGTGTCATCCCCTCAATCTTGTAATGTTCGCTGCGCCGCTGGTGGAGATTCAAGGACAACCAAAGTCAGAGCTGTTTATAGCTGGAGAGTCAATGCACTTCCACGTCCTGTGGCACTGTTGTAAAGTTTTCTTAAATTCGAGAAAAAGCTACAGTAGTACCATGATTCATTGTACAATCTACGCAGAAACTTTAAATTTAATCAAAATAAAAAAGCGAATGTTTGGCGTATTTATAGTTACGTTCTTGCTATCATAGTTAAAAGTTATTATCTATATGAACATTAAATTTAAAAAAAGTCAACAAGTCTGATCCGGATCAACAAGGTACTGTAACTAAAAATTAAAGAAAAATAACAATAAAAAATGAACAACGCGATAGGCATAAACAGACTCATGTTTCTTGAACGAAAACATTCTATTTATACTTTCTAAGAAACAATCTAATTATACTTTTATCAATCATAACTAGTAGTACGAGTCCTCTTTCAAAACCCTTTCTGTGATTGGCTGCTGATCCGCATGATCAAAATTGGTTGTTACTCGTAAACGTAAGTACTGAGTTTGTCCAGGAAGTACTGAGTTTGGTTTTTCGAATTCGGAATGCGTGCGCAGACCAGTAGCGGAGGCGAGACGCGGTAGGTGGGGTGGCAGGAAACCGAGGTAACCGCTGATAGTAGGTTCCGGGACACTGGAGTGTGCAGAGCATAACTGTAGCAAGTGCATGTGTCTGCAGTCGTGCAAACTACAGCAACGTGAAATGGAGCGACTTCTGGTAGAGTGTTATGCTATCATGTTCTGCGCCAAACTGATTAAAAACGCTACAGAAACGTATACTATGATTCATGAGGTTTATCAGAACCATGCCATGTCACGTACAAGGGTGTTCGAGTAGCACAAAATGTTCAAAGATGGCCGTGAATTGGTTGAAGATGAACGCACTGGCCGTCGCTCAACAATCTGAAATAAAGATAATGTGCTGACAGTGTGGAAACAGTTGAACGCAGACCATCGTCTCAGTGTGCACTTGATTGCCAACGCAGTAAATTGGCCGGAAACGATTGTGCACGAGATAATCACAGAAATGTTGAACATGAGGAAAGTGCGGGCGAAACTTCTGCCCAAAATTGTTGACTGACGATCAGAAGGTCGGTGTGTGGCTGTTGCCGTAGAAATGGTTGAACGTTTGGAAGAGGATCTAAAATGTTTGGACAATGTTATCACTGGTGACGTAACGTCGATCTCTGAGTATTACACGGAAACGAAACGACAGAAGTGCGGAGTTGCACAGGAATCAGTCTCCAAAACCGAAGAAAGCTCGCGTGAACAAGTCGCGGGTCAAATCCATGCCCATTTTGTTTTTCGACGCGAAAGGAGTAGTACACACGGAGTTCGAACCTGCCGGACAGACCGTTACCAGTAAATTTTACTCAGCAGTGCTTTGCTGTTTGAAGCAGTTCGCCGAGTGCGACCGGAGGTCGCCGACCGGTCATGACAATGCACCCAGTCACAGTTGGTAATTGTCGCCGAAGTATTGGCCAAAACAAGGTGGTAACGCTACCGCAGCTACCTTACAGTGCTAGGTGAGCCCGTCTAACTTCTTTATGATTCCCCGCATCAAGAGGGCCCTGAAAGGACAGTGTTTTGACACGATTGACGTGGTGCAAGCAGATTCGACGAGATGTCTCAACAGTGTTCCGGTTACCATGTTTCAGGGGGCCCATGAAAGTTGGTAAAAGCACTGGCAGCGGTGTATTAATGCCCAAGGGAACTATTTTGAAGATTTCTAGTTCATTGTACACAAATGTCAGCAAATTTGTTTGATACGAGATCAGTATACTTTACGAACACACTCTGTATGTTAGTCTTCTGTCTTCTGGGGGTCTCAAGAGTAATAAAGACATAAGGAGCCCAGATTAATGAAGGAGAACAGTGCAATTATTAGAAATATTATGTACGTCTTAATGGATGATTGGCAGTCACAGAAGTTTCGATGAAACTTGGGTGAATAATGCGCTTATCAGTATATAGCCTTATTTAGGTTTAGGTGTTGCTCACAGTCTATGAAAAATATACTTAGAGTATTATCTCAACTAGAATGAATAAGCCACATTTTGTTTATTGTCACTACTTTAGCTGAGTTCGTATTCGAGATAAATGTGATTTAATTCAATTTCTTCATTCTTCATATAGTATGGCAATAACAATATTAATTAAGTTTTACTTCTCACAAGTCAAGTTCATTAGTAAGACCTTAGGTTCTACCGAACATTAACCTGGAGGTTGTTTACGCAATGGCAAGCGCAATATACATTTTAACTATCGCTTACCTTCTACAATAACGAACCAAGCTTTGTACTGGCAAAAAGGTAAAGCAACAATGAGTTTGCTAGAATGTTTTGCTTCGTATGGGTCATGAAATGATGTGAAGCACTACACATACTAAATTATTTGTACTAAAATTATCCTCGTAATACTGCAGGATAAGTTTGTTGTAAATGGCTATTACAAAAATTGTCAAGTTAATTAGTACAGGTCATTACAAGTGGTGCTTTATTCATTTGACAGTTTATCTCTGCTAGTTAATGGCGTCTCTTTACTCGTTCTTTAATCCTTTCCGAGGAGGAGAATGCGCGTCTCTCGGTTGCGAACCACCGCTTTCGAGCGATGCATTCTGACAGTCTGTTAGAAATTTACGTTGTGATTCGTATCAGAAATATTAGTAAAGTGCATCTTTCTGTTTATACTGTAAATGCAACAGTAAATTTCCATATAAAATAATAAATAATCCTGTTAATTAATATATTTATGAACGAATATGTAATACAATCTATATGAATAACACATATCATTCGTCAAAGTAACGAACACCATACAGATAAAAAAAAGTCGATTGACATATTACATTATTACGATTCGGGCTTAAACTTCAGAAAATACAAAATACATTTCATTCTGTAACAAAAAGTGCTACTCGAAATACGTTTCTTGTAATCGCATGGTGTCGCTCTAGCGAAGTGGTCTAAGGTATTTTTCTATAAATCGTGAAGCAATATTAAGGTTAGGTCGAATGCTACTAGCGTTCAATTTGTGTTTTTTTTAACTCGTTCTCAACGATTTTGTTTGTGTTCCTTCGGATTCAATTAGATACAATTTGGAATAGAGACTAAAAGACGTATATACATATATATGACCTACTAGCTGCAGTAGCACTCATGTTCTCATAGCTTAGGTGAACGATGTATCGAAAGTTACCACACAATTTTCACTCGTTTGACGTATTCAACTGTACCTTTGTCGGTTCACTATATTTGTTCTGTTTCTCGATATCTCCACTGTTTAACAATGCTTTGTTTCATTTCTTCATTCATATATTCTAACTTCATTCAAGTTCGGTCCCATATGCTAAATTATATATATGGTTTCGAAAAGGAATGCAATATTTCTGTTGGAGATAGTGAGCTTTTATATTTTTAGCATAATCAATATTTTTTCCAAATTAGAAACAATTACAGCATTGTAACGTTAAATGTGTAATAAAGCAGTTCAAGCCAATATTATTACTTCAATCTGTATCATAGATGACAATTATCATGAACAGAAATTGATTATTCGTGCCCCAAAACTGATTTTATCGTTCATTTTTTGAATGAAGAGAAACACAAACAATAAAATAAATTTATCTGTTGAAAAAAAATGAAATCTTTCAGCTTTACGTCCCACGTTATGCCATGCAGGCAAAAGGAGATGGTGCTTATCCGGCGAAATTTTATTACATGGGTTTACAACGATATTAAGTTTCACGAAAGTTACGAAAGTTAACAGTTTCGACGGGGAAGTCGAGAATCAAAGTTGGAACGTTCAATTGAAAAGTCAACGCGCTAATTACTTATCTAAGCTAATAGTTATTTTAGAGGTAAATGTAACTGAGCATTACAGCCAGGCTCGTGCTGGGATACTAATGAGGGCGGTGGACAAGTCTACTGAAAGGGCGCCCATACAAACTGGAATATATATATATATATATATATATATATATATATATATATAGAGAGAGAGAGAGAGAGAGAGAGAGAGAGAGGGGGGGAGAGAGAGAGAGAGAAAGACTGAAAGAAAGTATAGGTGGCATTTTATATCAAATTCATCACCAAATTTGTTTTAGTGTTAACGTAAATAGCTAATTTGTGGAAACCTGGAATCGAAATCCTGTTTACTAGAGAAAAACGTTTTAGTTCCTGTAATAACATTTCTTTCAAATAAAAAGAAGCTAAATATACCAACAACTTAATATAACTCTATGGCCTATGGGCACGGGAGGTTCAGTGCCGCATTTACAAAAGCTCTCCATTGATTTATGTCCTTAGCCAATTGTACCCAGTTTCTAATTTATATTCCAATCTCTGCGAGAACCATTTTAATATTGTTACCCTATCTGTGCCTCGATCTTCCTAATTGTCGTTTTTCTATTTAGATTTCCAGTTAGAACTTCGAAAGCGTTTCTAATTTCTTCCATTCTGGTTAAGTGACTGCCCATTTGAGCCTCCTAGACTTGATGATCCTAACAATGTTTGGTAAACGTATAAATTATGCACTTCCTCGTTGTGAAGTTTCTGCCATTCCCCATTCCCGTTCCTCTTGGAGTCCGAATATTGGTCTCAGAACCTTGTTTTCAAATACTTTCAGTCTGCGATTTTCCCTCACAGTCAGTGATCATTTTTCGCAACCATACAGCACAACAGGCATAATTATCGTTTTATATTTTAAGCTACAAATTTCTCAACAGAATTCGCGACAACAAAAGATTTTCAACTGAATAATAACACGAAATCCCTGCTTTCAGTTGACATCAATTTTTTTAGTGATTATAGTTTTGGTCTGTTAATAATGATCCTAGATATGTAAAGGTATCCAGTTTGACGAAAGTAAATATTATTTGGTATTTTAACGCATCCATAAAATACAGTATTACGAATTTACGATCCCGTCAAACTTCCAGGTATTTAGTTTTCTCTGCATTTACTTCTAACCCCATATCCCTGCAAGCGTTAATTAAGATTTCTGCATTCGTTTCTATTGTTCTATCATCTATTAAATTTACATCATCAGCGTACGCCCTGGTAAATACAAGTCAGCTAGGGGCGTCATTTAGGGATGGCTTGAGGGGGCAACTGCCCTCCCCCCAAGAGTTTGCGCATTACATATATTTTAATAGATTGTCTACAAATATACTAATACAAAACGTGAAAGTCTATGTCGGTGGTGCTCTTGCCCCCTCAACGAAGTCTGAAATGACGCCTCTGAATTCAGCTCTAGGACCTGATTACTGTTTTCGATTTTCCTTATAGTGTTCTCCAGAACAAAGTTAAATAATAATAGCGAGAACGCATCTCCTTCTTTCAGGCCCCTCCAGCTAAAATTCTCGACTTGAAAGCTCGTAGACAAAAAATTTCCTACCCGGACTTTACTTTGGGATTCATTTAAACATTCCTGAATTAATCTACCTTTATCGGTATTCCAAATTCTGTAAGCATGTACAATGTTTCCCTCCTACCATACTCTATGCCAGGATATTGTATTCCCATTTCTTTTCAAGTATTAGTCGAATGGTAAATATCTGGTCGATAGTTGATCGATTTTTACCTAAATCCACTCTGATAATCTCTAATAATTTCATCTGTGTATGGAGTCAATCTTGCTAATAGAATGTTTAAGAGGATTTATTGCATGTTGACAGAAGAGAAATGTCTCAATAATTATATAATCAGTTTTGTTGCTTTTCTTCTGAACTGGGACATGATTGATTCCTTTCACTCTTGTGGTAATTCCTTTTTGTTCCAGATAAGGAGAATGAGTTTGTGTATCTTGCTCTGTAATTTTTCAACTCCAACTAAAATTAACTCAGCCAGAATTTCGTGTACACCCGGAAATGTGTGTTTCCTTAATTTTTAAATAGCGATTTCTGTTTCTGTCTGGTTAGGTTCTGGAATATAGTTATGCAGTATGCATTTCACTTTCTCCACGAACATTAGCTTTTCTGCATGATTTGTTTCTTTTAGCAAAAAAATAATCAGTATCGGAAATCCTTATATGGGAACTTCAAAAATGAATTAAAACTTGAATTTTAGATTTTTCACTTAATTCCTACGAGAAATAAATAAGGTATTACAACTCAGAACGAACATGCCAGATGACAGCAAAATCTCGTATCACGTCACCACACGTCAATATCTCACACAGCATACAAAACAGTAATTTGATACGTTTGACAAATCACAAAAAAAGCTGAAGTGAAAAAAGGGTATGTGCCATATATGACACGGCATGCGGTAAGAGTAATCGTCAAATAAATCTTTCCATCTATTTAAGATGCTATCCTGATCAGTGAGAACTGTTCCATTGGCTTACTTTAATGTATAAGCACGCTCATAGTCTTTCTCAAGTTCGTTGATGCATTTATACATGTCCCAAATGTTTTGGTTTTTACTATTGTCTTCAAGTTAATTAATTTTAGCTTTCAAAACTCGCGTTTCTTTGTTCTAAAAGTTTTGGAAGTTTTCCGCCAGATGACAATGAAATTTTATGTGGTTATTTCGTTCGGATTTTGTAGCCAACGCTGTTTCTTCTGTTTTCTCTTCTCTGCTACTTTAGTGCATTCCTCGTTGAATCATGGTTAGTTCCTATGTATTTATGCGTGTCCCAATATTTCTTTTGCTGACATTTTAATGATATCTGTAATTTCAACCAAGTATCCTGAACACTAGTATACTCCGAACCTTCTAAAACCGAGAATCTATTCAACACTTCGATCTGGCTCCCCCCTCACCTGACTCTTATTTAATTTCTTTAAATTAGACCGCTCCGTTTTCAGATATTGAATATTTCCTTTACGTATTCGAAGAGTCTCGCTCTTATTATCGCTGCTACCAGGTGGTAATCAGTATCACAATCAGCTCCCCTGAACGACCGAACATCAGTTGTGCTAGACTGTTTTCTTCTGTCTACTAGAATGTGATCAGTTTGATTATGTGTTTTTCCATCTGATGAAGTCCAGGTATATTTATGAATGAAGCATTGAAACCGCCTAACAGAATTTTCATGTGGTATTTCGGGAGTTGATCAAATACCCGTTGTATTCTTTCGTAAAAACTGTCTTTTATATCGTCATCTTTATTTTCTGTTGGGGCATATACATTTAAAACAATAATATTACACCACCGGCCACCGGTTAAGAGAACTAAAAGAAAATCTTTCGTTAACAAATTCAACCCATGTAATTGCTGATATTATTCGTTTGTGAACAAAAAGCCCTGTTTCCTAGTAGGTAATTTTAATTTGTTCCCCGTAAAAGAACGTAAAATTTCCCGACTTGATTTCTCCATTTCCTTCTCATCTAACTTCCTGATATCCCACTAGGTACATCCTCTATTTCTAAATACATTCGTTATAATTTTAACGCGCCTTTCCTATAGAGACTTCTAATATTTCATGTTCCAATTCTCATTTCGATTTTACTTTGCTCAGTTCGTGACAAGTTATCAGTTCTGATCCGAGGATTCTTCGAATATATCTGAACAAGCTTCTTTTTACAGGATGACGTTGTTACCCTTAGACCAAACCCCAGGCTGGAGGATCACCCCTTGTTGTCTGTCTGCGATTGCTTATTCAAGTATGTTCGCATCTAATCTCTATATGTAGAGGCCTTCTCCTCGATCCACAACCTGAAGGCGCGCCATTCCGTGGTGACAGGAAGACCACATTTCACGGAAATTAATATAGCTATATTTTAGAAATACAATAGGTAATGATTATCCAAACACTGCTCTAAAACACATAGCAACAATCAATATGCTGGATATATAGATGCATATTAAGACTGTGAAAGCCGTGAAAATCGTAAATTAGAGACTAGTGTCAATGTGGTATTTCATGAATGCATCCGAACTATCTTGATGTATCACATTGTTTCGTTTCATAGCTACATAACTTCATAATATTTTTGTAAGTGATTATACTCTTTACCTTTTCTCTGCCAATAGCAACTGTATGAATTTATAATATAAAACTGAAATACAGAAGAATAAAATCAAAAAAATATATAATGTGATATTTCGCAGGGCATCTTATGCAAAGGACGTCTGATATCCTTCACAGGTTCTTTATTAACAGCCACTATTTGAATTTATTAAACAAAGCTGGTACACAGGATAGCTAAAACCACTTATCTATAATGTGATGTTTCTTAGGGCGCCTTATGTAAAGGGCGCACTGTACCTTTCACGGGTTCTTTACCAACAGCAACTGAATATATTTATCGTACAAACCTGTGGTATACAGAAGAGTGAATAAAATCGTTCACCTTTGATGTGGTTTCGCAAGGGCGCCTAATGTAAAGAGTCCATTATCAAGGGCGCCATCAGAGAGCCAAGGTGGGGCGCTTGCCCCCTACAAGAAATTGTACTTCATAATATAGAAAACCTAATATAGTTTTTAGAATAGTTACAGCAAAATTTGAAACTATATTTGAAATGTCGCTTATACTTGCCCACCCTTGGAAACCACAACATGGGCGCCCTTGTGCACTGTATCTTTCACGGGTTCTTTACCAATAAAAGTGTAAGAATTTATTACTAAAAACTTGTACCTTTATTTATACTGTGATGGTTCGGAGGGCGCACCGGGACACGTCCTCTTTTTACGAATTATACTTCCTCGAAGGACAGAGGTATATGAAAGTCGAGTTCACATTTCGTAAACCAGAGTTCAAGTTTTGTGTTCCATGTAAAAGTTTTCCGTTGTAACTATTTTTTACCAAAATATATAAGTTTAATGGAAATGTGCGTACTCTTGCCCCCTGTCCTCTCTCTCTCTCTCTCTCTCTCTCTATATATATATATATATATATATATATTAGGGTGGTCCAAAAAACTCAACTTATGAATTTTAATCTGGGTCATTCCTTCCTTTATTCCTATGGCGTCAACAAACAAAACTGCAAAATATTAAGGCTCTACCATATGTTTAAGTACTCGCTCAAAGTTGACAGTTTTTAATGTACCTAGATAATATTCGTTACAACGTAATAAAATTATATCATATTCCATATTCACTTTCATACTGCATCTGTTCGTTATTAAATCACATCTAAAAATGTCATTGTTCATAAGCTTGAATAAGGACAACAGCTCTTTCAGCACAATCATTTACAACAGCCAGGTTTCCAACACTTGCATTCATTTTTTGGTATACTTCATTTGTTATCTAAGACGAAGGATCTTTTTGAAGGAAAGATTTTGCCTGTTCTTCACCATCGTTCAGAAGTACATTGAAGAATATGGTGGAGCGCCTTGTAGCATAGGATTCCAGCTGAGCTGCCGTCGTGAAATTGTTCCCATCTGCTCTTCTCATATCTTTCTTCTTTTCAAGTTTGACTACCATATTGTTGGCTATCGCTTGCTTTGTTGAATCTGACACGCGGGGATCAAAAAGTGAAAGAGGAATTAGGTATTCAGACAGATACCATAAATGCCTTTTCATCGCCGCAAATGCTGCATTCATAAAGTTTTCGTTATGATCAGCCACGTAGCCAAGGGGAGGGGGAGGTCCGGGGGTCCGGACCCCCGTTCAAGACCAGAAATTTACATTATAAGTAAATATTCCATTCAATCAATTGCGAATTATTGTATTCTTTTTTGCAAAAAATACCATTATTTCACAGAGAAAAAGCATCAGTATTAATAAGTAATGGCCTCCAACACAAAATACTAGCCAAAACTAGCTAAATGAACGTTACCCACACCTAGCGGACACACATGTATTCAGATGCATAGAGCGCAACGTAAGGAATCGTCGTTTCAATTTATAATCACATTCAGATCTTTTTCCCTTGCACGAATGTATTCGTGGTTTTAAGTTAAGCGGTTAAATATTGTGCAAGATTGAGCGACCTCTAAATATAGTCCTACATTGGTGATCTTTTCCTCATGAATGCATGTGACTGGTAGAAATAAAATAACCAGTGACCCATTAGTTAATTCAAAACTTTAGTTTTTTCATATATTTTTGGACCACCCAAATATATATATATATATATATATATATATATATATATATATATATATATATATATATATATATATATATATATATATATAAGATATCTCACCTAACTTTGTGACCTGAAATATTTCCGAAATGACAGAAAATGTGACAAATCTAGTTAAGCAAGAATGTATCCATGTCAGGAGCCTATAAAATTCCGTAAACAGCATGTGCCCCCAGGGTTCGTATAATAGAGACCCAAAGGCAACTTGAAAATTTCAAATGGAAACCCCTATTTTTATTGCAGATTCTGATTCTCAGATCAAAAATAAACAACTTTTACTTGAAGCACTTTTTTATTCTAATAGATGGCGTTGTAATCACGTCCCCTACCTTTGCGACCTAAAATATTTCCGAAAGGGCGAAACATGTGACAATTCTAGTTACGTAAAAATGTACCCATGTCAGGGGCTATAAAATTCTGGAAACAACGAGCGCCCCATGTGTCCCATCATAGGGCCCCTGGAGCCAACTTCGAGGGGCGCTGTGCTCATTGGTAGAGCGTTCACCTCCGGTGCTTGGGGTCCCTGGTTCGATCCGAGTTCGCGCCGTGTGGACTTTGTGGTGGACAAACACCGTGCTCGTGGGTTTTCTCGAGGTTCTCCCGTTTCCTCCCACTTTCTTTATTCCACCATTTCACTCATTTCTCATTATCACCTAACCGGCATAATCGTGGGACGTTAAACTTAAAGATTTCATTTCATTTCATTTCATTTAGCCAACTTGAGAATATCAAAAGGAAACTCCCTACCTTTGTTGCAGATTTGAATTTTGAGATCGAAAATACGCAACTTGAAGCACTTTTTCTAATAGATGGCGCTGTAATCAAAAAATATAATCGTACGCTACTTGGGATTGATAATAAACTAAATATCTCGATAGATACATATGTAATTAAAAAACACGAAATACGTGACTAATATTATAAAAGGGCTCAGCATAAAACAAAATTGCTTTCATTTGTATTTCAATGGGACCATGGTAGACCATTACGATATGTAAAGTAAATTTTTTGTTTGATGCAACAAGAAGTATCTTCCCTAGAATTGTAAGGATCAAGTAAACCCTTATTTTTGTTAAATATCAAGTGACAGGGCAGATTAAGCAAAATCATTATTTCACACTAGTACGTAAAAGCACAAGTAACAAAGAGATTTCACAGGAGAATAAATTTACAAAACCTGGATAAAGCGCAAAAAAAACTTAATTGATATATGGAGCTATTGTAAACGATCTTCACGATTTCAGAGGTTAATAACTCACGTTTGTTTAGTCACAATGGTTTGCAGCTTATGTTAAATGAGAGAAAACTCAAAATTATTTTTTGTTTATAAACACATGCGTGCTATGTTCCTTGTCAAAGTTGCTCAAGATAAGTGCCGTTTGTAATTCAGCACACATCAGCTTGATAGGCTAATACTTGGCACACTCTTTTTTACATCAAGAGTCAGGAAATCTATCTGCTTCTTAAATTCGTTCTGAAGGTTCAGTTAAATTGTTATGGAGGGGTGATTGATACACTTGCACTTAACATAACTCTAACTTCGTTGAAAATTCCGTTTCACATGAAAGTAGACAATAAGAAAAGAACGTTGTTCTGTCTACGTTTCCTGCTATCTAGATTTACTGTTACCCTAGTTACGGAATGCGTAACTACACATCAACTTTACAAGCCACGTAGTGTCTTCCTATTTTTTTTCGAAGAACTTGATTATCATAAGTACCCTTTCCTTTCACGACTTGGTTGTCTAAAATTCTCAGATGAACAAAGCGTAACTGATGTTTCACAACATGTGCTCAAACTGCGCATCTTTCTTGGTCTGACAGTGAGCAATTCGATGGTAAAACACAAATACTGCATTCTTGATTACGTCCAGTTCAATAAGTGCAACTTCATCAATAACCCTTTGACCAAGATTATCCAAAGTGTTTGGCATTGTTTGAGATACTCGGCTTTTTAGATAAATCCAGAAAATCTATTCAAGTGGCGATAAATCAGGGGAAGAGAGAACAAGCTGGCCACCCAATCTCACCTCTTATACCAACCCGTTATTTAGGAAATTCCGTGTTGAAAAATTGCCGCATACTTACACCGTTGTGCTGTCCTGCACATCTTCCTAAAACCATCTGTGGGCAAAATTGTCTTCTGCAGTATATCTCATTGGAGAACTACTTGATTTGAAAGGATGTCCTTACACAGTTCAGATGTCAAATTTTATTAATCAAAAAGTGCCCAGTTATTGTATATTTAGCACTGCTACCAAGATATTCAACTTTTCAGGATGTAGAGGGTGTTTGAAAGGACCAGTGAGATTGTTGTCAAATCAAAACCTGCAATTATGTCTGTTAATGTAACCGGGTAGGTGGAACGTGACTTCATCAGAAAACACAATGCTGGTAAGAGAAGTAGTATCATCATTGATTTGTTTCATCATATCTTCACAAAATTCTACACGGTAATCAAAGACATCTTCATTCAGCTGATTTATCAGATGAATTTGGTATGGGTGGAAATTCATTTTCTTCAACGTGGTTTCCGCAAACATGTGCCTAATGTCATATTGTTCAGCAGTTTTGTGAATGCTAAGTTAAGTATTTTCAACAAGTGACTGCAACATCATGCTGTTTGTCGCCGATTTCGGTCCGCCAGGAATGTTACATTCGTTTATAGTTACCGTTTTCTCGACGCGTCTTACGATGCACTCGACAGCAGATCTCGAAATAGGATTCTGTGGAACGCTAATTTGTTTCGTTAAATATAACCCTTACTTCAGCACATGACCTTTGGTGACTGCCACATCCTCGTATCATTGAGAGCGTTAGAATTTTACTTTGAGAGCTCTAATATAAACCAGTTGAAATACAGGTTGAGTATTCACAGGTTCTCTGTAATAATGCATACTGCTACTAATATCTAATGTCTTTTACGTTGCTGGACCGCAATTTACAATCAACCATAAGTATTTACAGACCATGACATAGGGATAACACATATGTGTCTTTTGGTCAAATGTTATTTGTTCCACTAAATATATAAGAGAACATTTGCAAAAATGACATTGACAAAAATGAATAAATTCATGCTCTTTTGACGCTATGTCCGATTATTAATTGAAACTTCATGTCTCAGCGGAGAGCTAGAGTTAATTAATTTTCATATTGTCCACAAGCTCTCAGAATGAAATCTCAGTTCTCGAAGAATATTGTTATAAACGTGTTTTAACTTTATTTTTTGGCAAGTTTTAGCACCAACATCACAGAGCATGTCCAGTTCTTGAACCAGCTTTTCATTTATCAACTTCAGGTGACGTACAATGATATTATTATTATTATTATTATTATTATTATTATTATTACTATTATTGCGATTTATGTGTTATCTAGGAGAACAACAAAAAAACTCTTTAACTAAAAATTGCGGATTTTCGGTCGCAGTATCCGAATCTGCATTAACGTACAGAATTTCTATTTGGAATTTTGGGAAGATGAAGGCAACTACATTTTACGTTAGTTGAATTGATATTTTAAAATGATTGGACATGTACTTAAATTGCAACTGTATTTCTCGAGGTATTTAGTTTATCATCAATCTTAGGTGACGTGTGTGCGTACAATGATATTCATTTTCTTTTTTTTTCTTTTTTTAGCGATTACAGGTCCATCTAGTTGAATAACGAAAATGTGCTTCAAGTTAAAAGTGATTTTTTTCGATCGCAGAACCAGAATCAGCAATGAAAATAGAGGGTTCAGATTTAAAACTTTCAAGTTGGATGCCAGACCTCTATGATGGGACCCCTAGGGGCACTTGTTGCTTTATAGGTCCCTGACATGGGTACATTGTTCCGTAACTAGATTTGTCACATTTTTGTCATATCGGAAATATTTTAGGTCTCAGAGTTAGGGGACGTCCATACGATTATATTCATTTTAATGTGATTATAGCGCCATCTAATACGATAACGAAAAAGTGTTTCAAGTAAAAGTTGTTTTTTTTTTTATCTGAGATTCAGAATCTGCAATAAAAATAGGGGTTTCCGTTTGAAATTTTCAAGTTGGCCTCTGGGGCCCTATGATGGGACCTCTGAGGGCACTTCTCGTTTCCAGAATTTTATAGGCCACTGGCATGGGTACATTCTTACGTAGCTAGATTTGTCACATTTTTTTGTCATTTCGGAAATATTTCAGGTCGCAAAGTTAGGTGATGTTGATGCTAACACATTTATTTTTCGATATAGCACATATTAGTTCCTAAGTGAAGTCTTGAGCAGGCAGGCAGGCTATAACTCCGAAAGGAAGCATTTGTGCACCCAAGTTGGTCTATACTTTTCGTCGTATCTTGGTGTCAGGAAGCACCTCCCAAACGTTGTTGGTGTTGTTCTGAAACACCTTATATATATATATAATTTAGGTTTTATTTAATGATTTGATGAAGGAGATAATACATTGACGAAACTAACAGTATTAGATATTACAAGTGATTTAGTTTGGTCATATTTTATTATTTAATTAATGATTTAGTAGTGACAGTGCACTGCGTTGTATAAGGAGTATTGTCATCAATATTAGAATCGACATTAACCTCACACTATACTGAATTTTTAAATGTCAAAGTATGTATTTCTTTGCAATTTTATGCATATTGCAACTAGACAGTGACTTAAACGGAAGACCTTTGCTTAGAAATAACTTTACAGAAGTGTTTCTTTGTAACGAATTTCTCTTACATATTTCCCTTCCATTAGCATTTATTCTTAACAAGATCCACCTACAAAATAGGAACTCACTGAATTACAATTTATATTGATAACGAAGGCCATGAAGAACATTTTCATAGTTTTTTTTTTTTTTTGTTGTTGTTACATAGCACAACATATTGCATTCTTCTTTAAAAATAATTTCAGCCAATAAAATATAATAGCACACTAATGCAAAGCTTAAGTACAAGGGTATGTTGACAATATGCTAATTATGATCTAGTTGCAGAGCATAAGGTAGAAAACTCCGGGAATTTCAATTTATGTTCAAAAACATTGACGCTAATTAACGATATCATATATATGGTATCTCACCTAACTTTGTGACCTGAAATATTTCCGAAATGACAGAAAATGTGACAAATCTAGTTAAGCAAGAATGTATCCATGTCAGGAGCCTATAAAATTCCGTAAACAGCATGTGCCCCCAGGGTTCGTATAATAGAGACCCAAAGGCAACTTGAAAATTTCAAATGGAAACCCCTATTTTAATTGCAGATTCTGATTCTCAGATCAAAAATAAACAACTTTTACTTGAAGCACTTTTTTATTCTAATAGATGGCGTTGTAATCACGTCCCCTACCTTTGCGACCTAAAATATTTCCGAAAGGGCGAAACATGTGACAATTCTAGTTACGTAAAAATGTACCCATGTCAGGGGCTATAAAATTCTGGAAACAACGAGCGCCCCATGTGTCCCATCATAGGGCCCCTGGAGCCAACTTCGAGGGGCGCTGTGCTCATTGGTAGAGCGTTCACCTCCGGTGCTTGGGGTCCCTGGTTCGATCCGAGTTCGCGCCGTGTGGACTTTGTGGTGGACAAACACCGTGCTCGTGGGTTTTCTCGAGGTTCTCCCGTTTCCTCCCACTTTCTTTATTCCACCATTTCACTCATTTCTCATTATCACCTAACCGGCATAATCGTGGGACGTTAAACTTAAAGATTTCATTTCATTTCATTTCATTTAGCCAACTTGAGAATATCAAAAGGAAACTCCCTACCTTTGTTGCAGATTTGAATTTTGAGATCGAAAATACGCAACTTGAAGCACTTTTTCTAATAGATGGCGCTGTAATCAAAAAATATAATCGTACGCTACTTGGGATTGATAATAAACTAAATATCTCGATAGATACATATGTAATTAAAAAACACGAAATACGTGACTAATATTATAAAAGGGCTCAGCATAAAACAAAATTGCTTTCATTTGTATTTCAATGGGACCATGGTAGACCATTACGATATGTAAAGTAAATTTTTTGTTTGATGCAACAAGAAGTATCTTCCCTAGAATTGTAAGGATCAAGTAAACCCTTATTTTTGTTAAATATCAAGTGACAGGGCAGATTAAGCAAAATCATTATTTCACACTAGTACGTAAAAGCACAAGTAACAAAGAGATTTCACAGGAGAATAAATTTACAAAACCTGGATAAAGCGCAAAAAAAACTTAATTGATATATGGAGCTATTGTAAACGATCTTCACGAATTCAGAGGTTAATAACTCACGTTTGTTTAGTCACAATGGTTTGCAGCTTATGTTAAATGAGAGAAAACTCAAAATTATTTTTTGTTTATAAACACATGCGTGCTATGTTCCTTGTCAAAGTTGCTCAAGATAAGTGCCGTTTGTAATTCAGCACACATCAGCTTGATAGGCTAATACTTGGCACACTCTTTTTTACATCAAGAGTCAGGAAATCTATCTGCTTCTTAAATTCGTTCTGAAGGTTCAGTTAAATTGTTATGGAGGGGTGATTGATACACTTGCACTTAACATAACTCTAACTTCGTTGAAAATTCCGTTTCACATGAAAGTAGACAATAAAAAAAGAACGTTGTTCTGTCTACGTTTCCTGCTATCTAGATTTACTGTTACCCTAGTTACGGAATGCGTAACTACACATCAACTTTACAAGCCACGTAGTGTCTTCCTATTTTTTTTCGAAGAACTTGATTATCATAAGTACCCTTTCCTTTCACGACTTGGTTGTCTAAAATTCTCAGATGAACAAAGCGTAACTGATGTTTCACAACATGTGCTCAAACTGCGCATCTTTCTTGGTCTGACAGTGAGCAATTCGATGGTAAAACACAAATACTGCATTCTTGATTACGTCCAGTTCAATAAGTGCAACTTCATCAATAACCCTTTGACCAAGATTATCCAAAGTGTTTGGCATTGTTTGAGATACTCGGCTTTTTAGATAAATCCAGAAAATCTATTCAAGTGGCGATAAATCAGGGGAAGAGAGAACAAGCTGGCCACCCAATCTCACCTCTTATACCAACCCGTTATTTAGGAAATTCCGTGTTGAAAAATTGCCGCATACTTACACCGTTGTGCTGTCCTGCACATCTTCCTAAAACCATCTGTGGGCAAAATTGTCTTCTGCAGTATATCTCATTGGAGAACTACTTGATTTGAAAGGATGTCCTTACACAGTTCAGATGTCAAATTTTATTAATCAAAAAGTGCCCAGTTATTGTATATTTAGCACTGCTACCAAGATATTCAACTTTTCAGGATGTAGAGGGTGTTTGAAAGGACCAGTGAGATTGTTGTCAAATCAAAACCTGCAATTATGTCTGTTAATGTAACCGGGTAGGTGGAACGTGACTTCATCAGAAAACACAATGCTGGTAAGAGAAGTAGTATCATCATTGATTTGTTTCATCATATCTTCACAAAATTCTACACGGTAATCAAAGACATCTTCATTCAGCTGATTTATCAGATGAATTTGGTATGGGTGGAAATTCATTTTCTTCAACGTGGTTTCCGCAAACATGTGCCTAATGCCATATTGTTCAGCAGTTTTGTGAATGCTAAGTTAAGTATTTTCAACAAGTGACTGCAACATCATGCTGTTTGTCGCCGATTTCGGTCCGCCAGGAATGTTACATTCGTTTATAGTTACCGTTTTCTCGACGCGTCTTACGATGCACTCGACAGCAGATCTCGAAATAGGATTCTGTGGAACGCTAATTTGTTTCGTTAAATATAACCCTTACTTCAGCACATGACCTTTGGTGACTGCCACATCCTCGTATCATTGAGAGCGTTAGAATTTTACTTTGAGAGCTCTAATATAAACCAGTTGAAATACAGGTTGAGTATTCACAGGTTCTCTGTAATAATGCATACTGCTACTAATATCTAATGTCTTTTACGTTGCTGGACCGCAATTTACAATCAACCATAAGTATTTACAGACCATGACATAGGGATAACACATATGTGTCTTTTGGTCAAATGTTATTTGTTCCACTAAATATATAAGAGAACATTTGCAAAAATGACATTGACAAAAATGAATAAATTCATGCTCTTTTGACGCTATGTCCGATTATTAATTGAAACTTCATGTCTCAGCGGAGAGCTAGAGTTAATTAATTTTCATATTGTCCACAAGCTCTCAGAATGAAATCTCAGTTCTCGAAGAATATTGTTATAAACGTGTTTTAACTTTATTTTTTGGCAAGTTTTAGCACCAACATCACAGAGCATGTCCAGTTCTTGAACCAGCTTTTCATTTATCAACTTCAGGTGACGTACAATGATATTATTATTATTATTATTATTATTATTATTACTATTATTGCGATTTATGTGTTATCTAGGAGAACAACAAAAAAACTCTTTAACTAAAAATTGCGGATTTTCGGTCGCAGTATCCGAATCTGCATTAACGTACAGAATTTCTATTTGGAATTTTGGGAAGATGAAGGCAACTACATTTTACGTTAGTTGAATTGATATTTTAAAATGATTGGACATGTACTTAAATTGCAACTGTATTTCTCGAGGTATTTAGTTTATCATCAATCTTAGGTGACGTGTGTGCGTACAATGATATTCATTTTCTTTTTTTTCTCTTTTTAGCGATTACAGGTCCATCTAGTTGAATAACGAAAATGTGCTTCAAGTTAAAAGTGATTTTTTTCGATCGCAGAACCAGAATCAGCAATGAAAATAGAGGGTTCAGATTTAAAACTTTCAAGTTGGATGCCAGACCTCTATGATGGGACCCCTAGGGGCACTTGTTGCTTTATAGGTCCCTGACATGGGTACATTGTTCCGTAACTAGATTTGTCACATTTTTGTCATATCGGAAATATTTTAGGTCTCAGAGTTAGGGGACGTCCATACGATTATATTCATTTTAATGTGATTATAGCGCCATCTAATACGATAACGAAAAAGTGTTTCAAGTAAAAGTTGTTTTTTTTATCTGAGATTCAGAATCTGCAATAAAAATAGGGGTTTCCGTTTGAAATTTTCAAGTTGGCCTCTGGGGCCCTATGATGGGACCTCTGAGGGCACTTCTCGTTTCCAGAATTTTATAGGCCACTGGCATGGGTACATTCTTACGTAGCTAGATTTGTCACATTTTTTTGTCATTTCGGAAATATTTCAGGTCGCAAAGTTAGGTGATGTTGA
This sequence comes from Thermobia domestica, assembly GCF_964235325.1. NCBI lineage: Eukaryota > Metazoa > Arthropoda > Insecta > Zygentoma > Lepismatidae > Thermobia > Thermobia domestica. The sequence goes on along the minus strand of NC_137456.1, from coordinate 200,118,659 downwards.
TGCTAACACATTTATTTTTCGATATAGCACATATTAGTTCCTAAGTGAAGTCTTGAGCAGGCAGGCAGGCTATAACTCCGAAAGGAAGCATTTGTGCACCCAAGTTGGTCTATACTTTTCGTCGTATCTTGGTGTCAGGAAGCACCTCCCAAACGTTGTTGGTGTTGTTCTGAAACACCTTATATATATATATAATTTAGTTTTTATTTAATGATTTGATGAAGGAGATAATACATTGACGAAACTAACAGTATTAGATATTACAAGTGATTTAGTTTGGTCATATTTTATTATTTAATTAATGATTTAGTAGTGACAGTGCACTGCGTTGTATAAGGAGTATTGTCATCAATATTAGAATCGACATTAACCTCACACTATACTGAATTTTTAAATGTCAAAGTATGTATTTCTTTGCAATTTTGTGCATATTGCAACTAGACAGTGACTTAAACGGAAGACCTTTGCTTAGAAATAACTTTACAGAAGTGTTTCTTTGTAACGAATTTCTCTTACATATTTCCCTTCCATTAGCATTTATTCTTAACAAGATCCACCTACAAAATAGGAACTCACTGAATTACAATTTATATTGATAACGAAGGCCATGAAGAACATTTTCATAGTTTTTTTTTGTTGTTGTTACATAGCACAACATATTGCATTCTTCTTTAAAAATAATTTCAGCCAATAAAATATAATAGCACACTAATGCAAAGCTTAAGTACAAGGGTATGTTGACAATATGCTAATTATGATCTAGTTGCAGAGCATAAGGTAGAAAACTCCGGGAATTTCAATTTATGTTCAAAAACATTGACGCTAATTAACGATATCATATATATGGTATCTCACCTAACTTTGTGACCTGAAATATTTCCGAAATGACAGAAAATGTGACAAATCTAGTTAAGCAAGAATGTATCCATGTCAGGAGCCTATAAAATTCCGTAAACAGCATGTGCCCCCAGGGTTCGTATAATAGAGACCCAAAGGCAACTTGAAAATTTCAAATGGAAACCCCTATTTTTATTGCAGATTCTGATTCTCAGATCAAAAATAAACAACTTTTACTTGAAGCACTTTTTTATTCTAATAGATGGCGTTGTAATCACGTCCCCTACCTTTGCGACCTAAAATATTTCCGAAAGGGCGAAACATGTGACAATTCTAGTTACGTAAAAATGTACCCATGTCAGGGGCTATAAAATTCTGGAAACAACGAGCGCCCCAGGTGTCCCATCATAGGGCCCCTGGAGCCAACTTCGAGGGGCGCTGTGCTCATTGGTAGAGCGTTCACCTCCGGTGCTTGGGGTCCCTGGTTCGATCCGAGTTCGCGCCGTGTGGACTTTGTGGTGGACAAACACCGTGCTCGTGGGTTTTCTCGAGGTTCTCCCGTTTCCTCCCAATTTCTTTATTGCACCATTTCACTCATTTCTCATTATCACCTAACCGGCATAATCGTGGGACGTTAAACTTAAAGATTTCATTTCATTTCATTTCATTTAGCCAACTTGAGAATATCAAAAGGAAACTCCCTACCTTTGTTGCAGATTTGAATTTTGAGATCGAAAATACGCAACTTGAAGCACTTTTTCTAATAGATGGCGCTGTAATCAAAAAATATAATCGTACGCTACTTGGGATTGATAATCAACTAAATATCTCGATAGATACATATGCAATTAAAAAACACGAAATACGTGACTAATATTATAAAAGGGCTCAGCATAAAACAAAATTGCTTTCATTTGTATTTCAATGGGACCATGGTAGACCATTACGATATGTAAAGTAAATTTTTTGTTTGATGCAACAAGAAGTATCTTCCCTAGAATTGTAGGGATCAAGTAAACCCTTATTTTTGTTAAATATCAAGTGACAGGGCAGATTAAGCAAAATCATTATTTCACACTAGTACGTAAAAGCACAAGTAACAAAGAGATTTCACAGGAGAATAAATTTACAAAACCTGGATAAAGCGCAAAAAAAACTTAATTGATATATGGAGCTATTGTAAACGATCTTCACGATTTCAGAGGTTAATAACACTCATTGTGTTTGTTTAGTCACAATGGTTTGCAGCTTATGTTAAATGAGAGAAAACTCAAAATTATTTTTTGTTTATAAACACGTGCGTGCTATGTTCCTTGTCAAAGTTGCTCAAGATAAGTGCCGTTTGTAATTCAACACACATCAGCTTGATAGGCTAATACTTGGCACACTCTTTTTTACATCCAGAGTCAGGAAATCTATCTGCTTCTTAAATTCGTTCTGAAGGTTCAGTTAAATTGTTATGGAGGGGTGATTGATACACTTGCACTTAACATAACTCTAACTTCGTTGAAAATTCCGTTTCACATGAAAGTAGACAATAAAAAAAGAACGTTGTTCTGTCTACGTTTCCTGCTATCTAGATTTACTGTTACCCTAGTTACGGAATGCGTAACTACACATCAACTTTACAAGCCACGTAGTATCTTCCTATTTTTTTTTCGAAGAACTTGATTATCATAAGTACCCTTTCCTTTCACGACTTGGTTGTCTAAAATTCTCAGATGAACAAAGCGTAACTGATGTTTCACAACATGTGCTCAAACTGCGCATCTTTCTTGGACTGACAGTGAGCAATTCGATGGTAAAACACAAATACTGCATTCTTGATTACGTCCAGTTCAATAAGTGCAACTTCATCAATAACCCTTTGACCAAGATTATCCAAAGTGTTTGGCATTGTTTGAGATACTCGGCTTTTTAGATAAATCCAGAAAATCTATTCAAGTGGCGATAAATCAGGGGAAGAGAGAACAAGCTGGCCACCCAATCTCACCTCTTATACCAACCCGTTATTTAGGAAATTCCGTGTTGAAAAATTGCCGCATACTTACACCGTTGTGCTGTCCTGCACATCTTCCTAAAACCATCTGTGGGCAAAATTGTCTTCTGCAGTATATCTCATTGGAGAACTACTTGATTTGAAAGGATGTCCTTACACAGTTCAGATGTCAAATTTTATTAATCAAAAAGTGCCCAGTTATTGTATATTTAGCACTGCTACCAAGATATTCAACTTTTCAGGATGTAGAGGGTGTTTGAAAGGACCAGTGAGATTGTTGTCAAATCAAAACCTGCAATTATGTCTGTTAATGTAACCGGGTAGGTGGAACGTGACTTCATCAGAAAACACAATGCTGGTAAGAGAAGTAGTATCATCATTGATTTGTTTCATCATATCTTCACAAAATTCTACACGGTAATCAAAGACATCTTCATTCAGCTGATTTATCAGATGAATTTGGTATGGGTGGAAATTCATTTTCTTCAACGTGGTTTCCGCAAACATGTGCCTAATGTCATATTGTTCAGCAGTTTTGTGAATGCTAAGTTAAGTATTTTCAACAAGTGACTGCAACATCATGCTGTTTGTCGCCGATTTCGGTCCGCCAGGAATGTTACATTCGTTTATAGTTACCGTTTTCTCGACGCGTCTTACGATGCACTCGACAGCAGATCTCGAAATAGGATTCTGTGGAACGCTAATTTGTTTCGTTAAATATAACCCTTACTTCAGCACATGACCTTTGGTGACTGCCACATCCTCGTATCATTGAGAGCGTTAGAATTTTACTTTGAGAGCTCTAATATAAACCAGTTGAAATACAGGTTGAGTATTCACAGGTTCTCTGTAATAATGCATACTGCTACTAATATCTAATGTCTTTTACGTTGCTGGACCGCAATTTACAATCAACCATAAGTATTTACAGACCATGACATAGGGATAACACATATGTGTCTTTTGGTCAAATGTTATTTGTTCCACTAAATATATAAGAGAACATTTGCAAAAATGACATTGACAAAAATGAATAAATTCATGCTCTTTTGACGCTATGTCCGATTATTAATTGAAACTTCATGTCTCAGCGGAGAGCTAGAGTTAATTAATTTTCATATTGTCCACAAGCTCTCAGAATGAAATCTCAGTTCTCGAAGAATATTGTTATAAACGTGTTTTAACTTTATTTTTTGGCAAGTTTTAGCACCAACATCACAGAGCATGTCCAGTTCTTGAACCAGCTTTTCATTTATCAACTTCAGGTGACGTACAATGATATTATTATTATTATTATTATTATTATTATTATTATTATTATTATTATTATTACTATTATTGCGATTTATGTGTTATCTAGGAGAACAACAAAAAAACTCTTTAACTAAAAATTGCGGATTTTCGGTCGCAGTATTCGAATCTGCATTAACGTACAGAATTTCTATTTGGAATTTTGGGAAGATGAAGGCAACTACATTTTACGTTAGTTGAATTGATATTTTAAAATGATTGGACATGTACTTAAATTGCAACTGTATTTCTCGAGGTATTTAGTTTATCATCAATCTTAGGTGACGTGTGTGCGTACAATGATATTCATTTTCTTTTTTTTTCTTTTTTTAGCGATTACAGGTCCATCTAGTTGAATAACGAAAATGTGCTTCAAGTTAAAAGTGATTTTTTTCGATCGCAGAACCAGAATCAGCAATGAAAATAGAGGGTTCAGATTTAAAACTTTCAAGTTGGATGCCAGACCTCTATGATGGGACCCCTAGGGGCACTTGTTGCTTTATAGGTCCCTGACATGGGTACATTGTTCCGTAACTAGATTTGTCACATTTTTGTCATATCGGAAATATTTTAGGTCTCAGAGTTAGGGGACGTCCATACGATTATATTCATTTTAATGTGATTATAGCGCCATCTAATACGATAACGAAAAAGTGTTTCAAGTAAAAGTTGTTTTTTTTATCTGAGATTCAGAATCTGCAATAAAAATAGGGGTTTCCGTTTGAAATTTTCAAGTTGGCCTCTGGGGCCCTATGATGGGACCTCTGAGGGCACTTCTCGTTTCCAGAATTTTATAGGCCACTGGCATGGGTACATTCTTACGTAGCTAGATTTGTCACATTTTTTTGTCATTTCGGAAATATTTCAGGTCGCAAAGTTAGGTGATGTTGATGCTAACACATTTATTTTTCGATATAGCACATATTAGTTCCTAAGTGAAGTCTTGAGCAGGCAGGCAGGCTATAACTCCGAAAGGAAGCATTTGTGCACCCAAGTTGGTCTATACTTTTCGTCGTATCTTGGTGTCAGGAAGCACCTCCCAAACGTTGTTGGTGTTGTTCTGAAACACCTTATATATATATATAATTTAGGTTTTATTTAATGATTTGATGAAGGAGATAATACATTGACGAAACTAACAGTATTAGATATTACAAGTGATTTAGTTTGGTCATATTTTATTATTTAATTAATGATTTAGTAGTGACAGTGCACTGCGTTGTATAAGGAGTATTGTCATCAATATTAGAATCGACATTAACCTCACACTATACTGAATTTTTAAATGTCAAAGTATGTATTTCTTTGCAATTTTATGCATATTGCAACTAGACAGTGACTTAAACGGAAGACCTTTGCTTAGAAATAACTTTACAGAAGTGTTTCTTTGTAACGAATTTCTCTTACATATTTCCCTTCCATTAGCATTTATTCTTAACAAGATCCACCTACAAAATAGGAACTCACTGAATTACAATTTATATTGATAACGAAGGCCATGAAGAACATTTTCATAGTTTTTTTTTTTTTTTTTTGTTGTTACATAGCACAACATATTGCATTCTTCTTTAAAAATAATTTCAGCCAATAAAATATAATAGCACACTAATGCAAAGCTTAAGTACAAGGGTATGTTGACAATATGCTAATTATGATCTAGTTGCAGAGCATAAGGTAGAAAACTCCGGGAATTTCAATTTATGTTCAAAAACATTGACGCTAATTAACGATATCATATATATGGTATCTCACCTAACTTTGTGACCTGAAATATTTCCGAAATGACAGAAAATGTGACAAATCTAGTTAAGCAAGAATGTATCCATGTCAGGAGCCTATAAAATTCCGTAAACAGCATGTGCCCCCAGGGTTCGTATAATAGAGACCCAAAGGCAACTTGAAAATTTCAAATGGAAACCCCTATTTTTATTGCAGATTCTGATTCTCAGATCAAAAATAAACAACTTTTACTTGAAGCACTTTTTTATTCTAATAGATGGCGTTGTAATCACGTCCCCTACCTTTGCGACCTAAAATATTTCCGAAAGGGCGAAACATGTGACAATTCTAGTTACGTAAAAATGTACCCATGTCAGGGGCTATAAAATTCTGGAAACAACGAGCGCCCCAGGTGTCCCATCATAGGGCCCCTGGAGCCAACTTCGAGGGGCGCTGTGCTCATTGGTAGAGCGTTCATCTCCGGTGCTTGGGGTCCCTGGTTCGATCCGAGTTCGCGCCGTGTGGACTTTGTGGTGGACAAACACCGTGCTCGTGGGTTTTCTCGAGGTTATCCCGTTTCCTCCCAATTTCTTTATTGCACCATTTCACTCATTTCTCATTATCACCTAACCGGCATAATCGTGGGACGTTAAACTTAAAGATTTCATTTCATTTCATTTCAGGCGTGGGAGACCCGGGTTCGATTCCCGGCGGGAGCTCATGTGGTTCGGATTCCACGTTAATCAGTAGGTCCACGTCTCATATAGCCTCGCTGCTGAAAGGGACGCTAAACTAAAATCAACTCAACTCATTTCATTTCATTTAGCCAACTTGAGAATATCAAAAGGAAACTCCCTACCTTTGTTGCAGATTTGAATTTTGAGATCGAAAATACGCAACTTGAAGCACTTTTTCTAATAGATGGCGCTGTAATCAAAAAATATAATCGTACGCTACTTGGGATTGATAATCAACTAAATATCTCGATAGATACATATGCAATTAAAAAACACGAAATACGTGACTAATATTATAAAAGGGCTCAGCATAAAACAAAATTGCTTTCATTTGTATTTCAATGGGACCATGGTAGACCATTACGATATGTAAAGTAAATTTTTTGTTTGATGCAACAAGAAGTATCTTCCCTAGAATTGTAAGGATCAAGTAAACCCTTATTTTTGTTAAATATCAAGTGACAGGGCAGATTAAGCAAAATCATTATTTCACACTAGTACGTAAAAGCACAAGTAACAAAGAGATTTCACAGGAGAATAAATTTACAAAACCTGGATAAAGCGCAAAAAAAACTTAATTGATATATGGAGCTATTGTAAACGATCTTCACGATTTCAGAGGTTAATAACACTCATTGTGTTTGTTTAGTCACAATGGTTTGCAGCTTATGTTAAATGAGAGAAAACTCAAAATTATTTTTTGTTTATAAACACGTGCGTGCTATGTTCCTTGTCAAAGTTGCTCAAGATAAGTGCCGTTTGTAATTCAACACACATCAGCTTGATAGGCTAATACTTGGCACACTCTTTTTTACATCCAGAGTCAGGAAATCTATCTGCTTCTTAAATTCGTTCTGAAGGTTCAGTTAAATTGTTATGGAGGGGTGATTGATACACTTGCACTTAACATAACTCTAACTTCGTTGAAAATTCCGTTTCACATGAAAGTAGACAATAAAAAAAGAACGTTGTTCTGTCTACGTTTCCTGCTATCTAGATTTACTGTTACCCTAGTTACGGAATGCGTAACTACACATCAACTTTACAAGCCACGTAGTATCTTCCTATTTTTTTTCGAAGAACTTGATTATCATAAGTACCCTTTCCTTTCACGACTTGGTTGTCTAAAATTCTCAGATGAACAAAGCGTAACTGATGTTTCACAACATGTGCTCAAACTGCGCATCTTTCTTGGTCTGACAGTGAGCAATTCGATGGTAAAACACAAATACTGCATTCTTGATTACGTCCAGTTCAATAAGTGCAACTTCATCAATAACCCTTTGACCAAGATTATCCAAAGTGTTTGGCATTGTTTGAGATACTCGGCTTTTTAGATAAATCCAGAAAATCTATTCAAGTGGCGATAAATCAGGGGAAGAGAGAACAAGCTGGCCACCCAATCTCACCTCTTATACCAACCCGTTATTTAGGAAATTCCGTGTTGAAAAATTGCCGCATACTTACACCGTTGTGCTGTCCTGCACATCTTCCTAAAACCATCTGTGGGCAAAATTGTCTTCTGCAGTATATCTCATTGGAGAACTACTTGATTTGAAAGGATGTCCTTACACAGTTCAGATGTCAAATTTTATTAATCAAAAAGTGCCCAGTTATTGTATATTTAGCACTGCTACCAAGATATTCAACTTTTCAGGATGTAGAGGGTGTTTGAAAGGACCAGTGAGATTGTTGTCAAATCAAAACCTGCAATTATGTCTGTTAATGTAACCGGGTAGGTGGAACGTGACTTCATCAGAAAACACAATGCTGGTAAGAGAAGTAGTATCATCATTGATTTGTTTCATCATATCTTCACAAAATTCTACACGGTAATCAAAGACATCTTCATTCAGCTGATTTATCAGATGAATTTGGTATGGGTGGAAATTCATTTTCTTCAACGTGGTTTCCGCAAACATGTGCCTAATGCCATATTGTTCAGCAGTTTTGTGAATGCTAAGTTAAGTATTTTCAACAAGTGACTGCAACATCATGCTGTTTGTCGCCGATTTCGGTCCGCCAGGAATGTTACATTCGTTTATAGTTACCGTTTTCTCGACGCGTCTTACGATGCACTCGACAGCAGATCTCGAAATAGGATTCTGTGGAACGCTAATTTGTTTCGTTAAATATAACCCTTACTTCAGCACATGACCTTTGGTGACTGCCACATCCTCGTATCATTGAGAGCGTTAGAATTTTACTTTGAGAGCTCTAATATAAACCAGTTGAAATACAGGTTGAGTATTCACAGGTTCTCTGTAATAATGCATACTGCTACTAATATCTAATGTCTTTTACGTTGCTGGACCGCAATTTACAATCAACCATAAGTATTTACAGACCATGACATAGGGATAACACATATGTGTCTTTTGGTCAAATGTTATTTGTTCCACTAAATATATAAGAGAACATTTGCAAAAATGACATTGACAAAAATGAATAAATTCATGCTCTTTTGACGCTATGTCCGATTATTAATTGAAACTTCATGTCTCAGCGGAGAGCTAGAGTTAATTAATTTTCATATTGTCCACAAGCTCTCAGAATGAAATCTCAGTTCTCGAAGAATATTGTTATAAACGTGTTTTAACTTTATTTTTTGGCAAGTTTTAGCACCAACATCACAGAGCATGTCCAGTTCTTGAACCAGCTTTTCATTTATCAACTTCAGGTGACGTACAATGATATTATTATTATTATTATTATTATTATTATTATTATTACTATTATTGCGATTTATGTGTTATCTAGGAGAACAACAAAAAAACTCTTTAACTAAAAATTGCGGATTTTCGGTCGCAGTATCCGAATCTGCATTAACGTACAGAATTTCTATTTGGAATTTTGGGAAGATGAAGGCAACTACATTTTACGTTAGTTGAATTGATATTTTAAAATGATTGGACATGTACTTAAATTGCAACTGTATTTCTCGAGGTATTTAGTTTATCATCAATCTTAGGTGACGTGTGTGCGTACAATGATATTCATTTTCTTTTTTTTCTTTTTTTAGCGATTACAGGTCCATCTAGTTGAATAACGAAAATGTGCTTCAAGTTAAAAGTGATTTTTTTCGATCGCAGAACCAGAATCAGCAATGAAAATAGAGGGTTCAGATTTAAAACTTTCAAGTTGGATGCCAGACCTCTATGATGGGACCCCTAGGGGCACTTGTTGCTTTATAGGTCCCTGACATGGGTACATTGTTCCGTAACTAGATTTGTCACATTTTTGTCATATCGGAAATATTTTAGGTCTCAGAGTTAGGGGACGTCCATACGATTATATTCATTTTAATGTGATTATAGCGCCATCTAATACGATAACGAAAAAGTGTTTCAAGTAAAAGTTGTTTTTTTTATCTGAGATTCAGAATCTGCAATAAAAATAGGGGTTTCCGTTTGAAATTTTCAAGTTGGCCTCTGGGGCCCTATGATGGGACCTCTGAGGGCACTTCTCGTTTCCAGAATTTTATAGGCCACTGGCATGGGTACATTCTTACGTAGCTAGATTTGTCACATTTTTTTGTCATTTCGGAAATATTTCAGGTCGCAAAGTTAGGTGATGTTGATGCTAACACATTTATTTTTCGATATAGCACATATTAGTTCCTAAGTGAAGTCTTGAGCAGGCAGGCAGGCTATAACTCCGAAAGGAAGCATTTGTGCACCCAAGTTGGTCTATACTTTTCGTCGTATCTTGGTGTCAGGAAGCACCTCCCAAACGTTGTTGGTGTTGTTCTGAAACACCTTATATATATATATATAATTTAGGTTTTATTTAATGATTTGATGAAGGAGATAATACATTGACGAAACTAACAGTATTAGATATTACAAGTGATTTAGTTTGGTCATATTTTATTATTTAATTAATGATTTAGTAGTGACAGTGCACTGCGTTGTATAAGGAGTATTGTCATCAATATTAGAATCGACATTAACCTCACACTATACTGAATTTTTAAATGTCAAAGTATGTATTTCTTTGCAATTTTATGCATATTGCAACTAGACAGTGACTTAAACGGAAGACCTTTGCTTAGAAATAACTTTACAGAAGTGTTTCTTTGTAACGAATTTCTCTTACATATTTCCCTTCCATTAGCATTTATTCTTAACAAGATCCACCTACAAAATAGGAACTCACTGAATTACAATTTATATTGATAACGAAGGCCATGAAGAACATTTTCATAGTTTTTTTTTTGTTGTTGTTACATAGCACAACATATTGCATTCTTCTTTAAAAATAATTTCAGCCAATAAAATATAATAGCACACTAATGCAAAGCTTAAGTACAAGGGTATGTTGACAATATGCTAATTATGATCTAGTTGCAGAGCATAAGGTAGAAAACTCCGGGAATTTCAATTTATGTTCAAAAACATTGACGCTAATTAACGATATCATATATATGGTATCTCACCTAACTTTGTGACCTGAAATATTTCCGAAATGACAGAAAATGTGACAAATCTAGTTAAGCAAGAATGTATCCATGTCAGGAGCCTATAAAATTCCGTAAACAGCATGTGCCCCCAGGGTTCGTATAATAGAGACCCAAAGGCAACTTGAAAATTTCAAATGGAAACCCCTATTTTTATTGCAGATTCTGATTCTCAGATCAAAAATAAACAACTTTTACTTGAAGCACTTTTTTATTCTAATAGATGGCGTTGTAATCACGTCCCCTACCTTTGCGACCTAAAATATTTCCGAAAGGGCGAAACATGTGACAATTCTAGTTACGTAAAAATGTACCCATGTCAGGGGCTATAAAATTCTGGAAACAACGAGCGCCCCAGGTGTCCCATCATAGGGCCCCTGGAGCCAACTTCGAGGGGCGCTGTGCTCATTGGTAGAGCGTTCACCTCCGGTGCTTGGGGTCCCTGGTTCGATCCGAGTTCGCGCCGTGTGGACTTTGTGGTGGACAAACACCGTGCTCGTGGGTTTTCTCGAGGTTCTCCCGTTTCCTCCCAATTTCTTTATTGCACCATTTCACTCATTTCTCATTATCACCTAACCGGCATAATCGTGGGACGTTAAACTTAAAGATTTCATTTCATTTCATTTCATTTAGCCAACTTGAGAATATCAAAAGGAAACTCCCTACCTTTGTTGCAGATTTGAATTTTGAGATCGAAAATACGCAACTTGAAGCACTTTTTCTAATAGATGGCGCTGTAATCAAAAAATATAATCGTACGCTACTTGGGATTGATAATCAACTAAATATCTCGATAGATACATATGCAATTAAAAAACACGAAATACGTGACTAATATTATAAAAGGGCTCAGCATAAAACAAAATTGCTTTCATTTGTATTTCAATGGGACCATGGTAGACCATTACGATATGTAAAGTAAATTTTTTGTTTGATGCAACAAGAAGTATCTTCCCTAGAATTGTAAGGATCAAGTAAACCCTTATTTTTGTTAAATATCAAGTGACAGGGCAGATTAAGCAAAATCATTATTTCACACTAGTACGTAAAAGCACAAGTAACAAAGAGATTTCACAGGAGAATAAATTTACAAAACCTGGATAAAGCGCAAAAAAAACTTAATTGATATATGGAGCTATTGTAAACGATCTTCACGATTTCAGAGGTTAATAACACTCATTGTGTTTGTTTAGTCACAATGGTTTGCAGCTTATGTTAAATGAGAGAAAACTCAAAATTATTTTTTGTTTATAAACACGTGCGTGCTATGTTCCTTGTCAAAGTTGCTCAAGATAAGTGCCGTTTGTAATTCAACACACATCAGCTTGATAGGCTAATACTTGGCACACTCTTTTTTACATCCAGAGTCAGGAAATCTATCTGCTTCTTAAATTCGTTCTGAAGGTTCAGTTAAATTGTTATGGAGGGGTGATTGATACACTTGCACTTAACATAACTCTAACTTCGTTGAAAATTCCGTTTCACATGAAAGTAGACAATAAAAAAAGAACGTTGTTCTGTCTACGTTTCCTGCTATCTAGATTTACTGTTACCCTAGTTACGGAATGCGTAACTACACATCAACTTTACAAGCCACGTAGTATCTTCCTATTTTTTTTTCGAAGAACTTGATTATCATAAGTACCCTTTCCTTTCACGACTTGGTTGTCTAAAATTCTCAGATGAACAAAGCGTAACTGATGTTTCACAACATGTGCTCAAACTGCGCATCTTTCTTGGACTGACAGTGAGCAATTCGATGGTAAAACACAAATACTGCATTCTTGATTACGTCCAGTTCAATAAGTGCAACTTCATCAATAACCCTTTGACCAAGATTATCCAAAGTGTTTGGCATTGTTTGAGATACTCGGCTTTTTAGATAAATCCAGAAAATCTATTCAAGTGGCGATAAATCAGGGGAAGAGAGAACAAGCTGGCCACCCAATCTCACCTCTTATACCAACCCGTTATTTAGGAAATTCCGTGTTGAAAAATTGCCGCATACTTACACCGTTGTGCTGTCCTGCACATCTTCCTAAAACCATCTGTGGGCAAAATTGTCTTCTGCAGTATATCTCATTGGAGAACTACTTGATTTGAAAGGATGTCCTTACACAGTTCAGATGTCAAATTTTATTAATCAAAAAGTGCCCAGTTATTGTATATTTAGCACTGCTACCAAGATATTCAACTTTTCAGGATGTAGAGGGTGTTTGAAAGGACCAGTGAGATTGTTGTCAAATCAAAACCTGCAATTATGTCTGTTAATGTAACCGGGTAGGTGGAACGTGACTTCATCAGAAAACACAATGCTGGTAAGAGAAGTAGTATCATCATTGATTTGTTTCATCATATCTTCACAAAATTCTACACGGTAATCAAAGACATCTTCATTCAGCTGATTTATCAGATGAATTTGGTATGGGTGGAAATTCATTTTCTTCAACGTGGTTTCCGCAAACATGTGCCTAATGTCATATTGTTCAGCAGTTTTGTGAATGCTAAGTTAAGTATTTTCAACAAGTGACTGCAACATCATGCTGTTTGTCGCCGATTTCGGTCCGCCAGGAATGTTACATTCGTTTATAGTTACCGTTTTCTCGACGCGTCTTACGATGCACTCGACAGCAGATCTCGAAATAGGATTCTGTGGAACGCTAATTTGTTTCGTTAAATATAACCCTTACTTCAGCACATGACCTTTGGTGACTGCCACATCCTCGTATCATTGAGAGCGTTAGAATTTTACTTTGAGAGCTCTAATATAAACCAGTTGAAATACAGGTTGAGTATTCACAGGTTCTCTGTAATAATGCATACTGCTACTAATATCTAATGTCTTTTACGTTGCTGGACCGCAATTTACAATCAACCATAAGTATTTACAGACCATGACATAGGGATAACACATATGTGTCTTTTGGTCAAATGTTATTTGTTCCACTAAATATATAAGAGAACATTTGCAAAAATGACATTGACAAAAATGAATAAATTCATGCTCTTTTGACGCTATGTCCGATTATTAATTGAAACTTCATGTCTCAGCGGAGAGCTAGAGTTAATTAATTTTCATATTGTCCACAAGCTCTCAGAATGAAATCTCAGTTCTCGAAGAATATTGTTATAAACGTGTTTTAACTTTATTTTTTGGCAAGTTTTAGCACCAACATCACAGAGCATGTCCAGTTCTTGAACCAGCTTTTCATTTATCAACTTCAGGTGACGTACAATGATATTATTATTATTATTATTATTATTATTATTATTATTATTATTATTATTATTATTATTATTATTATTATTATTATTACTATTATTGCGATTTATGTGTTATCTAGGAGAACAACAAAAAAACTCTTTAACTAAAAATTGCGGATTTTCGGTCGCAGTATCCGAATCTGCATTAACGTACAGAATTTCTATTTGGAATTTTGGGAAGATGAAGGCAACTACATTTTACGTTAGTTGAATTGATATTTTAAAATGATTGGACATGTACTTAAATTGCAACTGTATTTCTCGAGGTATTTAGTTTATCATCAATCTTAGGTGACGTGTGTGCGTACAATGATATTCATTTTCTTTTTTTTCTTTTTTTAGCGATTACAGGTCCATCTAGTTGAATAACGAAAATGTGCTTCAAGTTAAAAGTGATTTTTTTCGATCGCAGAACCAGAATCAGCAATGAAAATAGAGGGTTCAGATTTAAAACTTTCAAGTTGGATGCCAGACCTCTATGATGGGACCCCTAGGGGCACTTGTTGCTTTATAGGTCCCTGACATGGGTACATTGTTCCGTAACTAGATTTGTCACATTTTTGTCATATCGGAAATATTTTAGGTCTCAGAGTTAGGGGACGTCCATACGATTATATTCATTTTAATGTGATTATAGCGCCATCTAATACGATAACGAAAAAGTGTTTCAAGTAAAAGTTGTTTTTTTTATCTGAGATTCAGAATCTGCAATAAAAATAGGGGTTTCCGTTTGAAATTTTCAAGTTGGCCTCTGGGGCCCTATGATGGGACCTCTGAGGGCACTTCTCGTTTCCAGAATTTTATAGGCCACTGGCATGGGTACATTCTTACGTAGCTAGATTTGTCACATTTTTTTGTCATTTCGGAAATATTTCAGGTCGCAAAGTTAGGTGATGTTGATGCTAACACATTTATTTTTCGATATAGCACATATTAGTTCCTAAGTGAAGTCTTGAGCAGGCAGGCAGGCTATAACTCCGAAAGGAAGCATTTGTGCACCCAAGTTGGTCTATACTTTTCGTCGTATCTTGGTGTCAGGAAGCACCTCCCAAACGTTGTTGGTGTTGTTCTGAAACACCTTATATATATATATATAATTTAGGTTTTATTTAATGATTTGATGAAGGAGATAATACATTGACGAAACTAACAGTATTAGATATTACAAGTGATTTAGTTTGGTCATATTTTATTATTTAATTAATGATTTAGTAGTGACAGTGCACTGCGTTGTATAAGGAGTATTGTCATCAATATTAGAAT
Source organism: Thermobia domestica (assembly GCF_964235325.1). Taxonomy (NCBI): domain Eukaryota; kingdom Metazoa; phylum Arthropoda; class Insecta; order Zygentoma; family Lepismatidae; genus Thermobia; species Thermobia domestica. The sequence continues at coordinate 200,103,091 of NC_137456.1, read as the reverse complement.
CGACATTAACCTCACACTATACTGAATTTTTAAATGTCAAAGTATGTATTTCTTTGCAATTTTATGCATATTGCAACTAGACAGTGACTTAAACGGAAGACCTTTGCTTAGAAATAACTTTACAGAAGTGTTTCTTTGTAACGAATTTCTCTTACATATTTCCCTTCCATTAGCATTTATTCTTAACAAGATCCACCTACAAAATAGGAACTCACTGAATTACAATTTATATTGATAACGAAGGCCATGAAGAACATTTTCATAGTTTTTTTTTTGTTGTTGTTGTTACATAGCACAACATATTGCATTCTTCTTTAAAAATAATTTCAGCCAATAAAATATAATAGCACACTAATGCAAAGCTTAAGTACAAGGGTATGTTGACAATATGCTAATTATGATCTAGTTGCAGAGCATAAGGTAGAAAACTCCGGGAATTTCAATTTATGTTCAAAAACATTGACGCTAATTAACGATATCATATATATGGTATCTCACCTAACTTTGTGACCTGAAATATTTCCGAAATGACAGAAAATGTGACAAATCTAGTTAAGCAAGAATGTATCCATGTCAGGAGCCTATAAAATTCCGTAAACAGCATGTGCCCCCAGGGTTCGTATAATAGAGACCCAAAGGCAACTTGAAAATTTCAAATGGAAACCCCTATTTTTATTGCAGATTCTGATTCTCAGATCAAAAATAAACAACTTTTACTTGAAGCACTTTTTTATTCTAATAGATGGCGTTGTAATCACGTCCCCTACCTTTGCGACCTAAAATATTTCCGAAAGGGCGAAACATGTGACAATTCTAGTTACGTAAAAATGTACCCATGTCAGGGGCTATAAAATTCTGGAAACAACGAGCGCCCCAGGTGTCCCATCATAGGGCCCCTGGAGCCAACTTCGAGGGGCGCTGTGCTCATTGGTAGAGCGTTCATCTCCGGTGCTTGGGGTCCCTGGTTCGATCCGAGTTCGCGCCGTGTGGACTTTGTGGTGGACAAACACCGTGCTCGTGGGTTTTCTCGAGGTTATCCCGTTTCCTCCCAATTTCTTTATTGCACCATTTCACTCATTTCTCATTATCACCTAACCGGCATAATCGTGGGACGTTAAACTTAAAGATTTCATTTCATTTCATTTCAGGCGTGGGAGACCCGGGTTCGATTCCCGGCGGGAGCTCATGTGGTTCGGATTCCACGTTAATCAGTAGGTCCACGTCTCATATAGCCTCGCTGCTGAAAGGGACGCTAAACTAAAATCAACTCAACTCATTTCATTTCATTTAGCCAACTTGAGAATATCAAAAGGAAACTCCCTACCTTTGTTGCAGATTTGAATTTTGAGATCGAAAATACGCAACTTGAAGCACTTTTTCTAATAGATGGCGCTGTAATCAAAAAATATAATCGTACGCTACTTGGGATTGATAATCAACTAAATATCTCGATAGATACATATGCAATTAAAAAACACGAAATACGTGACTAATATTATAAAAGGGCTCAGCATAAAACAAAATTGCTTTCATTTGTATTTCAATGGGACCATGGTAGACCATTACGATATGTAAAGTAAATTTTTTGTTTGATGCAACAAGAAGTATCTTCCCTAGAATTGTAAGGATCAAGTAAACCCTAATTTTTGTTAAATATCAAGTGACAGGGCAGATTAAGCAAAATCATTATTTCACACTAGTACGTAAAAGCACAAGTAACAAAGAGATTTCACAGGAGAATAAATTTACAAAACCTGGATAAAGCGCAAAAAAAACTTAATTGATATATGGAGCTATTGTAAACGATCTTCACGATTTCAGAGGTTAATAACACTCATTGTGTTTGTTTAGTCACAATGGTTTGCAGCTTATGTTAAATGAGAGAAAACTCAAAATTATTTTTTGTTTATAAACACGTGCGTGCTATGTTCCTTGTCAAAGTTGCTCAAGATAAGTGCCGTTTGTAATTCAACACACATCAGCTTGATAGGCTAATACTTGGCACACTCTTTTTTACATCCAGAGTCAGGAAATCTATCTGCTTCTTAAATTCGTTCTGAAGGTTCAGTTAAATTGTTATGGAGGGGTGATTGATACACTTGCACTTAACATAACTCTAACTTCGTTGAAAATTCCGTTTCACATGAAAGTAGACAATAAAAAAAGAACGTTGTTCTGTCTACGTTTCCTGCTATCTAGATTTACTGTTACCCTAGTTACGGAATGCGTAACTACACATCAACTTTACAAGCCACGTAGTATCTTCCTATTTTTTTTCGAAGAACTTGATTATCATAAGTACCCTTTCCTTTCACGACTTGGTTGTCTAAAATTCTCAGATGAACAAAGCGTAACTGATGTTTCACAACATGTGCTCAAACTGCGCATCTTTCTTGGACTGACAGTGAGCAATTCGATGGTAAAACACAAATACTGCATTCTTGATTACGTCCAGTTCAATAAGTGCAACTTCATCAATAACCCTTTGACCAAGATTATCCAAAGTGTTTGGCATTGTTTGAGATACTCGGCTTTTTAGATAAATCCAGAAAATCTATTCAAGTGGCGATAAATCAGGGGAAGAGAGAACAAGCTGGCCACCCAATCTCACCTCTTATACCAACCCGTTATTTAGGAAATTCCGTGTTGAAAAATTGCCGCATACTTACACCGTTGTGCTGTCCTGCACATCTTCCTAAAACCATCTGTGGGCAAAATTGTCTTCTGCAGTATATCTCATTGGAGAACTACTTGATTTGAAAGGATGTCCTTACACAGTTCAGATGTCAAATTTTATTAATCAAAAAGTGCCCAGTTATTGTATATTTAGCACTGCTACCAAGATATTCAACTTTTCAGGATGTAGAGGGTGTTTGAAAGGACCAGTGAGATTGTTGTCAAATCAAAACCTGCAATTATGTCTGTTAATGTAACCGGGTAGGTGGAACGTGACTTCATCAGAAAACACAATGCTGGTAAGAGAAGTAGTATCATCATTGATTTGTTTCATCATATCTTCACAAAATTCTACACGGTAATCAAAGACATCTTCATTCAGCTGATTTATCAGATGAATTTGGTATGGGTGGAAATTCATTTTCTTCAACGTGGTTTCCGCAAACATGTGCCTAATGTCATATTGTTCAGCAGTTTTGTGAATGCTAAGTTAAGTATTTTCAACAAGTGACTGCAACATCATGCTGTTTGTCGCCGATTTCGGTCCGCCAGGAATGTTACATTCGTTTATAGTTACCGTTTTCTCGACGCGTCTTACGATGCACTCGACAGCAGATCTCGAAATAGGATTCTGTGGAACGCTAATTTGTTTCGTTAAATATAACCCTTACTTCAGCACATGACCTTTGGTGACTGCCACATCCTCGTATCATTGAGAGCGTTAGAATTTTACTTTGAGAGCTCTAATATAAACCAGTTGAAATACAGGTTGAGTATTCACAGGTTCTCTGTAATAATGCATACTGCTACTAATATCTAATGTCTTTTACGTTGCTGGACCGCAATTTACAATCAACCATAAGTATTTACAGACCATGACATAGGGATAACACATATGTGTCTTTTGGTCAAATGTTATTTGTTCCACTAAATATATAAGAGAACATTTGCAAAAATGACATTGACAAAAATGAATAAATTCATGCTCTTTTGACGCTATGTCCGATTATTAATTGAAACTTCATGTCTCAGCGGAGAGCTAGAGTTAATTAATTTTCATATTGTCCACAAGCTCTCAGAATGAAATCTCAGTTCTCGAAGAATATTGTTATAAACGTGTTTTAACTTTATTTTTTGGCAAGTTTTAGCACCAACATCACAGAGCATGTCCAGTTCTTGAACCAGCTTTTCATTTATCAACTTCAGGTGACGTACAATGATATTATTATTATTATTATTATTATTATTATTATTACTATTATTGCGATTTATGTGTTATCTAGGAGAACAACAAAAAAACTCTTTAACTAAAAATTGCGGATTTTCGGTCGCAGTATCCGAATCTGCATTAACGTACAGAATTTCTATTTGGAATTTTGGGAAGATGAAGGCAACTACATTTTACGTTAGTTGAATTGATATTTTAAAATGATTGGACATGTACTTAAATTGCAACTGTATTTCTCGAGGTATTTAGTTTATCATCAATCTTAGGTGACGTGTGTGCGTACAATGATATTCATTTTCTTTTTTTTTTCTTTTTTTAGCGATTACAGGTCCATCTAGTTGAATAACGAAAATGTGCTTCAAGTTAAAAGTGATTTTTTTCGATCGCAGAACCAGAATCAGCAATGAAAATAGAGGGTTCAGATTTAAAACTTTCAAGTTGGATGCCAGACCTCTATGATGGGACCCCTAGGGGCACTTGTTGCTTTATAGGTCCCTGACATGGGTACATTGTTCCGTAACTAGATTTGTCACATTTTTGTCATATCGGAAATATTTTAGGTCTCAGAGTTAGGGGACGTCCATACGATTATATTCATTTTAATGTGATTATAGCGCCATCTAATACGATAACGAAAAAGTGTTTCAAGTAAAAGTTGTTTTTTTTATCTGAGATTCAGAATCTGCAATAAAAATAGGGGTTTCCGTTTGAAATTTTCAAGTTGGCCTCTGGGGCCCTATGATGGGACCTCTGAGGGCACTTCTCGTTTCCAGAATTTTATAGGCCACTGGCATGGGTACATTCTTACGTAGCTAGATTTGTCACATTTTTTTGTCATTTCGGAAATATTTCAGGTCGCAAAGTTAGGTGATGTTGATGCTAACACATTTATTTTTCGATATAGCACATATTAGTTCCTAAGTGAAGTCTTGAGCAGGCAGGCAGGCTATAACTCCGAAAGGAAGCATTTGTGCACCCAAGTTGGTCTATACTTTTCGTCGTATCTTGGTGTCAGGAAGCACCTCCCAAACGTTGTTGGTGTTGTTCTGAAACACCTTATATATATATATATAATTTAGGTTTTATTTAATGATTTGATGAAGGAGATAATACATTGACGAAACTAACAGTATTAGATATTACAAGTGATTTAGTTTGGTCATATTTTATTATTTAATTAATGATTTAGTAGTGACAGTGCACTGCGTTGTATAAGGAGTATTGTCATCAATATTAGAATCGACATTAACCTCACACTATACTGAATTTTTAAATGTCAAAGTATGTATTTCTTTGCAATTTTATGCATATTGCAACTAGACAGTGACTTAAACGGAAGACCTTTGCTTAGAAATAACTTTACAGAAGTGTTTCTTTGTAACGAATTTCTCTTACATATTTCCCTTCCATTAGCATTTATTCTTAACAAGATCCACCTACAAAATAGGAACTCACTGAATTACAATTTATATTGATAACGAAGGCCATGAAGAACATTTTCATAGTTTTTTTTTTTGTTGTTGTTGTTACATAGCACAACATATTGCATTCTTCTTTAAAAATAATTTCAGCCAATAAAATATAATAGCACACTAATGCAAAGCTTAAGTACAAGGGTATGTTGACAATATGCTAATTATGATCTAGTTGCAGAGCATAAGGTAGAAAACTCCGGGAATTTCAATTTATGTTCAAAAACATTGACGCTAATTAACGATATCATATATATGGTATCTCACCTAACTTTGTGACCTGAAATATTTCCGAAATGACAGAAAATGTGACAAATCTAGTTAAGCAAGAATGTATCCATGTCAGGAGCCTATAAAATTCCGTAAACAGCATGTGCCCCCAGGGTTCGTATAATAGAGACCCAAAGGCAACTTGAAAATTTCAAATGGAAACCCCTATTTTTATTGCAGATTCTGATTCTCAGATCAAAAATAAACAACTTTTACTTGAAGCACTTTTTTATTCTAATAGATGGCGTTGTAATCACGTCCCCTACCTTTGCGACCTAAAATATTTCCGAAAGGGCGAAACATGTGACAATTCTAGTTACGTAAAAATGTACCCATGTCAGGGGCTATAAAATTCTGGAAACAACGAGCGCCCCAGGTGTCCCATCATAGGGCCCCTGGAGCCAACTTCGAGGGGCGCTGTGCTCATTGGTAGAGCGTTCATCTCCGGTGCTTGGGGTCCCTGGTTCGATCCGAGTTCGCGCCGTGTGGACTTTGTGGTGGACAAACACCGTGCTCGTGGGTTTTCTCGAGGTTATCCCGTTTCCTCCCAATTTCTTTATTGCACCATTTCACTCATTTCTCATTATCACCTAACCGGCATAATCGTGGGACGTTAAACTTAAAGATTTCATTTCATTTCATTTCAGGCGTGGGAGACCCGGGTTCGATTCCCGGCGGGAGCTCATGTGGTTCGGATTCCACGTTAATCAGTAGGTCCACGTCTCATATAGCCTCGCTGCTGAAAGGGACGCTAAACTAAAATCAACTCAACTCATTTCATTTCATTTAGCCAACTTGAGAATATCAAAAGGAAACTCCCTACCTTTGTTGCAGATTTGAATTTTGAGATCGAAAATACGCAACTTGAAGCACTTTTTCTAATAGATGGCGCTGTAATCAAAAAATATAATCGTACGCTACTTGGGATTGATAATCAACTAAATATCTCGATAGATACATATGCAATTAAAAAACACGAAATACGTGACTAATATTATAAAAGGGCTCAGCATAAAACAAAATTGCTTTCATTTGTATTTCAATGGGACCATGGTAGACCATTACGATATGTAAAGTAAATTTTTTGTTTGATGCAACAAGAAGTATCTTCCCTAGAATTGTAAGGATCAAGTAAACCCTTATTTTTGTTAAATATCAAGTGACAGGGCAGATTAAGCAAAATCATTATTTCACACTAGTACGTAAAAGCACAAGTAACAAAGAGATTTCACAGGAGAATAAATTTACAAAACCTGGATAAAGCGCAAAAAAAACTTAATTGATATATGGAGCTATTGTAAACGATCTTCACGATTTCAGAGGTTAATAACACTCATTGTGTTTGTTTAGTCACAATGGTTTGCAGCTTATGTTAAATGAGAGAAAACTCAAAATTATTTTTTGTTTATAAACACGTGCGTGCTATGTTCCTTGTCAAAGTTGCTCAAGATAAGTGCCGTTTGTAATTCAACACACATCAGCTTGATAGGCTAATACTTGGCACACTCTTTTTTACATCCAGAGTCAGGAAATCTATCTGCTTCTTAAATTCGTTCTGAAGGTTCAGTTAAATTGTTATGGAGGGGTGATTGATACACTTGCACTTAACATAACTCTAACTTCGTTGAAAATTCCGTTTCACATGAAAGTAGACAATAAAAAAAGAACGTTGTTCTGTCTACGTTTCCTGCTATCTAGATTTACTGTTACCCTAGTTACGGAATGCGTAACTACACATCAACTTTACAAGCCACGTAGTATCTTCCTATTTTTTTTCGAAGAACTTGATTATCATAAGTACCCTTTCCTTTCACGACTTGGTTGTCTAAAATTCTCAGATGAACAAAGCGTAACTGATGTTTCACAACATGTGCTCAAACTGCGCATCTTTCTTGGACTGACAGTGAGCAATTCGATGGTAAAACACAAATACTGCATTCTTGATTACGTCCAGTTCAATAAGTGCAACTTCATCAATAACCCTTTGACCAAGATTATCCAAAGTGTTTGGCATTGTTTGAGATACTCGGCTTTTTAGATAAATCCAGAAAATCTATTCAAGTGGCGATAAATCAGGGGAAGAGAGAACAAGCTGGCCACCCAATCTCACCTCTTATACCAACCCGTTATTTAGGAAATTCCGTGTTGAAAAATTGCCGCATACTTACACCGTTGTGCTGTCCTGCACATCTTCCTAAAACCATCTGTGGGCAAAATTGTCTTCTGCAGTATATCTCATTGGAGAACTACTTGATTTGAAAGGATGTCCTTACACAGTTCAGATGTCAAATTTTATTAATCAAAAAGTGCCCAGTTATTGTATATTTAGCACTGCTACCAAGATATTCAACTTTTCAGGATGTAGAGGGTGTTTGAAAGGACCAGTGAGATTGTTGTCAAATCAAAACCTGCAATTATGTCTGTTAATGTAACCGGGTAGGTGGAACGTGACTTCATCAGAAAACACAATGCTGGTAAGAGAAGTAGTATCATCATTGATTTGTTTCATCATATCTTCACAAAATTCTACACGGTAATCAAAGACATCTTCATTCAGCTGATTTATCAGATGAATTTGGTATGGGTGGAAATTCATTTTCTTCAACGTGGTTTCCGCAAACATGTGCCTAATGTCATATTGTTCAGCAGTTTTGTGAATGCTAAGTTAAGTATTTTCAACAAGTGACTGCAACATCATGCTGTTTGTCGCCGATTTCGGTCCGCCAGGAATGTTACATTCGTTTATAGTTACCGTTTTCTCGACGCGTCTTACGATGCACTCGACAGCAGATCTCGAAATAGGATTCTGTGGAACGCTAATTTGTTTCGTTAAATATAACCCTTACTTCAGCACATGACCTTTGGTGACTGCCACATCCTCGTATCATTGAGAGCGTTAGAATTTTACTTTGAGAGCTCTAATATAAACCAGTTGAAATACAGGTTGAGTATTCACAGGTTCTCTGTAATAATGCATACTGCTACTAATATCTAATGTCTTTTACGTTGCTGGACCGCAATTTACAATCAACCATAAGTATTTACAGACCATGACATAGGGATAACACATATGTGTCTTTTGGTCAAATGTTATTTGTTCCACTAAATATATAAGAGAACATTTGCAAAAATGACATTGACAAAAATGAATAAATTCATGCTCTTTTGACGCTATGTCCGATTATTAATTGAAACTTCATGTCTCAGCGGAGAGCTAGAGTTAATTAATTTTCATATTGTCCACAAGCTCTCAGAATGAAATCTCAGTTCTCGAAGAATATTGTTATAAACGTGTTTTAACTTTATTTTTTGGCAAGTTTTAGCACCAACATCACAGAGCATGTCCAGTTCTTGAACCAGCTTTTCATTTATCAACTTCAGGTGACGTACAATGATATTATTATTATTATTATTATTATTATTATTATTATTACTATTATTGCGATTTATGTGTTATCTAGGAGAACAACAAAAAAACTCTTTAACTAAAAATTGCGGATTTTCGGTCGCAGTATCCGAATCTGCATTAACGTACAGAATTTCTATTTGGAATTTTGGGAAGATGAAGGCAACTACATTTTACGTTAGTTGAATTGATATTTTAAAATGATTGGACATGTACTTAAATTGCAACTGTATTTCTCGAGGTATTTAGTTTATCATCAATCTTAGGTGACGTGTGTGCGTACAATGATATTCATTTTCTTTTTTTTCTTTTTTTAGCGATTACAGGTCCATCTAGTTGAATAACGAAAATGTGCTTCAAGTTAAAAGTGATTTTTTTCGATCGCAGAACCAGAATCAGCAATGAAAATAGAGGGTTCAGATTTAAAACTTTCAAGTTGGATGCCAGACCTCTATGATGGGACCCCTAGGGGCACTTGTTGCTTTATAGGTCCCTGACATGGGTACATTGTTCCGTAACTAGATTTGTCACATTTTTGTCATATCGGAAATATTTTAGGTCTCAGAGTTAGGGGACGTCCATACGATTATATTCATTTTAATGTGATTATAGCGCCATCTAATACGATAACGAAAAAGTGTTTCAAGTAAAAGTTGTTTTTTTATCTGAGATTCAGAATCTGCAATAAAAATAGGGGTTTCCGTTTGAAATTTTCAAGTTGGCCTCTGGGGCCCTATGATGGGACCTCTGAGGGCACTTCTCGTTTCCAGAATTTTATAGGCCACTGGCATGGGTACATTCTTACGTAGCTAGATTTGTCACATTTTTTTGTCATTTCGGAAATATTTCAGGTCGCAAAGTTAGGTGATGTTGATGCTAACACATTTATTTTTCGATATAGCACATATTAGTTCCTAAGTGAAGTCTTGAGCAGGCAGGCAGGCTATAACTCCGAAAGGAAGCATTTGTGCACCCAAGTTGGTCTATACTTTTCGTCGTATCTTGGTGTCAGGAAGCACCTCCCAAACGTTGTTGGTGTTGTTCTGAAACACCTTATATATATATATAATTTAGGTTTTATTTAATGATTTGATGAAGGAGATAATACATTGACGAAACTAACAGTATTAGATATTACAAGTGATTTAGTTTGGTCATATTTTATTATTTAATTAATGATTTAGTAGTGACAGTGCACTGCGTTGTATAAGGAGTATTGTCATCAATATTAGAATCGACATTAACCTCACACTATACTGAATTTTTAAATGTCAAAGTATGTATTTCTTTGCAATTTTATGCATATTGCAACTAGACAGTGACTTAAACGGAAGACCTTTGCTTAGAAATAACTTTACAGAAGTGTTTCTTTGTAACGAATTTCTCTTACATATTTCCCTTCCATTAGCATTTATTCTTAACAAGATCCACCTACAAAATAGGAACTCACTGAATTACAATTCATATTGATAACGAAGGCCATGAAGAACATTTTCATAGTTTTTTTTTGTTGTTGTTACATAGCACAACATATTGCATTCTTCTTTAAAAATAATTTCAGCCAATAAAATATAATAGCACACTAATGCAAAGCTTAAGTACAAGGGTATGTTGACAATATGCTAATTATGATCTAGTTGCAGAGCATAAGGTAGAAAACTCCGGGAATTTCAATTTATGTTCAAAAACATTGACGCTAATTAACGATATCATATATATGGTATCTCACCTAACTTTGTGACCTGAAATATTTCCGAAATGACAGAAAATGTGACAAATCTAGTTAAGCAAGAATGTATCCATGTCAGGAGCCTATAAAATTCCGTAAACAGCATGTGCCCCCAGGGTTCGTATAATAGAGACCCAAAGGCAACTTGAAAATTTCAAATGGAAACCCCTATTTTTATTGCAGATTCTGATTCTCAGATCAAAAATAAACAACTTTTACTTGAAGCACTTTTTTATTCTAATAGATGGCGTTGTAATCACGTCCCCTACCTTTGCGACCTAAAATATTTCCGAAAGGGCGAAACATGTGACAATTCTAGTTACGTAAAAATGTACCCATGTCAGGGGCTATAAAATTCTGGAAACAACGAGCGCCCCATGTGTCCCATCATAGGGCCCCTGGAGCCAACTTCGAGGGGCGCTGTGCTCATTGGTAGAGCGTTCACCTCCGGTGCTTGGGGTCCCTGGTTCGATCCGAGTTCGCGCAGTGTGGACTTTGTGGTGGACAAACACCGTGCTCGTGGGTTTTCTCGAGGTTCTCCCGTTTCCTCCCACTTTCTTTATTCCACCATTTCACTCATTTCTCATTATCACCTAACCGGCATAATCGTGGGACGTTAAACTTAAAGATTTCATTTCATTTCATTTCATTTAGCCAACTTGAGAATATCAAAAGGAAACTCCCTACCTTTGTTGCAGATTTGAATTTTGAGATCGAAAATACGCAACTTGAAGCACTTTTTCTAATAGATGGCGCTGTAATCAAAAAATATAATCGTACGCTACTTGGGGTTGATAATCAACTAAATATCTCGATAGATACATATGTAATTAAAAAACACGAAATACGTGACTAATATTATAAAAGGGCTCAGCATAAAACAAAATTGCTTTCATTTGTATTTCAATGGGACCATGGTAGACCATTACGATATGTAAAGTAAATTTTTTGTTTGATGCAACAAGAAGTATCTTCCCTAGAATTGTAAGGATCAAGTAAACCCTTATTTTTGTTAAATATCAAGTGACAGGGCAGATTAAGCAAAATCATTATTTCACACTAGTACGTAAAAGCACAAGTAACAAAGAGATTTCACAGGAGAATAAATTTACAAAACCTGGATAAAGCGCAAAAAAAACTTAATTGATATATGGAGCTATTGTAAACGATCTTCACGATTTCAGAGGTTAATAACACTCATTGTGTTTGTTTAGTCGCAATGGTTTGCAGCTTATGTTAAATGAGAGAAAACTCAAAATTATTTTTTGTTTATAAACACGTGCGTGCTATGTTCCTTGTCAAAGTTGCTCAAGATAAGTGCCGTTTGTAATTCAACACACATCAGCTTGATAGGCTAATACTTGGCACACTCTTTTTTACATCAAGAGTCAGGAAATCTATCTGCTTCTTAAATTCGTTCTGAAGGTTCAGTTAAATTGTTATGGAGGGGTGATTGATACACTTGCACTTAACATAACTCTAACTTCGTTGAAAATTCCGTTTCACATGAAAGTAGACAATAAAAAAAGAACGTTGTTCTGTCTACGTTTCCTGCTATCTAGATTTACTGTTACCCTAGTTACGGAATGCGTAACTACACATCAACTTTACAAGCCACGTAGTATCTTCCTATTTTTTTTTCGAAGAACTTGATTATCATAAGTACCCTTTCCTTTCACGACTTGGTTGTCTAAAATTCTCAGATGAACAAAGCGTAACTGATGTTTCACAACATGTGCTCAAACTGCGCATCTTTCTTGGACTGACAGTGAGCAATTCGATGGTAAAACACAAATACTGCATTCTTGATTACGTCCAGTTCAATAAGTGCAACTTCATCAATAACCCTTTGACCAAGATTATCCAAAGTGTTTGGCATTGTTTGAGATACTCGGCTTTTTAGATAAATCCAGAAAATCTATTCAAGTGGCGATAAATCAGGGGAAGAGAGAACAAGCTGGCCACCCAATCTCACCTCTTATACCAACCCGTTATTTAGGAAATTCCGTGTTGAAAAATTGCCGCATACTTACACCGTTGTGCTGTCCTGCACATCTTCCTAAAACCATCTGTGGGCAAAATTGTCTTCTGCAGTATATCTCATTGGAGAACTACTTGATTTGAAAGGATGTCCTTACACAGTTCAGATGTCAAATTTTATTAATCAAAAAGTGCCCAGTTATTGTATATTTAGCACTGCTACCAAGATATTCAACTTTTCAGGATGTAGAGGGTGTTTGAAAGGACCAGTGAGATTGTTGTCAAATCAAAACCTGCAATTATGTCTGTTAATGTAACCGGGTAGGTGGAACGTGACTTCATCAGAAAACACAATGCTGGTAAGAGAAGTAGTATCATCATTGATTTGTTTCATCATATCTTCACAAAATTCTACACGGTAATCAAAGACATCTTCATTCAGCTGATTTATCAGATGAATTTGGTATGGGTGGAAATTCATTTTCTTCAACGTGGTTTCCGCAAACATGTGCCTAATGTCATATTGTTCAGCAGTTTTGTGAATGCTAAGTTAAGTATTTTCAACAAGTGACTGCAACATCATGCTGTTTGTCGCCGATTTCGGTCCGCCAGGAATGTTACATTCGTTTATAGTTACCGTTTTCTCGACGCGTCTTACGATGCACTCGACAGCAGATCTCGAAATAGGATTCTGTGGAACGCTAATTTGTTTCGTTAAATATAACCCTTACTTCAGCACATGACCTTTGGTGACTGCCACATCCTCGTATCATTGAGAGCGTTAGAATTTTACTTTGAGAGCTCTAATATAAACCAGTTGAAATACAGGTTGAGTATTCACAGGTTCTCTGTAATAATGCATACTGCTACTAATATCTAATGTCTTTTACGTTGCTGGACCGCAATTTACAATCAACCATAAGTATTTACAGACCATGACATAGGGATAACACATATGTGTCTTTTGGTCAAATGTTATTTGTTCCATTAAATATATAAGAGAACATTTGCAAAAATGACATTGACAAAAATGAATAAATTCATGCTCTTTTGACGCTATGTCCGATTATTAATTGAAACTTCATGTCTCAGCGGAGAGCTAGAGTTAATTAATTTTCATATTGTCCACAAGCTCTCAGAATGAAATCTCAATTCTCGAAGAATATTGTTATAAACGTGTTTTAACTTTATTTTTTGGCAAGTTTTAGCACCAACATCACAGAGCATGTCCAGTTCTTGAACCAGCTTTTCATTTATCAACTTCAGGTGACGTACAATGATATTATTATTATTATTATTATTATTATTATTATTACTATTATTGCGATTTATGTGTTATCTAGGAGAACAACAAAAAAACTCTTTAACTAAAAATTGCGGATTTTCGGTCGCAGTATCCGAATCTGCATTAACGTACAGAATTTCTATTTGGAATTTTGGGAAGATGAAGGCAACTACATTTTACGTTAGTTGAATTGATATTTTAAAATGATTGGACATGTACTTAAATTGCAACTGTATTTCTCGAGGTATTTAGTTTATCATCAATCTTAGGTGACGTGTGTGCGTACAATGATATTCATTTTCTTTTTTTTTTCTTTTTTTAGCGATTACAGGTCCATCTAGTTGAATAACGAAAATGTGCTTCAAGTTAAAAGTGATTTTTTTCGATCGCAGAACCAGAATCAGCAATGAAAATAGAGGGTTCAGATTTAAAACTTTCAAGTTGGATGCCAGACCTCTATGATGGGACCCCTAGGGGCACTTGTTGCTTTATAGGTCCCTGACATGGGTACATTGTTCCGTAACTAGATTTGTCACATTTTTGTCATATCGGAAATATTTTAGGTCTCAGAGTTAGGGGACGTCCATACGATTATATTCATTTTAATGTGATTATAGCGCCATCTAATACGATAACGAAAAAGTGTTTCAAGTAAAAGTTGTTTTTTTTATCTGAGATTCAGAATCTGCAATAAAAATAGGGGTTTCCGTTTGAAATTTTCAAGTTGGCCTCTGGGGCCCTATGATGGGACCTCTGAGGGCACTTCTCGTTTCCAGAATTTTATAGGCCACTGGCATGGGTACATTCTTACGTAGCTAGATTTGTCACATTTTTTTGTCATTTCGGAAATATTTCAGGTCGCAAAGTTAGGTGATGTTGATGCTAACACATTTATTTTTCGATATAGCACATATTAGTTCCTAAGTGAAGTCTTGAGCAGGCAGGCAGGCTATAACTCCGAAAGGAAGCATCTGTGCACCCAAGTTGGTCTATACTTTTCGTCGTATCTTGGTGTCAGGAAGCACCTCCCAAACGTTGTTGGTGTTGTTCTGAAACACCTTATATATATATATATAATTTAGGTTTTATTTAATGATTTGATGAAGGAGATAATACATTGACGAAACTAACAGTATTAGGTATTACAAGTGATTTAGTTTGGTCATATTTTATTATTTAATTAATGATTTAGTAGTGACAGTGCACTGCGTTGTATAAGGAGTATTGTCATCAATATTAGAATCGACATTAACCTCACACTATACTGAATTTTTAAATGTCAAAGTATGTATTTCTTTGCAATTTTATGCATATTGCAACTAGACAGTGACTTAAACGGAAGACCTTTGCTTAGAAATAACTTTACAGAAGTGTTTCTTTGTAACGAATTTCTCTTACATATTTCCCTTCCATTAGCATTTATTCTTAACAAGATCCACCTACAAAATAGGAACTCACTGAATTACAATTTATATTGATAACGAAGGCCATGAAGAACATTTTCATAGTTTTTTTGTTGTTGTTACATAGCACAACATATTGCATTCTTCTTTAAAAATAATTTCAGCCAATAAAATATAATAGCACACTAATGCAAAGCTTAAGTACAAGGGTATGTTGACAATATGCTAATTATGATCTAGTTGCAGAGCATAAGGTAGAAAACTCCGGGAATTTCAATTTATGTTCAAAAACATTGACGCTAATTAACGATTTCAGATTACTTGAACTAACAATAGAAGTAAGTTCATGACATATTTTACTTTTTAAAGTGACTTAATACATAAATATATACAGCTTTCCAGAACAATTAGTTACCATTCTCATTATAGAGCTCGCAATATCAAATCTTGGAATTCAATGCAATGCTTTATAATCTAGAAACAAATCATATTCTAAAAGAGTGAGAGCATTGTTAAAAGAGTGAAAAAATTGAACCACGTGTCTAGAAATGGATTTGCAATGATAATTCAAATCTCAAGTAATATCAATCAACACCATTTATAGGTAATTACATTTTCAATACGACAGTTCTTTTTTAATATAAACATTTTAATATATTTCATTCACTAATTGATCTTTTAATTACTAATTGTACAATAGAAAACCATCCTAGGACACCAAGCATCAACTGTAAATTTAAGACACAAATTACAATAACCTCAAACAATTACATACACGAATACTTAAGATGATTTACATACAAAACACTTTTGTAAATATTATATACCATCAAAATTATTTCATAAATAAAATTATTTCTTAAAATAATCCATCACATTTATTTGTTAAATCTCTCTTGCCCTAATCACAAAACATTTTAGTTTGAAAAAAAAATATGAAACATTCTTTTTAGTTTGAAATCTTTCATACCAAGAGTTCTTGTTTTAGAAAAAATATAGAAAAATAGTTTGAAAAAATAGGCACAAAATTTGAAAATTAGGCAGTAAATGAATTTCTGTTGAAAAATGTTTACACGAAATGAAGTTAAAAATTTTAGGTATTTTTGTTTGGAAATTTATACACATTGAATTTAGCTGTAAAAATTTACGGGAGGGGAATGTGAAAAACTATTAGACAAAGATTAATTTTTTAAGAACTTTAACCGAATTTTTTTGTTAGAATATCTTCTAAACAAAATCAATTTACTTACACAGGAGAAAATCTTTGCATAAGTGAACTTTTTCAAATTTTATGAAAAAAATTGTCTGAAAAAATTATACCGGTACATCATCTTTGTAACAAGTAGTTTCTTACTTTACATCTACTATATCTGTTTACAGTTTCATTCGCTTCAGTCCATTTCTTTCCATTCTCTTATTGTCGACTTAAAATTTATCGGGCGGAGCTTTTGTGTATTGTATGCATAGTCCTAAATTAAATAAGTATTTTTACTTATAATAAGTAAGTTCGCTTAATACTTTATGTCTATAAAATCTGTTATCATTTAATTAAATTTCATTTATATCAGGCCTTTGACTCTTTGACTAACATGTAAACGTCACGTTTGGCTAAATCGATTTGCTGCCCGAGACATATGTGATAGAGAATATGTTATAGTCGTAATACATAGTTCAAAGCATAAGAGGGAAATCTTATACCTATTATTTCCTCTAAACTAAATTAGGTTCGTGTTTCCAGCATATTTAAGTATAAAATACAAGAGTAAGTTGTTTGTTTAGCAAATCCGAAGTGGTTTTGTTATTGCATAAAAAAGTTAACAATTACTACAATCAATATGCAGTTCAGAAAAGAGGGCATGACTGGCACAAATACTCTGCTCACAATCAGAAAATCTAACAAACGCAATCAAGTCGCACTTGAAAGTTAATCGTTCACAATTCCGTCAAAGCAGTAATCATAATAGTCTAGTCAAGATAAGGATTGACCTTGAACAAATTGCAATAGAAATTAAACATGCGATAAAATGATGCTGAGCACATTTTAAGCAAGCCTGAAAAAGTACTCAAGAATATTCAGTCTGAAAGGTCGTTAAATCCAATATGGCCGCCGTTAGTGGTCAATTACGACAGACATAATACTAAACGGAGTAATTATAACTTTGTAACAAAATTACAGGCTCAACATTCATAATAAAAGTTGTTCACCATTATGTGTCCTTTCGAATGAGGCATTCAACATATCTCTAATATACAGGGTGTCTCAAAAGTTACCTGATATAGGGTAACTCTGTTATTATCTGAGTTACAACAAAATGTAAGTGTAAACCGTCTCCAAATATGATGTTTTCAATCTAAAGTGAAGGAAGTTTTTAAATCGGATTAGCCGCTTGTGCTGTACACTATTTATCCGCCAATGTTAAATGAAAGTGTAACGTTGCCATTTATCGGGAGGTGGATAAATTTTGTGAGAGTATGATGAATGGATGCATGTTTGAAATGGAGGCTGGCCATCGACACGTTAGCGTAAAAGACAATAACTTTATTCACTTACGTTGTAGTCCCGTTAAATGTCAACGTTGCATTTTCATTTAACATTGGGCGTATAAAGAGTGTATAGTCTAAAGGCTTGTCCTATTTAAAGAATTCCTTCACTTTAGATTGATAACATACTTGGAGATAATTTTCCCTCTTATATTTTGTTGTAACTCTGATAACAACAGTGTGAAGTATGTGAATTTCAGTCAAATCAAGACGGATATGCAATATAGAATACCGTTCGATGAAGAGACATTTGCAAGTATTCTTTGTTCAAATTCGTCAGCATTTCATTTTGCTTTTAAATGTTTGTTTTGTGGTAAGCCTGATAGATATGACGGTAAGTGGAGGGATCACTGTCTAATTCCTCTAAAAGCCAATACTTTTCAAGAAACAATATTGAAATTATGTGAAGAACGCAATGTTGATTGGGCCGTGACTGTAAAAAGTAGTATTGAATATGCCAGAGACTTGTTTGCGAAAGACGAAGTGTACCACACTACTTGCAATGTAAATTTTAGAACAGGAAAGGGGATTCAAGGAAAAATGAGGATGTCATCTGGTGAATACAAACCGAAAAAAAGGCAGGCCCATGCAGACTGAAAGAGATTATGCTTTCTTGTGAGCAGTTGAGTATTTGGGGATGAAGAATTATAATAGGTTACCATATGTGATTTATTAAAGGTTACCCGGGTTCGATTCCCGGCGGGAGCTCATGTGGTTCGGACTCCACGTTAATCAGTAGGTCCACGTCTCATATAGCCTCGCTGCTGAACGGGACGTTAAACTCAACTCAACTCAACTCAACATTATTAAAGGTTATAGAACAGGGGCTGTGCTATTCAGAAGAGCAAACGCACTCTGTCAGATGTATGAAAGCTAAACTATTAGAATTATTTGCGGAAGGAATCACTATAACTAAAATAAATGGTCAAGTAAAGTTGTTACTCCCAAAGAGATTTCTGCTTGAATCCTTCAAGACTTTTATGAGGAGAACATCAGAGAAGATACTGCACCTCAGAATATGAAACGCAATACCAATGACGGTACAGGGTATCCAATAGAAAACGGGAACCAAAAGCGTAGTGCATCTGCAAGCCCAAACCAACCTGTAGTGGAGCTTGCATCAGTTTTGGTCGAGCTAACTGGATTATACACTGACCCAAGGAAGCGACTTTGGTTTCAATGTGTGCAACTGTAGCGATCTCTTTTCAGAAATACTCTTAACACCCTAGGAAAAATGACATAGCACTTTCAAGATTGTACCCGTTAGTGGAAGGGTAGTACTATTTTGATGTTTCCATGGATTCCCTGCACACTTTTATTAACTTTGTTGTAGTTTGCACTAATCTCAACTACTCCTCCACACTACTTTCTTCTGATGTTCTCCTCATCAAAGTCTTGAAGGATTCTAGCAGATGTCTCTTGAAAAGCAACAATTTTACTTCACCATTTACTTCAGTTATAGTGGTTCCTTCCCTGCTATCATCGTTCATCTCCAAATACTCAACTGCTCGCAAGAAAGCATAATCTCTTTCAGTCTGCATGGGCCTGCCTTTTTTGGTTCATATTCACCGGATGGCATCCGCTTCCTCATCTTTCATTGAATCCCCTTTCCTGTTCTAAAATTTACATTGCAAGTAGTGTGGTACACTTCGTCTTTCGCAAACAAATCTCTGGCAAATTCAATACAACTGTTTACAGTCATGACCCAATCAACATTGCGTTCTTCACATAATTTCAATATTGTTTCTTGAAAAGTATTGGCTTTTAGAGGAATTAGACAGTGATCCCTCCACTTACCGTCATATCTATCAGGCTTACCACAAAACAAACATTTAAAAGTAAAATGAAACGATGACGAATTTGAACAAAGAATACTTGCAAATGTCTCTTCATCGAACGGTATTCTATATTGCATATCCGTCTTGATTTGACTGAAATTCACATACTTCACACTGTTGTTATCAGAGTTACAACAAAATGTAAGAGGGAAAATTATCTCCAAGTATGTTATCAATCTAAAGTGAAGGAATTCTTTAAATAGGACAAGCCTTTAGACTATACACTCTTTATACGCCCAAGTAAATGAAAATGCAACGTTGACATTTAACGGGACTACAACATAAGTGAATAAAGTTAGTGTCTTTTACGCTAACGTGTCGATGGCCAGCCTCCATTTCAAACATGCATCCATTCATCATATTCTTACAAAATTTATCCACCTCTCGGTAAATGGCAACATTACATTTTCATTTAATATCGGGCGCATAAATAGTGTACAGAACAAACGGTTAATCCGATTTAAAAGCTTCCTTCACTTTAGAAAACATCATATTTGGAGACGGTATACCCTCTTACATTTTGTTGTAACTCAGATAATAACAGAGTTACCCTATATCAGGGAATTTTTGAGACATCCTGTAAATTGGAGATACGTTAAATGCCTCATTCGAAAGGACACATAATGGTGAACAACAACTTTTTATTATGAATGTTGAGCCTGTAATTTTTTTACAAAGTCACATAATTACTCCGTTTGTTATTATGTCTGTCGTAAATGACCACCAACGGCAGCCATATTAGATTTAACGACCTTCCAGACTGAATATTCCTGAGTATTTTTTCAGGCTTGCTTAAAATGTGCTTAGCATCATTTTGGCGCATGTTTAATTTCTATTGCAATTTGTTCAAGGTAAGGTGTCTTTGTTACGTACGTTGACTGGACTATACGGAACGATCCACTTTCACGTTCGTCATCAACTATCCAGGCTTATGGAAAGCGAATCGAATCCTGTTGAGAAAACGAGGAGCACTGAACTGGTAAATTGTGAACGACTGAAGTTGTATGAAGGTGTCATTATGTCAAATAGTCACTTTACGTCCCGTTATTGCTGTACCAGTGCTAAAATGAACAAAGGCTTTGTATGGATGGAAGAAGTGAACATACGTGTTTGATGAAGGGTCGTCTTTGTTTGCAGACCATGAATCAAGTAACAAATGGACTTTCTTCTTATCATTTGAAATGTTTTTCCACATGACGTCCGAATAGAAAGTCTTAAGATCCTGTTTTTCATGTTCGCTGCTTTACCAGCAAATTAGATTAAGATTATATTATCCGGACCGGCTGACTTTACTGCAGGGAACTTATCATTTGGTTCAACCATCAGAACATACATGGGACGCAGAATTTCTTCTTCCATGGACACAACTGGCATTATCATGTAGGAATGAGATGTTGCACTCACATATCCCACTGTTGTTCTGATCTTCACTGATCCTTTCTCCCTCAACATCCGTTACGAATGTAATTCCTTCTCGAAGCGACTTTGATCTGCATTGAAGACATTGGCAGCTGGAATGTCATCAGTGATCATAAGATCACGTACTGAAATAAACTATAACATGTACCTCCATGTGACCTTCTAGTGGCTGTATCTCCTAAACTCTTTGAGCTTTGCACCTAAAACTTCCCTGACATATTGAGCACACTACTCTATTACATATGTCTCGGGCCGCAACTCGATTCACCCAAACGTGACGTTTATTTGTAAGTGCAGCATAAAAAACCTAATTATCTATTTATTTTGGATAGCGTATATGTATAATGCCGCCCGATATAATTCCAGTTATGTACTGCTTGTTTAAATATTGTGTTTAATTTAAAAGCAAATTATATAGACAATTTACTTAGTGCGATAATCACGATCCCGGACCAAATATTGTTGAAAAATCAACATTGGTATGGTCAAAGTAAGTTTTACAGAAGAATGTAGGTACTTACGGTTTTACAGAAGAATGTAGTTGTTGTTTAGGGTCTCTGCGCAGAGTAAAATAATATTTTTAAAATTCAACGATGAACCATCTAACACCTCTGTCATAATAACCACAAATTCAGATTTTCTTATCTTTCTACTTTCATTTGGTGAGAGAATTAGAGTGCGGGGAATAATTCCGAATGATTTATGATTTTTAATTTGCAAAACATACGACTTTTGTCCCGTTAAATGTCAAAAGGGCTAAACTAATGTCTCTATATTAGAAGTCGATAGAATAAATCCACTCACACCATTGTAGTAAGTGCAAAGTGTTTTACAGGACTCTATTAAAATAATTTATGAAAGAGAAAAAGTTTGAGAATTCTCTACTCAGTGTAATAAATCTAGCGTAATTAATTTCTTATTCGAACAAAAGATATACTGTGTATGTCTTTTCTTAACTACTAAAACTAAATGGAAAACTGTCGAAGTTTGGCAAAGTTGATTTGACTCTGGTTACGGTGGCGTTACTTGGGTTAGAAAAACAGAAGTGGCGTCCCTGTTCTAGTGATGGCTTCTTTCAGTGGTTTGCTATATTTATTTACTTATCAAGACAACAGGCATTAGTGCCCAATTACAGTTCTACATATGATACTTGAATGCATAATGTTAAAACTAATACTTGAATAGAAAATTTAAAATTACAGGATAATGATATTGATGATTTTAATAATGACTGAAGAATTTATGTTTGTAAAAAAGTCAATACACTAAGATGAAATAGCTGTAAATTAATTGTTTTAATGCAGTCCAATTGTAGACACAGATATGAGGTCGGTCCTTTGCTAATCCATCTATGCCAATCTATCTATCTATGCTCATCTATCTACAAGTGCTACATAAAACGACATATTTCAACAATTTGCAATTCCAGGAATCGAGGATATTTCCAACAACATTTCTCAGTATAACATAGCACCTTCCTATGCTCTAGATTCTGTAGGCCAAATTCCTCAGAGCGTATGATCGAAGTACTTGGATACTGCTATGTCACTCCCCAGATATAACTCCGTGTGATTTCTTTCTACGTTAAGATTATATCAAGAATATAGCACGAAAGACAAGGTTGCGGTCTTTCAATAATCTCCCAGAACACAACAATCCATCCTTCAACAGTGCAACATCCATAGTAGAATTGGATTTTCGTTTAAAGAACCTACAAGCCACAAATGATGCGTATATGGAAACATACTTATTATGTTACCAAACGTCCAATTCAGGTATGTT
The DNA here is from genome assembly GCF_964235325.1 of Thermobia domestica. Taxonomy (NCBI): domain Eukaryota; kingdom Metazoa; phylum Arthropoda; class Insecta; order Zygentoma; family Lepismatidae; genus Thermobia; species Thermobia domestica. The sequence goes on along the minus strand of NC_137456.1, from coordinate 200,080,062 downwards.
TTGTGAACACAAAGAAACCTGAAAGTATACATAGTATGTACTTTATTAGTGAACTCTAAATACTAAGGGTGTAATTTGGCATACACGGGAGTATATGGCACATACTCCCCTAATTTTATACTCCAGCGTATAATCATTTAATTTTACGAAATTAGGAGAATAATGGGGTCCACAAATGCTACATTTTTGAATAATCTTCTAAAGATTCCACAATTCGAAAACTACTGAAACATAGTTATCTCCGAACATTGCAACTAATTGAAGATAACTCCAAGCACCTATGAAATATATTCTTCCCATCACACATTATTTCAGTAGCCCACATGAAGAGTAAATACGTTTTACGTGTCACTGGTAAGAAGAATGTCTCCATTATACCTAGGTATAGCTCAGCAGGCCGGTAGCCAGCCCAAAACTGTAGAGGGACCTGGTAGAAGTTATGAGGGGCAATCCAACTATACGAGTGTTATCCACTTATATTATAGTTCATCACCATATTATAGTTCATATGCAAGGCTACCGTGAAGATTTTAGGGGGGAGTAAACCTTTAGGGGGACCTAGAACCCTCCTGCATACGGGCCTGTAACTCAGTACTGGAAATTTGAAGTAATTAACCTGAATATATTCTCTTTGAATCAATAAATATTTTAGAGTACTTAAATAGGAATTTCCTTTAATTTATCGTAGATGTATTATGATTGCTATTGCGAACAGTGTTTATATATAAATCATATACCAATTGTGTGGAAATAGATAAACAAATAAGTACATTTTCACTTCGTATATATTGTAAGTAGATAAAAAAACTTTTTTCAAAATTTCGGGTGTGTCACCTTCTTCTCTCAGGTGTCAATTTAGAATTAAAGAAGAAGTTATCATTTTAATAGAAACACCTGAAAAAGTGCAATTTGCTAGCTTTTATATGGAGTTGGACAATATTCAGATCACAGACCACTTCTGGTAAAACAGAATGGAGTCACGGAAATCGTGGATGGAAGCAAGTGGAATATTATATCATTCTACGTACAGTACATCCAACAATTCCGTGTGAGAGAATAGAGATGGAAATCTGCTAGATTCGTCTCATCAACCAGACAACAAATGTTCAATTATGATCAGGTCGGGGAAGGCCAGAGATGTGTTCAAAGGCATCCTGATTCTCAAACTACGTCGCAATACTCCAGCAATGTAAATAGGACCATTATCATCATTAAATATACGTCATTGTCCGGGACATCTGGACCATAGGATAAACATTGTTCATTAAAATATCATTGCACGGTTAAATGTTAGCCCAGAACCCACAGAAAGCCAGGATATTGTGCCCCACAGCAGCAGAAAACAACCACCATGTTTCACGCTTGGGCAGGGACACTGAGTTTGAAATAAAGTGAACGATGACTCATCCAACCGTATCACACGATTCTAGGCACCAATGGTCAGCGGATTTTTAGGAGCTCAAGTGGTTTGTATCGCACGTTAAGCTCTAGGTCTCGTATAGTCTCGTTGCTGAAAAAGATGCTAAAAACCAACGTCTTCTTAGCGATTTCGCGCGTGTAACCGTATGTTCATGTCATAACTCGTGGTAGATTTTAATTGCCAACACAGACTTTAGGAAGTACAGCGTTTTTGTTCCTTCGTCACTTGCATTGTAGTCAGGGTTGGCAAGGTAATTTACTTATTACGTATTTTACATAAATTACGCGTAATTTGCTAGTAATATACGTCATGTAGAAAACCAGTTTTTTACGCAGACGTAGAAAACTATATATTTCTTTCATTAGAACTAAGATCATTTTGAATAGTCGGTTATATTGTAAGCTTAGTTTTCTTATTTAAGCATTAAAACATTATTATCTTCTAAACATTATATTGAAAAGTAATGATTTTATGCCAAATCATAGTAATAAAAGATAATTTTGGATAGCCCCTCGCCGGCCCACTACTACTATCCACCTATTAGCGCGCGCACAAGCAAAACCACCCAACATATAAGCACACATATTAAAAATAAGTGTTGGTTCGGATATGTTTGAAAGTATCAAGTAACTTGAAACTTCTATTAAAAAAGAAAAAGAGATTGACTATTAGGCTCATTTCATCTTCATATTACACACTAACACACATATAACTGATACGAAAAATACTGAAGAGAATATTGAAATAATGACATTTTAGAATAAACTGATTTGTTTCTCTTCCACGTCCCAACGATGCTATATATACCACTTCACTTAGCACTGGGACATATTGAATTTTCGATGTAAAAGTTATTAGATTCTCATTTTAAACACACACAACTGAAAAAAATATAAAAGCACCCAACAGAACATTATACTACATTTTTCGGAATGAACTCATTTATTTTGCTCTTTTTTTTTCAATTCCAACAACACTAAATATATTACTTCCCTTAGCACTTGACTATCATTTGAACTTTTAATGTAGAAATTTTTGATGCTCATAATAAATAGACAAAACTGAAGAAAATACTCAACAGAATATTGAACTACTTGTTTCTTCGTTGTTTTTGAAAAGAAACAATTTTTCTTTCTTCCTAGCTCTAATACTGAATATATTTCACTTTGTTCCAATAACACTGAGTATATCATTTCATTTAAAACTTAGACATTATTTTAATTCTAAAAAAAATGTTACATGCCATTTCCATTATAGTTTAGTACAATTCGAACACAATACTCATAATACACACACACTAATATTCATAACTTGAGTGGTCTTGTATTTGAGGGTGTAGTATATTTGAAGTAGTTTCTTCGAACGTTCGAAGCTGAGCCGGTTCCTTGTGACGTTATGGACAAAGGACCAATTTGAGAAAAGTCTTTCAATTTGCGCTGAAGATGCTGGGATGTTTAGTAACTTCATAGCAAATTCCGACAACTCCTTATGTTACCGAGTAGCGAAATACCAGAATGTGCGTGGTGTTGTAATTCCCTTCTTCATAAGTTCTTTAAATTTTCCCTGATATTGCTGGTAGCTAGTTATTCCTGAAGGGCCGAGGTTTTCCAACAGAAACTCCTCTACTTGTTCGTGATGCTTTTCTCAGACATTGCAGAAAGTCGTCAAAAATGGAGACCACGAAGGCTTACCATTGTTGTTGTATTGCACAATAGTCTCCCCCAAGGCTTCTCTGGCATAAAACTTTTCTCGATTACAGAGGATTTAAAACAAGAAACATGATGAAATGGGTTTTGAATAGTCACGCGTGCAAACCGTATTATAAAATGCTACTTTACAAAGCCAATACAAAATTCTGTTTATGCTTACGGGTTAAGTTTTGCAAAATCCAGCTAGATTCCATACAATTTTAGGAAGAATTTTTTTAAAGCTCAGCGCGTACAACGTTTTCTTTTAATTTGTAGGCCTGTTTCTAATTTTTTACGTACTTTACGTATTTTACGTAAATTACGCGTTTTTACGCGTATTTTACGCGTCACGTAGAATACCTTTTTTTACGCGTAATTACCCAACTCTGATTGTAGTTGCATGAAGGTTCTAAGTGACAATCTGCGTTAATGGTCGGCTTAATCCAGAATTGAGAGTTTTCTTCTAATCAATGTTTACTTTTGTTGATGTGGTTTTGCTATAAGTTTTGCAAATCTTCATCACTCTAGTACTATTGCTCGCGACACAACCAACATTTGACACTTTTGTTATGCTTACACAACATAAACAAGCGCCAACAATTTTCCATTTTCCAAAGAAGAGAGATTGCCATATTACACTATCGCCATCTGTTCATTTCACTACATACCGCCGCTATATTGCTTCTCATATAGTACATAGTTTACCGAAACATACCACCACCAACAGTCTGAGATTGCAGTCGCCGCCTGACTGTTGCTAACAGATATCTGACGTGTTTCCAACTCCAGATATTTCCATTATGATATGTATAACATTGTGTTTATTGATATACTTTGATATACTTGATATAATTTAAATATGTAGTTTTTCTGGTTAAGAAAAAAATAATTTCTACTTTATGTAAATAATGATGTAATGAAAAATAGTGCTAGAACCAGTGTAATAAGTATAGCGGTTCCACCAACACTTAGCCGATCATACTGGAAAGTATAATATGAGGTGTAGATTTGCTTCTCCCCATACTACAAAATAAACAACAAGTAATCTAATAAACGATTATGTGTAAAGTGAGCACAGGTTTGTCTAACTTCTAAATGTAAATGTAATTAAATGTAATTAAATGACTCACTATGAAGACTATATTTATGAACAAGATACTAAACGTACTGCTCGTTGAAATCGTGGTGGTAGGAATTTTCCTATATGCTGTCTCACTAAGTGGGGAATACTCCCACGAAACTCGAAAGGAGGGCTTTCCGAAGATTTTCGTACAGATTTTCGATAAGTGAATGAGGCCAAGGTACAATTCACAAAGACTGTTTCGGGGGAACAGTAGTGGTAATATTAGGTTGATGTGAATGAAATATCCAGTTTCACACCTGGGGAGAAACTTAGCTCTGCTATACAACACAAAACATGCCTACGGAAAAATGTTCGTATCATTGCGTAAAGTTGGACATATACCATACTACAGTCGTTCGGCACCTCCGTGCAGTCGGTTGTGTGAAATAGTTAAACTTACGTGGTTACGTACAGGGCATGTGGGGATAAATATAGTGAAATGGCCTCAGATGAATCTTAGGAGGACAAGTGGGTGGTAGGTAGGAACCCCCAAGGTGGTAGGTAGGTACCCATCATGTTTCAAACCTCAACTCTGATTGGTTCATAAGGAATGGCGGAAAATCGGAAAAATGAGATTAATTCATTTCTCAAGAATGGCTCGATGGATCTTGTTCAAACTTGGATGTATGTATAGGTGTATACAATGGCTTCGTCTGAAAAATTTAACAGCTTCCCCCACCACTTTCCCTATTCAAAAATTCGATTCAATATGTTATGTCCCTTTTGACCTATGATGATCTGCGAGAACAATTATGAAAAAATAAAGATTAGATGCCGTTTTAAACCTAGAATCACATATATTTTTTCCCAAAATTGTATCACGGATACGCCATGATCAAAAGTGGCCAAAACCAACCAACACCACCTATAAAGGGGCAATTGCAAAAAAAAAAAAAAAAAAAATGATGTAACTTTTACATTATTTGCTACATGAATGAAAGGGAAATCACACCTGAAAAGTGCGAATTCACTGAGACGCTATTTGATGGTTTGTGGCGTCCCCATCCCCATTTTGGGCCGAAGTGCAACTGTTGATATTGGTGTTTATTTCAGATGAATCAGTCAGAAAAACAAAAAAGCACACACACACACACACAACACACATATATATATATATATATATATATATATATATATATATATATATACGTGTATAAATTTGAGAGGGGTAAAATAAACTCCCCCATTATTGACCATCTCTCTGCAGCCGAGATGATCTGGAAAACTTAAGTAAACTATCAGCCATATTGGAACAAGGGGGTTAAATTCAACCGCAACCAATAAACGACGACCAATACGACGAGTAGTCTAAAAAAATATACATTATGTTGTGTCAGAATTGAGTAATCTTCAAGTATTTTCTGCTCACACTTGTAACATGGGACAGATGTTACCCAGTTATCACCCTCATTCCTAATGGATTGTAACATCAAACAACAGAGTTTTTGGAAGATCAGAGGAAGGCACACACCAAGTTTTTTTAACGTCCGATATGTTTTAGGAGAGTTATTGTGGAACACACAGATAGTCGAACAGATAGACACGCAAATGTAAGTTGAGTCAAAGTGATAGAAGATTACTACGCTCGCTTCAATTAAAATTATTTTCAGTTTTAGGCATAATTTATTAATGGAAGAATAATTTAAAACAACCGTCCTTTCGGTCTATAATCATACATTTCCCTCTTTATCTTACTGTTTATTCATAATTTATTAATGGAAGAATGATTTAGAACAACCGTCCTTTCGGTCTATAATCACACATTTCCCTCTTTATCTTACTGTTAGGCAAAATACCTGAAAGAATGAAATTAAATTTAAAACTCGAATACTACTTTCGATGATTATTTCTTTTAGTAAAGGAGCTAAAAACGAACTAAACTCCGACCTTAGTGAAAATAAGAACATGAATAGGATGATTATCAGATAAGAACGATAACCACTAGGCATCAAATCCACGTCTTTCCCCCTCCCTGCAATAAATTTTAACATTCAAGTTATTTTTATATTTCTGTATTGTGGAAATTAGCAAATAACAATTTTGTTCGCCTCCTAGCTGATTACCATGTTCCTATTATGAGTTGCATAAATTTCATTATCAAATCACATATATTGTATTTTACTAACAAAAATTATCTTCTTTAAATGTTTCAATTAGATATATTAACTGATGAAATCAATTCACTCTGTATGAACTGATTTTCTCCTATCTATTAGTACAATGCACAGCGGATGCAAACCCACACAAGGAAGAAAAAAGAAACTATATTTACTGTTGTAACAAGTAAACCGATTGCAATTCGTATAGTAACATTCGTATATAAGCTTCACCTACAGACTGACGGAAACCTAAACACTAACATGGAATATCCGTAAAGTGTTGCACGCCGATTTCAACGAAATGTTATAGGTAGATACTAGACACAAAATAAAGTGACCCGTATTTTTTCGTTTGTGCGGAGAAACAGTTTGAAGGGGCCTAAGCCCCTCCCGAAGTATTTTCAAAAAATCTTGAAATCTCCAAAAGAACATGAACAATTTCCAGAAAAAGGAGTATACACATACTAGATAGAAAATTAAGGAATACGGGTTTTTCCTTTTGTTTGAAAAAACGGTTGAAGGGGGAATAACGGCCCCCATTTAAATATCTCCAAAAGTAATGACAAAGGCCAAATTCGACAAAAGGGTACAAGCGATTCCGGGGAAACTATGCATGCAGATAGTAGACTTAAAAGTAAGAAATACGTATTTTTCTTTTGTGCGAAAAAAAAAAAACTCTTTGAAGGGGAGTAAGCCCCTTCCGAAATATTTTCCAAAAAGCTCTAAATCTCCATAACGTCACAAACAATTTCCAACATATATTTCACGTACCCAACATATATTTCTGGGGCCCGTATATCTTTCTATTACGAGCCAATGTATGTGTCCCAGTCGTGGAGCAACTACACGTAAAAGAAAACTTCTGAAACGACATACGAATATCTTACATGTTAGTCTCACAGACAGGAAGCTGTTAAAGTGTAATTTACTGAACAAACAATGCGAGAGGTATGTATTCTAAAGAACGGTTTCAAAGGTTGAGCGCATATAATTGGGCAGCAGACGATATCAAACTGTATTATGATATATGTATAATGTTGTCTTGCAGTAGCAAGCCTACGAGGTGGTCATGCTCATCGCTGCATATGATAAGTTCGAGCGATAGTAATTTTATCTGTGTGTGCAAAACATATGACCGATAATTCACAAGGCGGTGTGCAATTATACTTATCTGGCCCTTGGCTTGTGCAATAACTTGATTACTTGTGATAATGATACATGAATGCCGCAAAAGAACAGTTCAAGATAATGAGCCACACGTGCAAAATGAGATATCAATATTACCTTGTGTACATAATAAATAATCAAAAAGTTAAGTACATTGCGTCAGATACTCATATGTGTATGATATAAATTCGTTGTTCCATCAGCGTGTTAAACAAGAGAAATCCAGTGTGAATCCCGCTAACATTCTTCATTTACTGTTTATTGCTTTTGAACTGATGCATCGACCAGAGTAGTCAATAACAGCACAGGAAAGGGATACAGCACGCATATTGCAATGCTTGCTGGAATACTGGATAGACGATATGATTACGTTCGACACAGAAGAAATATTAACATTAGAAATTGAAAAGAACGGCAGGGAAGAGAATACCGCTCAATATTCTCCTGTGGATGACGACATAGAAGAGTGCGATGGCGGCACAACCATACATGGTCAAGCAGACATCACCTTTGCATACAAACAAAAGGCAGTCAACTACTGGAGAATGGTATTAAAAGACCGCTATCCCTTCGATCCGTACAAGCAAAATTTAGAAAGGTAACCTCAAGCCAGTAGCTAGAACGCTGGGAAAAGTAAGTCATTGGTGGAGGAACACGGAAGGATAAGATATTACAGGTATCTCAATACGTTCTTTGGCAATCCCAAGACGCTCGTGAGGCACGCTTTCCAATATACGATGTTGATCTACGATGATGGGCTCTGCAGGCCAGCGATAGATTTCACCTTCCATCATTTAAGGCATCAAATACCTGGCTGTGGGAGTTTAAAACAACACACAAAATCGTATCAAAAGGTGACGAAATTTATATCCACGACACATACGTCTGAAGCTAAAGAGGACATATTGAGAACCGTAAATGCCTTTATTGACAATGTAAAACACCATATTATCCAATTCGGCCCAGGTACTGTGTACAACTCCGATCAAAGTGGTTTCCAACTAGAAATGCATGGCGGTCGAACCTTGGCTGCTCAGGGAATGAAGAAAGTGGAAACAGTTGTCCAATCCGTGAGTGCGAAAACACACAGTTATACAATACAACCGACCATCCCTGCCGATGGTGCCTTGCTAGCACCATTACTCATTGTTTTGAAGTAGCGAAGCGTTGAGTTCGGCCCACGCGTGCACAACACTGTGTTTCGCCCCCGTAACGTATATCTTGCCGCCTCAAAATCAGGAAAACTCACAAAGGATCTTTATCGTCGTTGGCTAGAGCACGTGTATTTTCCTACAACACAGCGTCAAACAGTTCTTCTATTGGACGCTTGGAGTGGACATTGTGAAAATACCCTACACTCCATTGAACCGGAAGAGAAAAATACTGTGCTACTTACAATACCTCAAGGTTTAACTTGGAAGCTGTAACCACTAGATGTGTACTTTTTTCGCTTGTGGAAGACATTTGCGCGCCGCTTTTCGGACACTGTTATCTAACAACAGTATGAGATTAATTTGCATCTACGGGATAACATAATCAAACTACAATCTCTGACACATAATCAATTCTCCTCTCCAAGATACAAAGATGTCATCAAATACGCGTAGTATCACATTGGCCATACAACAGACAAACCGGCACAATTTCAGACCACAGCAGAGTTCTCCTTTTCCACGAATCACATCCGACATGTGACATTTGTGGACAGGTTGCTACGCTTCGTTGTGGTTGGTGTAAGAGATCACTTTGTTTAAAGATTTTTTTGTGTGGAATATCATTATTGTGACACATTTGTTGCGTAAGATATTGTGCTTAAAAAACTGTTGGTCTGTGTTATAAAGTGGTGGATAGTACTTGCAATATGTATTTCTTCATTGCACGTTTAACAAATGCCTTTATACTTTCATCCGAATTGTTTGTGATTATTTGTAGATTGTGACCTTTGTAAACTCTTTGGATGAATTTGGTGGGGATGTGCCTCTCCTTACAACAGTTTTTCCGCAGGAAATAGCAAATACGTATATTTTACTTGTATATCTAGTATGTACATATGCCTTTTTCTGCAAATTATTCCTGTCCTTTTGGAGATTTCGAGTTTTTTGAAAATATTCCGGGAGGGGGTTAGGCCCCTTCATACCGTTTTTCCGCAGAAACGAAACAATACGTGTTCCTTACTTTTAAGTCTATTACCTGCATGCGTAGTTTTCTTGGAATCGCTTGAGCCCTTTTTCGATTTTGGCCTTTGTCATTATTTTTGGAGATATTTGAATAGAGCCGTTCCTTCCCCTGCAACCATTTCCTCATACAAAGGAAAAATCCTGTATTCCTTAATTTTCTATCTAGTATCTGTATACGCCTTTTTCTGCAAATTGCTCAAGTTCTTTTGGCGATTTCAAGCTTTTTTGAAAATATTTCGGGAGGGGCTTGGACCCCTTCAAAACTTTTTTTCGCAGAAACGAAAAAATACGTATTTCTTACTTTTAAGTCTACTATCTGCATGCATAGTTAACTCGGAATCGCTTGTACCCTTTCGTCGAATTTGGCCTTTGTCATTATTTTTGGAGATATTTAAATGGGGGCCGCTGTTCCCCCTGCAACCGTTTTTTCACACAAAAGAAAAAACCCATATTCCTTAATTTTCTATCTAGTATATGTATACGCCTTTTTCTGCAAATTGCTCATGTTCTTTTGAAGATTTCAAGCTTTTTTGAAAATACTTCGGGAGGGGCTTAGGCCCCTTCAAACCATTTTTCCGCAGAAACGAAAAAATACGGGTCCCTTTGTTTTGTGTCTAGTATCTACCTGAAAAATTTCGTTGAAATCGGCGTGCAACACTTTATGGATGTTCCATATAAGGTAATCAGAGTGAAGTCTGCGTGTTCTAAAACGTTGGTACGACGTGACTCAGTGCACAAGCTAAATATCATCCCTCTCTCGTAGCAATTATAACTGCGAAACTCTGTCATGAAAATGAAAGAAACATTCTAAACACTCTTAGGATATTCTAAATATGCTGCTATTTTAACGCATACAAAAGGTCAATTTTTTTTTCTTCTGATGAGACATTTTGTAAAATAACGTCAGAAATATTCAGCAGTTGAAACTTTCGATCGTTTTATCTTCGAAAAGAGAGTATCTGCACCTTCAGATATTTAATTGCTTTTACCGGTGTTCCGAGAATATTTAATACGTAAGGTAAAAAATGCAATAACATTATTTTCTTTCCGAAAAGTTCTCTATCATGTTTCAACATTTTGTCCTTCGAGCTCCACATAGTACTTAGTTCAGGGGTCTTTCATTTTCTTTATTCTCTTGGAGAAAACAGGAAAATTCAAAACTTTGACAACAAGTATTTAAACGGCGATAACCTTTTCTTTCGATAAAGATATATTTCCTTGATCTTGAGGAAGATTTGCGAATAAAAAAGAAAGCGGAAGGCGCCAAAGGATATTAAGGTAGACGAGGTACAGAATCAAATCTTAATTAGTGTAATTTTTGCCATTACAAGAGTATGTGTCTGAATTCGCGCATCATGTGCTGAAAACAGACTTAGGAGTAACAATCTGACAGTGAGTCGCTTTTACGCAGCTTCTTGCCCAAGGGGGTCAGGTTTGATATTTGAAGGGGTTTACAGTTTGGATTCCACTTTAGATTGTAAGCTCCGTCGTGCTGTTGCATAAGAACATTAAACCTAAACAAAAGTTTAAATACGTGGAAATGGGAGGTCGTACTGTGTAACACAAGAGTACAGTTGAAACATTTTTATTCTTTTATTCGGTACTCTCCATATAAACACGTTGATTGCCATGTCTGTGGAATTTCATATATACGGTTTTCTCGAGCATCGCTACGTATGTGGTTTTCTATACACAAACAATATATTTCATTTTTATGGCGTATGTTTTACAGGTATGTATGTAATTACATGCACATACCTTAAAAATGAAAATTTAATAGCCCATGCTGCGTGTATGTAAAACCTTACACAGACTGCAGCATGCATCTCTGTGCCTAAATTAAAGTTAAAACAAACAATTATTGGTGAAATGTTGGTGGCGCACAGGTGATGAAGGTGAATACATATGGTGGTAGTCAAGGTGTTAATTATTGTTTTGAGTTTTCCCTGGCTCCAAAGAATACTGCATCTTAAATATTTAACTTCAATACATACGTACAAACATCTACAAGAACTGTGTTGCAGGTGTAAATCGATTTGAAAATGAGAACTTAGAATTCAGGCACGTTATCCGTTACCTTTCATTATTTACTGTTCGAGGTTTCAATTCGTTACTAGACGATTTAATCTCATGATTAACACTGTCGAGCTGAACATCCAAGACCTCGAGGTTAAATAAAACCCGCAAAAATCAATTTTTCTATTTGTCAAAATCACTAAAACAAAAGGATTGAATTCAATATAAAATATTGCTGGTAAATATTGTGAGTCCTTTCTCTAGAGATGGAACATAAGCAAAGATGGTAGCTATATGAGGTGGGTTACAGCTTAACTTATGAGAGGTCTAATAACATATTTATGACTCATTTCTAGCCTTTTTCTTTATAACGGTGAATGTTTGCGAGCATCTGCTCAATTACAGCGAATATTTACTTAATCCGCGTGTATGAGTGTTTGACGAGAGATGAGTGTAGTGTGTAAGGTAGGCAAAGTGTTAGATTACAAGCAGAGATGTAAAATAAGGAACTATCCTATAACTTCATATATATTCTAATCACCAGATAATTAGAGACACATGAATGCAAGAACAGAGAAAGAGAGATAGAGATAAGAAGGGAGGAGATGATGTATTATGGCGTTATACGAGAAAGGTCTTAATATTTACCATTCTCTCTTCCTTTATCTTCTCACGGAGTCTTTTTCCCCATTATTTTCTAACTATTACTGTACTACATAAAATAAGTTCATATATCTCTTAAACACTACATATGTGTTTCTACTCAAGCATTCAACAATTTACTCTCAAGAATTATTACGTTTTCCAGAGCACTCAATTTGATTATTTCAGCTTTCAAAACTAAGAACTTCTTTTTAGCTAATTCACAAAGAACTATTATAGTTTTTTGACTGAATGCTACGTATATTCATTGCGCATCTATTGCATTAGCAGGTTCTATAATCCACAGGTAAAGCTCATTCATACATTTATTTGACGAATTGCTCAAAGACTTATGTTTACCACCATACATTTCTGATGTCAATGAACCTGCCTTCATGTTCTAAATTTGTACCTCGGTGACGCCTATCTCTCAGTTGTTTATATGGTATAATTTTAAGGATTGACTTTTGATCACAACTTAAAGTGAGCAACACACATTTGCATTTTTTTAAATACCTTTGACTCCGAACTCTGAATATCTTACGTACTTTCCAAGTCAAATTTAGTTCAAGTTAGACAACGATTGTATCGGTTACTTATATGCTGCACACTGTTCTACAACTGTGTATTAGGGTAGTTACTGGTGCTTCCCGTATTAGTCTCTTGTTAGGCTTTATGCAGAAGCAAACGATGTGAATTAGCTTATCGTCTTAGAAAACTTTAGAAATTATATATGCTTAGTATTTCTGGCCACCTTTTAGCTTTCTATTACATGGTGGCCAGATTTATGACCGATTGGAAACAGTCCTCAGGGTACACGCCAGTGGTATGTTTGTTCACTTCAGTCTTACCACACACGAATTTGAATGATTGTCTCTATGTTTATTACATGTTTATACTTTTCTGACTTGGCTGTTGATTTCAGATAGGCTCTGACATTGGTTGTCCCCATCATCACATGCCAAACACTACATAAATATCTAGGGACTCAGCTGAGATTTTGTAGCATTCTTATAACATTAATCTGATTTTAACCTGTTGTGCAGAGGGTTCCAAAAATGAGAATATTGTTGGCTGTCTTCGGCACAGGCAAGGATATTTCGAAATTTGGTCTGTATGTGTTCATTGTTTATTGCTAAACTAACAGCACTTAAGCTTGTCATACATCGTGCGCTTCAGCTTTTGCTGCGCTGTGCACGTATCTGCAGTGATTCGCAAAGAGTTAATTCAAGTCTGAATAATGCGTTCAGTAATCACAATCAAGTGCGAAACACTGTTGTAAAGTGCAATTGACTATAGCAGCAGCCCTGAATAGTCGTTGTCTGTTGGTCTTGGGGTATATTGCATCTATGGAAAAAAAAAGCGTACCGATACAGTTGCCAAGAATGCCACATTGGCAACGATCGCACTGGAGCACTCTCTCTCTATGTACAGATAATAGTAGATATTTCATGGAATAGATTCGGTTTCACTGGCAAGTAGATCGGAACCAGGCCATTGAAAATGAGCTATACTCAGTAGAACTTATTATGGGCAATTGTCTTGTCGCCCATAATAAGTTCTATATACAAGTCGCGGAAATGAATTTATCCTTACATGCTTGCATATCCGACATGCTCATCGCACGTATTTCTATTTAGTATGTAAACCCAACCACCTGATTGCTAGGACTATACCACCCCACTGAGTATTTCGCATAGTTCTGTAGGATGTCTAGAATACTCAAACCTCGGAGAACTATTGAGAGTGACGGCAAATCTTATTCTGGTCTAGAGAGATGGCGTGATATTCAATGGCCATACTCGTGAGATTGAAATAGTTAATGTCCTTGAAAATTTTTAGTTTCACACATTTCTTGCTTCATGGCACTATTGTTGCTTTTTAAAACTTGTTTCTTGATATATCGTACCAAGAACGTATATATCATATCGTATTAAGAACGTATATATCGTGTATACATGATATATATCTTATATGAGTCTTCTGTTCTTAATCCTTTTTTCGCTATCTCTGGTATATTTTTGTTTCAGTGTCTTATTTTGTAGTACTGGTACATATCAACTACATGTTTTTAGACTCTCTCAGTATATGAACTATAACTTCTCTTTAATTTGGCAATTTAATTTAAACCAGTTTAGACAACTAAGAAAAAGATGGGGCGCAAAGAATTATTGCATCGTAACTTCTTCGTTATACGTATTCAGCTCTATTTTTGTTTCTTTCCTATATTTCTTTAAATTATTAGTGTAAAATTAATTCTGTCGTGAAGCGTTAAATTATCCATTTGAATTTAAATGTAACTAACTATTTGCTGAGCAAAACTATATATTTTCGTTAAAATTTAACACGTGATACAGTTTAGCCAACTAACTCTTTGGCTTCATCAGACACTATGTGATACAGGATAACTATACAAACGTGTATATATATAGTTTTGCTCAGCAAGTAATTAGTTTATATTTAATTATAACCAAGCAAAGCTTCTTCCTGTGGAAAATACGTATCACCATTTGAATTTTTATCGAGTAAATGTTTATTTATTTTAGTATTTTATGGTTATATCAGAGGAACTACAGGATTTTTGGTTATATTTTAGAGTGACTTACACCACTCTTTTCAGAAATTGCGACTTGGATATATCACTTTTTCTATTGTTTCTTTTTTTTACTATTCTCTGCGCTTTCTTGATATAGGTTAGGATGTTCAAATGTTTAGAATTTTTGAGGTATCTGACTTATATGTTTTGATGTACTTCCTAGTTCTAGTTTTAAACATTAATTAGGTATTTGCTTTCCCTGAAAGGAATTCAGAGTTATTTAGTTTATTCTCAAATTTTGGATTATACTGTAAAGATAATATTGCTATACTTTTACGTTATTTCTATACTTATATCTTTATTTCGTAATATTTTTTTCTTACTTTGTTTCTGTTTATACCATTTCTACCTCCTTGGTTTGAATGCTAAAATTAAAATTAATTATTTCATCTGATTTGATTTCGTTTGTTTGCTAGAGAAAGTACTCTATTGCTTATTAATTAATATTTTAAAAGATTGGAATGTCGATTATGGTAGAAAAATTCATGTTTTGGCGTGTTTCGGAAACTGAATTTTCTTCTAGAAGTCTATTATTATGTTTTCTACAGCCACGTTTGGAAAGGTTATCATAATTTCAATATTTTAAAGTGTTAATTGTACTTCACTTATCATTACAGAGGATTTCTATATATTTCCCTAGTTGATTCCTCGTACTACTAGGAACGCACATTACGGTTATTTTCATCATTAGGCCGCCACTTGGACAAGTCCAGGTAAATATATATATATATACATGCGTCCAGAAATAATGTATATAATAAATTAATATAGCTCAAAGTAGTAAGAAAGCTTTAACTTTCATATTAAGTGATGCATATCTTTGAATTATTATCGTATTTTCAACAAATCATGCACGTTACATAGGCTTCACATGTATTGTTTGTGAAAATTGATATTTCTCTATCAGATGGTGTATTAGGGTAGTAATTCTTAGGCTGACTATAGAAATAATGTTTTAGATTTTTGTTTGCAAGTCATCTACAGAGAAACTACGATTTGATAATTTAGTATTTTTTTAAATGCAATACGATTTGGTATTTTAAATGCAATATGATCTACTACAAGGGGATGATTGACTACTAGTTTACGTATCTTATTTAGAACTGAAGCAATTGAAATAAACTACACAGCTTTGCTAAGTGTTCACTATAACTTCTGTAAATCGTTTAAATGCTCTTTTGGACCGCAGACCGTAATATATATTATGAAAAGAGTGCCATTAATTTATAACAATAAAGTAATGGTAATTCTGTTTTGCTCTGTGTTATTATTATATTGGTATGTTCTAGAACGCCAACACAAGTCGACACTGGTGGGTAAGGTTGAAAAATCTATACCTTTGAATTAATACTTTGTGCCACTGATCTTTAGCTTTTACATATTCAATTACATTCGAATTTCCTGGAAAAGGTTAGGTGGTCAAACACGTGAAGTGACACCAACTGACTCCTGACCTTCTCCATTAGATCCCCACTATGTATCCGGCCTGTGTATGCGTTCACTTCTGGATAGATATGAATACCAATAAAAGAGATTGATAGCCATGAAGCATAATGGAAATACAATTCTTGACACTCTATCAATCTTAGAGACAGAATTGTATCTTGGAACTTTCCTAGTGCTTCTTTTCAGACGTTGGCCTTTACTTTCTTTATTTTCACGACGTACTTGGTCCCTGAGGCCTGAATATGGACGCTGGGAATGCCAGGAGCGACTTCCTCTAATACAAAGGCCTGACCATGCCTGAGACGTAGGGGTTTGTTCCCGTGAAGATAACTGAATAACTTCTATTTTGGTATCCCCATTAGCTGCTGAATAGTTGTTGTTCCCTAGGAAGCTAGGTGTACTAGCATTTCTCTCATCTAGTTGATAAATAGAACTCTATAAAAGAAAAAGAGACAATATTTCGTTATTGACGGTCAGTCATTATTCATGGATAAGAGTGATATATAAGTGTTTTGATATTACATTAGAAGTAAATTCATGAACAAACCGTACACTGTTACAAGTAATAATCAATCTTACTATGATTTATGACGTAATGGACCTGCACTTAGTTTAAATTTCCATAAATGTTGTAATCAACAAATAACTTCTTTTTCCCTTATCATTATGAGCTACATATTTTCTTCATAGATTAGTTGATGATCGGCTAGCGGAAGTTAGAATGACTCCTGTTTGTGCTACAAGACGGTATTTTGATTTTACATGTCATATAAATAACTCCGTCTGACGAAATAGGATAAATATGTCATTTACTATTATTTTAGGTTATAGAAACTACTTTCTAACATCCATACGTAAACAAGAAGAAATGTATCATACATTCCACATTATATGCAATTGCTGGCATTTACGAATTATCAATTAACATTCTACCTAGCTAATGTTAAAATTACGTCTTTACATTTTCATTAGAAAACAATGTTAGGAAAAATTTTATTGAATATTAATGGAAGTTGCATTGTCAAATGAACCTTGTAAAAACGTGAAATTTCAGTAATAAACAGCGCCTTGTATCATTTTTGTAATAAAACATTATAACGAAAGTACAAAAATTTTACGCTCGCGAAAGTCGGTAATATTTTACAAGTACTGCAACAATCATATGAGAATGTACTCAAGTAACATGCATGAAAATGGAGGTCAAGGGGAAAACTAAATGTCTACTATCACTATGGTAACTAAATAGCTAGTTTCTCGTGTATGCTGTGGAAGATTGGGGTTGGATTGCCGATGATTGTAAGACTATGGGTAAAGTCCCTTATTGGATTCTTTTCTGAAATGTTATAATAAAAAAGGCTGGGTGAATTCAAGGTTACTGAGATTTATTTTGAGACAATCATAACCCACTAGTCTTTACTAAGTTAATCAGGACGGCCATTTCCAGAAATCGGAAAATAAGCTTAATTTCCTTCTTTTCTAGAGAAATCGTAAAGCACGAGGAAAAGAGGACTTTCTGAGGCCGGACTTTTTTAGTCGTTCTACATAGATGTAATTGATTAAGGATAAGTTAAAGAATCGATTGGCATTGAACTTGACCACTTCCGGTTTAGAGTCACAATTTACTTTCTGGTCTGGACATGGTAGTACCTTGTACACCCAGCATGTACATCAATGGATTCAGAGTAGGGAAAGAAATTGACAGAGAGCAATCCTGATCATTTCCAGAAAGTCACTTCCAGTTTGGAGTCTTCATTTACTTTCCAGGGCCTGGCCATTTCTAGTGACCATGCAGATGTAATATGCACATCAGTCGATTCACGTGTCGGGAGTGCGTTCACAATGTTTGAAGACTGAGTGTTACCTGAGTAAGGGTGCGCGCACAGACCCGTTCCAGTGACAGGGTGCGGTAGTTTGGGATATCAGCTAACCGTCCGCACGAGCGTCAGTTGCCTCTAAAACGCGGGAGTGAGTAGATGTCTAGTGGCGTGAGCGCGTGTCGGTGACCCCCGTCGAAACCTGAGTAAGTGGAAAATGCCGCGGCATTTGGAGCAGCGTTATGCCGTGAAGTTCTGTACAAAACTGAACAAATCAGTTACAGACTCTTCATATGATTCAAGAGGCTTACAAAGAAGACGCCATGTCACCTGCAATGGTTTTCTTGTAAATCTACTCATTTCTGGACACAATTCCAGCGGTCCAGGCGACTTCGACGATGTCCCTTCACAGCCTTACGCGCAAAGACTTTCAGAGAACCTATGAACAATAGAAAACACGCTGGCAGCGATGTGTTGATGCCCAAGGGTCATATTTTGAGGACTTTTAATTCGCTGTACAAAAATGCGTAATACATTTGTTATTCTGAGACCAGTCTTGAAATTTTGTGAACGCACCCTGTATCTTAAATTCTCTTCCGGTTTAGAATCACAATTCACTTTTCGGGAGTGAGAATTTCAAGTGATTTTATATTACAATTTGCGTATCAATCGATTCAACGTTATGCAATGAGTCGAGTATATCAATCGCGACCACTCCTGGAAAGTAATTTCTGGTTTAGAGTAACAATTTGATCGCGAGGTCTTGTTAGAAAACATAGGGTGACGAAGCAATTGTAGACATTTGCAATTTACTTTTACGGTCCTGCGTGTTTCTAGTAATTTTATACAGACAAGCTGAGTATCGATCGATTAAGGAGAGATCGCAGTAGTTCAATGGTAGGGCATTCACCTTTGACACTTAGTCTCGCCGGTTCGATTCCAGTTCCTGCCAAATTGACTTTGTGTTGGATAAACACTGTGTGCTTGGGTTTTCTTCAGGGTATCCTGTTCCTCCTAGTTTCGTCTTTCTACTATTATCATCCATCATATAATACCGTCTTTCTAAGTCTTGGTGCAGAATCGTGGGACGTTAAACTAAAACAAATCGATGATGGTTGACGAAACAAAACAAGTAACACCACTTTTTGTCATTTCCGGTTTACGGCCATAATTTAGATTTGGGTGTTCCAGAATGTTTAGTTTTTCTACCTACACAATAAATGCATCACTGGATAATAAAACATCAATAGTCTGTGTATATAATTGCAGAGGTTTTGCACAAGAAAAGCTATGCAATGTCATGATAATGAATTTTCAAACATTGGATTTGTAAATTTTGAATTGATTTAAAAAACAACATTTATTAGTTCATCATACTTGCACTCTTTTCATAAACATAGTAAAACATATAAATTACACATTTGACAAAATATATTTTCGACTTAGTGTTGAAAGTTTAAATATGTTCAGCCATATAACAATGCCATGGACGACTTTGTTCCTGGCTTATCTTTTGAAAGTCATTAGGGCAAGATTAATAATGTATGTTGCTAAATAGGAAGTTATAAAGGAAAAATATGATAGTTATAATCTCGAGATGTTATCGTGAAATTCGTTCTTTAATTTTAGTTTTGTTTGTGTACAATTTAGACCTACATTCATTCCAAAATAATAGTTCTCGCGACACTAGTAGTAGCATCGATAGAAAATGATATCCCAGCATTAGAGTGTACCATTCTTAGCTGAGATGAATATTTGAATTATTTATATAGAGAATTTTATATCAGAATATTCCTTAATTTAAAATAAATATCAATTATAGCTTTGTCAAGGTTAAAGTTTGCAATTAGTGAAACAGAAACTACCATAGGCAGTCGGTATTTGAGGGACTACACTTTAGAAACATTCATCGTATATTAACTAAATACTAATAATCTGCAGACTCACTACAGGTCCCGGAAAGTATATGGAACTTCAAATCGGAAGTGACTTTTTAGAAGAGGCCACAGCTGATATCAAGAGACTAGATTCGTCATTGTGAATCGACTGATACTCGTACTATCTGTATAGATTCATTACAAATGCCCAGGCCTCAGAAAGCATATTATGATTCTAAACCAAAAGTGACTTTGAAGTACTAAAAAGATTGATATTAATCACAATTACTATAAATGTCCAGGGCTTGGAAAGTAAATTGTAAATCTAAACGAAAAGTGACTTTTTGGGAGTGGGTAAGATTGCTGTCACTCGATTTCTTCCGTAATCCTGAATCGATTGATATGCATATTGTACATTTACTTCTTAGACATCCCCAAGCTCCGTAAAATTAATTGTGATTCTAAAACGGAAACGAGTTTACAGATTTGACTAGAATTGATGAAGTCACCTCGAATCGATTGATGTGTATAATATGGATTCTACCAAAATCACTAAAAGTGCCCAGACCACAAAAGCAAATTCTGCTTCTAAACCGGAAGAGGACAAAATTTTGATATACATGTTGCGCATACACAATGCCTAGAAGCGCCCATGGGCCGGAAAGCAATCTGACTTTAAACCAGAAGGGCCAAAATTGCAGTCAATAGATTCGTGGTTTCGATAGATTGATGTACATTTTGTTGATATAGAACTACTTGTCCGGGCTCCGAAAAGTATAATATTTCCGACAAAGTTTAATGTTAGTCAACCATACACCATTTGATGGCATACGACTAAGATCTGCATATCGTGCTATCACAGAGCTACCAAAATTTTCAGATGAGCTGCCTATTACGTTTTTTCCAAATACGAAAGTAGGAACAAGCAATGTTTGACGGTATTGTTACACACTAGCAAGACTCGAGTTTGTATTCCACATAAAGTTCTTGTAAATTTTTAAAATTTAATATTTTTATAATTCCGAAACCGACAGAAGAAAAAGTATTTGAGAAGTTAGGATTAATATACCTACCTCCAGAAGAAAGAGACCACTGATTGTACTAGCTTAGCTTTAATTTTAACTATGTACATAATGTTTGATATGTTATTCTATTGTTCTGATTCTAATATTTAAAAATTGTAACGTATAAATTATCTGTACTGTTGTATTGAAAATGTATTTAATAAGTAAGATTTATCATATACAGTCTGTATTATATTTTAATAGTACTCTTTCTTTATCATCAGGCTACTATTAATATGAAGAATATTTGTCTAATCGTTCTCTTATAGTTTTGTTACATTGATATAATTTTACTTTTCAATATGTTACAAATACTGTTAAAACTTTCAGTATAAATTTAAATTTGCAATTTTGGTTACTTTTATCATTATCGTTAACAATATTCCTTATCATTATTATTATTGCAACAATCATTATTTATTTTTCTTCACTGTTTTATTTATTATTATAATATCATAATGAAATATTCCAAACTTCACTTATTTTCAACGCTTTTACCACATTTCTCGTGGTAAATTTAGTTTTTTATTTCTTCCCTTAACAATCTCCTATATCCATTCATCGTTTTGTCAATAACTGATGTATTTTCGAACAAAATTTTGGAATTTTCTTGAAGCGTGTGTGTTGTTAGTGCTGATTTTTCTGATTTGTTTGCCCGCAGATATCTTTTCATGCTTCTCACATTTTGTATTTTGTTTCATTTATTCAACGGGATTGAACGTCAAACTGATCACCACCATCATCATAAGTATTCTGCCCTCATTGGCAACTCACTTGCCCCAACTAAGAAGTTTATATAACTAACTAACTCTATGGCTTATAAAACTCGGAGGTTCAATGCCGCGTTCGCAAAAGCTCTCCACTGACTTCTATCCATAGCCAACTGGATCCAGCTTCTACTTTGTATTCCTCCTTAGCCAACTGGATAAAGCTTCTACTTTATATTCCTATCGCTGCGAGATCCATCTTAATATTGTCCTCCCATCTGCACCTAGGTCTTCATAATGGTCATTTTTCGATTGCTCTTCCAGTCAAGACTTTGAAAGCGTTTCTACTTTCTTCCACCCTAGCTACATGACCTGATCATCTAAGCCTCCTGGACTTGATGACCGTAACCAATGTTTGGTAAACCGTATAAATTACGTAGTTCCTCGTTATGAAGTTTCCGCCATTCCCCATTCCCGTTCCTTTTGTGTCCGAATATTCGTTCAGGATCTTGTTCTCAAATACTTGCAGTCTATGTTCTTCTCTCAGAGTAAGCGACCATGTTTCGCAACCATATAGAACAACAGGCATGGTTATCGTTTTATATGTTTTCAACTTCAAATTCCTCGACAAAATTCGCGACAACAAGAGATTTTGAACTGAATAATAACACGAATTCCCTGCTTTTAGTCGACATTTAATTTCTTCGTGAATATGATTTTCGTCTCTTAACATTGACCTAAATATTTGAAACTATCCACTTTACCAAAAGTATTATTTAATATTTTAACACATACATAATTTGCCTTATTACGGTACCGACGCACCTCCATGTATTTAGTTTTCTCTGCATTTATTTCTAAACCCATGTCCCTGCAAGCGTTTAATAAGATCTCTGCAATTCTTTCTATTGTTCTCCTATCATCTCCTATTACATTTACATAATCAGCATATACCGTAACCTGGTGAATACCGTTCAACTCTAGACAAAGTTGAATAATAATGGAGACAACGCATATCCTTGTTTCAGGCCATTTTTGATGTGAAAGCTTCTGGACAAAATTTTTGCTGGCCGGACTTTACTTTGAGACTCATTTTAAACATATCTTAATCTAATGAGCTTTCTCGGTATTCTAAGTTCTATAAGAACGTTGTATAACGTTTCTCTCCTAACTGAGTCGTAAACCTTTCTAAAATCAATAAATAGTTGATGTACCGGATAATTGTATTCCCACTTCTTTTCGAGTATTTGGCGAATGGTAAATATTTGGTCGATAGTTGATCGATTTGGTCTAAATCCTCACTGATAATGTCCAATATTTTCATCTGATTATGGGGTTAATCTTGCTAATAGAATATTTGAAAGGATTTTATAGGATGTTGCCACAAGAGAAATGCCTCGATAATTATTACAGTCAGTTTTGTCGCCTTTCTTGTGAATTGGAACAATGATTGATTCTTTCCACTCATGTGGCAATTCTTCTTTCTTCCAGATAAGGAAAATGATTTTGTGTATCTTGTTCCACAATTTTCCTAATCCAGCTTAAAATTGTTCAGCAAATCGTTAAACAAATCTTTCCACCTATTTAAGACGCTATCCGTATCAGTGAGAACTGTTCCGTCAGCTTTCTTTAATATATAAGCACAAGGTTGATAGCCTTTCTTAAATTCGTTGATCCCCTTATACAAGTCCCAAATGTTTTTAATTTTTACTATTATCTTCGAGTTCCTTAATTTTAGCTTTCAAAGAACCGCGTTTCTTGGTTCTAAAAGTATTGAAAGCTTCCCGCCTGATGTCTACGAAATTTTGTGTAGTCATTTCATTCGGATTTTGTAGCCAACGTAATTTTGCCTGCTCTGTTTTCTGTTCTCTGCTAGTTTAATACATTCCTGGTCGAACCATGGTTTGTTGCTACGTATTTCCGCGTGTCCCAATTTTTCTTTTGCTGAAATTTTAATGCTATTTCTAATTTCAATCCACGTATCCTCAACACTAGTGTACTCGGAATCTTGTAAAGCCGAGAATCTACACGAAACTTCAATTTGGTATTCCTCTCTTACCTGGCTCTCTTCTAATTTCTTTAAATTGAATCTCTCCGTTTTCGGACAATGAATATTGCGTTTATTCAACGATAGCCTCTCTCGTATTATCGCTGCTACCAGGTAGTGGTCAGTGTCACAATCAGCCTTTCTAAACGACCGGACATCAATTATGCTAGATTGCCTTCTTCTATCTACTAAAACGTGATCAATTTTATTATGTGTTTTCCCGTCTGGTGATTTCCAAGTGTATTTATGAACGTCGCGGTGTGAGAATTTTGTACTCTTCACGATTAGGTTTTTGGATGTTGCAAAGTTCACGAGTCTAACACCGTTGTCATTACTTTCCTTATGCAGACTTTCGTTCCCTATAATCGGTTTGAAAATATCCTCTCGTCCTACCTTCGCATTGAAATCCCCTAATAGAATTTTCATATGGTATCGCGGGGGTTGGTCAAATATCCGTTCCACTTCTTCGTAAAAACTGTCTTTTATATCGTCATCCTTATCTTCAGTTGGGGCATGTACATTTAAAACAATAATATCACTCCACCGACCCTTAAGAGTAATAAAAGAAAGTCTGTCAATAACAAATTCAACCATCCTAATTGCTGATAATATTTGTTTGTGTACGAAAAACTCTGTTCTTAATTGGTGATTTTTATTTCCTTCCCCGTAAAAGAACGTAAAATTTCCGGAGTTCACAGATCCATTTCCTTCCCACCTACCTTCCTGAACTCCTACTAGGCCTATCCTGTATTTCTCTAACCCACTCGTTACGGATTTTAATCGAGCATGTCCTATAAAGGCTTCTAATATTCCATGTTCTAAATCTCATGTCCATTTTCTTTTGCTGAGGTCGTGCCAAGTTATCAGCCCTTGTCCGAGGCTTTTGTGAACGTTTTTGACACACACACAAGTGCCTTTTTAAAGGATGAGGTTGCTAGCTTTACCCAAACCCCCAAGCTGGGGGACCATTCCCTGTCGTCTGTCCGCGACTACTTATTCAGTATATTCGCGGCTAACCTCTATATCTAGAGGCCTGAGGACGCGCCATGCTCTGGTGACAGGAACCCACGTTACACACGATTTTGAGCTAACTTGTTTCATGTACTATTTTTCTTCCTTGATAGCTTCCATCAGCAGTAGCCTCTTTCGCCCTTCTCTCTTTTTCCTGCATCACGTCCTCTAACACGTCCTTCATGATGCAGCTCCTTTTCAGTCAATGTCCCAACTAGTTGCTCCTTATCTTCCCAAGTATACGTAAGATTTTTCTTTTCTCCCCTACTATTTTCAACACCTTCAAACTTGTTTTCTCTTAAACTCAGCTAATTCTCTTAATTTGTCTCTACACCTATATTTCGAAGACTTTTAGTCTTTTCTAATTGCTTTCGTGTAATGTTCATGTTTCTGTCTACATCATACAATTCTCTACGCGAAGCACTTTATGAGTCTTTTTCTCAATTCTTTATTCAAGAAATAGCATAAAATATGGTTTTCTTCCTCTGAAATGCCATCCATTCTTGCTTTATTTCACGTTCGCATTTCAAGACAGCAGCAATAATATTACTCACGTATCGGAAACTAATCATCTGTTGAATTTTCTCCCTTCCTACTTCTATATTTGACACCGACCGCTTCGTTAGAATCACCCTCACTTTTGTCATTCTAATGTTTATTTTCATCCTACATTCTTCACCGCCGTTGCTCTATCATTATGTTGATTTTCTTTTCAGATTCGCAACAAGCACCATATCATCTGCAAATCGTATACATCAAATCATTGTATTCCCTAAGGAAATACTGTTTTTATTATGTACATTATCCTTCATTACCTCTTTTAGAAATATATTAAATGATGTCGAATGGACAACATCCCTGGAGGACTCCGCTTCCAACTGCGCCCTCAAGTTTTATTTTTTTTCTATTATGATGCTTACTTGTTAGTTTAAATCTAGATTTCTCATTAGTCTTCGATCTTCCCGTTTCAACTCAATCTTCTTAAAATTTTCACCAACTATTCCTACTTCACATGGTCCAAATCTTTTGAGATCAATAAATACAACATACACCTTTCTCCCCTTTCCTATCAATGTTTCACAGA
The DNA here is from genome assembly GCF_964235325.1 of Thermobia domestica. NCBI lineage: Eukaryota > Metazoa > Arthropoda > Insecta > Zygentoma > Lepismatidae > Thermobia > Thermobia domestica. Next base: position 200,054,084 of record NC_137456.1, on the reverse strand, counting down.
TTACCCTTATTAATTCGCTCGCATCTCTCGTGTCCTTATACCTCCTAAACCCGAACTCTTCCTTATCAACGTTTTCATCTTTCCTTGCATACAACCTTCTTTTCAGTATTCGGAGCATAGTTTTTGATGCATATATATGACTCTAATAGTTCTGTAGTTCTCAACTCTCTCAGGTATCAATTTCTTAGTCAATGATATCATGATTGTTTTCTGGAAATCTTTACTCTCTTGTTTCATATAGGTCTATTTCATACCAAAGTCAGAATTATGCTTTCTTGCCCTACCTTCCGTATTTTTAATGAATTCGATTGGTATATTATCTATCCTCGTTGCGTTCTATTTCTAATATTGGATATAGCTTTTTCAAACTCATTCCGAAGAATATTAAACCCATATCATCCTCGTTTATTTTATTTTCTACTTACTTCATCCTGATCCCCGCTTACGTGACCTATTCCTACTCATATATAAGTCTTCAACTTATTATTCCATCTTCCTAAGACTTCTCTCCTGTCGATGACTAACATAATACTTTATTCTCTATTGCCATCGTAATACTTCCTTATCTCCAATGAAGTTTCATAGATTACACCTCCTTGTACATTTCACCATATTTCCCAACTCTAAACCAGAAAATAGGAGTCGTGGGAGACACTTTGGAATCAATGACGAAGTGAAGACCATCGTGAAGTAGTTTCTGTGTATGGAGAATATGCATATCTCCCAATTGGATTTTTAAACCTTGTAAAGCTGTAATGCATCAATGTTATCTGTTGTTATGTGAAAGCCTTGTTCTTTATTTTCGCAATATATTATTTACTTCCAACAAATAACTCCATCCATAGCTTCAACGAGGAGCTTATTTCCTGACTTGATTACATTAGATAAAGAAAGGAAGTAGCAACACAACCACATTACGCCTTCGGTGCGAGTGATCCCGGGTTCGATTCCCGGTGTAGGCACTTGGTCAAAAAAGTGTAACAGTTTCTCCAGGCCAGCCACCTTGAATGAGGTTTTCCTCATTCACACCAGGCAAATGCCGGGTTGGTATCTAACTTATAAGTCCCAAGGCGCATCCTTCCTTCCCTAATCCTTTCTTCCTTCCCTTTCCCCGGATAGTGTGCTCGCCGACGGACGTCATCCCTCAAACGTGACGGGCTAACTGGCCATAAGATTCCGAGAGCCCAGATATCTAAATCCTAACAAGCACATTAACAGCATAGAGACTTCCTTCCCTCATCTTAATAAATAAATTTGACATGGTTATATAAACCTGATACAGGTAACAAACAATTCCAAATCAGATCTAACAGGTAACAAACAATTCCAAATCGAATCTAATCTTCTGCATAGACAACACGATGTGACAGCCATTTTGTAACTGCGGTACCAATATGTGTTCTTTACTAATTCCGATGCGCTGAATCCAAATTCGTAATGCAAAGTTTTCCAGTTTACCATTTTCGAGTTACGCGTGACGTCACTTCCGGTGCTATGTTGCGCCCGAAAAAATATTTATATTGCTGGAAACACTGCTGAACTAAAGAAAAAAAACATGTGGCGTATATCAGTCAGCTAGATCTTTACCCGTGATAAATAAACCGGTGGGAGTTTCTCGTGATTGTTGTGTTATTTGTCTTTTATCGTAGTGGAAGTGTAGTTGCTGCAGTTCATCCGCTTTACGTAGTTGTATTGGACAGCATGTTATGAATAGAATATTTTGTTTCTGTGGTTTGGATAAAAATATACTCAAGTTGGAACTTAATGGCCACAGCACGGAACCGTAAACTCGGCTGTGTTACAAATCCAAACTGCTTCCGTTACGTGTGTGGTAAGTTTACACCAAAATCACATAGGAAACTAATTTCGCATTGATACGGACAGTATACAAAGCATACCTTGATTGCCCCTAGGCGATCAAGATAAATCATGGGCACCTCATGTGTGTTGTGAATCATGTGTGATAACACTCACTGAGTGGATGAAAGGAAAGAAGCGAGCAATGAATTTCGGAGTGCCCTGATTTGGCGCGAACCGAAGGACCACACAACGGATTGTTACTTTTGTCTGACTAGTGTTTCACGTTACTCCAGTAAAAATAAACATTCTATTGTGTATGCCGACATGATGTCAGCGATGAAATCGGTACCACACGGGCCGGATTTGCCAATCCCCTAGGCATCATCAAGCACAGTGACTGAAAGTGAGAATTATAGCAACAAAAGTGAAAGTGATTCTTTATCAGAATGGGAATTTAAAAATGACCAGTTGCCTCACGTCATTCAGCAACCTGAACTTAATGACTTAGTGCGAGACCTGAGTTTGACAAAAAAAATGAGGCCCAGATACTTGGATCTAGGCTACAAAAGTGGCATCTTTTAGCACCAGGCACGTCTATTTCACTGTACAGGAATAGAGAGAAGGAATTCGCACAGTTCTATCAGATGGAGAATTCAATATGTGTGTGTACCGATGTGAATGGACTGTTCCATACAATTGAACATAACCCAATGGAATGGCGTCTGTTTATTGATGCCTCTAAGTTGAGTTTAAAGGCACTGCTTCTGCATAACGGCAATCAGTGGCCGTCCATACCCATTGCCGACGCCGTAGGTATGAAAGAGTCGTATCAAACCATGGATGAAGTGCTCTCTGCCATAAAATACAACTCTTTTAAGTGGAAATTGTGTTGTGATCTTAAAGTTGTAGCCATCATCCAGGGTTTGCAAGGAGGATTCACAAAGTATAGTTGTTTTTTTTCTTGTGTTTGTGGAATACCCGAGACACTGCAAACCACTATGTACAATGGGTTTGGTCTAAGCGTGAGCTGGTGAGCAAAATATACAACATCTTCCACCGATTGATGCTAACCAAATCGCACATTAAAATTGGTTTAATGCGTACATTTGTGAAGGCTCTGGACAAGGAGAGCATAACTTTCAAATACTTAAGGGAAAAATTTCCCAACTTCAGTGAAGCAAAGGTTGCAGCAGGGATTTTTACCGGCCCTCAGATAAGGAAATTACTTCATGACACAGGTTTTGAAAATAAAATGAACCATTTTGAAGTCGCTGCATGGAATGCATTTGCTGCGTCATTTGACGGTTTCCTAGGAAAATACAGGAGTTCTCCCTATGTACAGTTGGTCGATGATTTGATATCAACCTATCAAGTTCTAGGTTGTCGCATGTCATTGAAGCTACATTTCCTTGATTCTCACTTGGACGTTTCCCTCCAAACTTGTGTGACGTGAATGATTTACACGGAGAGCGATTCCATCAAAAAATTTCCCAAATGAAACGCCGGTACCAAGGTAGATGAGATGCTTCAATGATGGGCGACTACTGTTGGGTTTTGTGCAGGGAGTTCAACACTAAATCACACAAAAGATCATCAGGGGTTTATTTCCAACAGTAGCAAGTAACTGCCTCGTAAAACTATTTATCTAGTATGTCTTCTCAGTTTCGGTGCGGAAAAGAATGATTTATTACTTTACTATCCCAATACATGATGCGCTGTATACAGTGAGCCTAGATGGGATATGGAAACCCCATATTCTGTAACTCAGAAATGTGACGTGATAGAAAATTTCTAAATACACCATTGAATTCAGCGACCCCAAATTAGTAGAGAATAGATACTTTCATTCCAGTTACAAAAAAAAAGTTTCAATTTGTTGCCTAGTGTTATTGTATATAATTTGAGATGATAGTTGCTTTTAGCGTTATTATAAACTCATCAAAAAGTTTGGAAATGCATTGAAGATTTAATTTTTAATGTCATTACTTCCAATTATTATAATTGCTATTATTAATGTATATGAAACTTTGAAAAAAATCACAATAATCACAATGTTATGCCCTTACATTTAAAATTTTACATGTTTTCAATTTCACTTTTCTATCCATGTAAGATATTGATTAAATTTGATATTGAACAACAATGTTTTTATATAATTCTATCATATTCCTATAGCAACGTTTCACATTTGAGAAGAAACAAATAATGAACAAATTTATAAAGAAACTATGAATTCGCCCTGAAAGTATATCGACTCAATTGTTACTTTTACTCGTAGCTCTTTATACTTCTAGACTAAATAATGACTAGTGAATAGCCTAATCGGTATTTTATATCTGTTGTTAAATATTGGTTAAGAGCTATTTAATGAGACAAAGAGTTGTGCATGTATCACAGCTTATTTCCCACGAACAAAGGATTATATTTTTTAATTAAAGTTTTTCTTTAAAAGAAGCAAATAAGAAAATAGTGTAGATGAACTTTCGCGAAACTTCTTGAGTCGTAATAAGTAAGTTTATTTCCAGAGATAAGAATTAAAAATGGAAGCTGAGTTCTCAGTTATTAACACTAGTTTTCAGGAAATTTTATTGTTATCACTAACTAATTTCTACATGAAACCACAATCCCAAATTTAAAGAATGACAAGAACTAAATACATTTCAATTCAGACAGTCTGATTTGTCAGTTAATCTAGATGTATTTGTATGCTGCACATGTTCTTCTCAAACATCAAGTGGTCTAATTGTTTTCTTGAAAAAATAAAAACATCAACAAAACTGACGAGTTTTCATTTATATCATTCAATTTATACATAGTAATATCGATATATTATAGGAAAATTAAATTTACGAAAATTATATTTAAGAAAATTATACATCACCGAATAAGTAATTACCGATTCATCTCTTGTTGAGAAAGATGTTCCTTCCTGTGCACCATCTTGCCATTCCTCGTCAGAACTTTCATTCGAACTTGCATCTGAACCAAAATACACTTCTCCTGATCCATATTTCGTGAAATAATGTACTACTGCAAACTGAAATAAACCAATGTATTAATATATCGCATACTATCATATTAAAGAAGTAAATCGAACTTATTGGAGTTACATATAAAGCATAGCAAAGAGTTTGAAATATCTGTACGGAAGTAAATCCTCAAATGCTTTTCAGTATTATTGTAAATTTTGCTTACTTATAGATGTATACACATTAATCGTAAAACAATATTTGAATTCTAGAATATCATGAAACTGTTTATAAAAATATTAACCAACTTCAAAGAAAGCGACAAAAAGCAGCAAATATGGTAACAAAAAGCTATTGGAAAGCGATAAAAAGCAGAAAATAATTTAAAAGGGCTAAAAGTCAGAAAATAATAATAGTAAAACGCTTGAGAATTTTAAACGCGCCAAAATACACGTTTTTAATGAGGAGGCTCACTGTTTTTCCACTAGAGTGCAGTGCTGCATAGGTGGAAATACCTTTCTTGCTTTCAAGAAGTTGTAATATGTACACAGTAAATAGAAAGATTGGGTTTCGAGATTTTTCTTTTATGACAGCTACAAGTTCTTGTAATGTTATCTCCTATCCGGATTATACTTCACGAACAGACAATTGGGATTTCGAAGTAAGATCAGGACGATAAAATTTACCATGTAGCAATTTTTGTAAAAATAAAAGAAACGTAAGTTATCTCTGTAGTTTCAAAGTGTGTATACTGAATTTTTTTATTAACCCTAAATATGATTCATAGTCCGGATACAGATAAGCTTTTCTATAAAAAGTAATCTCAAGAATTTTTATTGTATCCTTTCAATCATCTCAATGTGTTTATATGTTTTCGGTGTCAAGCTTTGTAAGCAGAAACTGCATGAGCGTCGGGATTCTCAAGGAATGAAATGTAGTGATTGAAAATGGAAGGGAAAGTGGAGTGCGATGAAGGGTGTGAGGGTGTTAGTCGATATCAAAGTTCATTGTATCAATCCGTTTTAAAATATAGGCGTAGATCGCATAGGTTGTGATGAACGACCCTCTTTTTGGCAGTGACTACCTTTTTGTTTTCTAATTTCGCGGTTTTGGGCGGCGGCTCGCGTGCGATATCGAAGCCTGCCCGAAATCTCTTGCTGATTTGCGTTAATTAGTTTTGTTAATATAACCAGTTGAACCAGAAGTTAAGGATGTTGATTGTTCAGTAGAAATATATATTTTCGTCGAATTCGTTGTGATATAACAGTAACTTGGGTAACGGAGGTGAAGAATACGTAGAAAGTGAAGATAAGATAAAATTAAGATAACAAAGATGATACAATATCTAAAAATATAGTTCTTGAGTTTAACCCTCTATTTTGCTGCACCATTACAGCAGTAGCATGAGTCCCTGGTTGCGCCCACAACTCAGGACCCTCCACAGCTTACAAGTGTTAGATCCAACACCATTAGTATCTCGGTGGACAAGTTAAGAGCCAATCGTAAAATGCGTGTTTGTAATTAGTATTTTCTGACCTTTAGTGATATTATTTTCTGCGTTTTATAGCATCTTAAGCAGTTTTCTAAACTTATTTTCTGCTTTCTAGCTCTTTTTCGAAGTCGTTAATGTAGTTGTAAAAAGTGTTTATTTTCTGCTAACTATTGTGCTTTCTTCAAAGACGTTGACTATTCTTTTAAAAATCCTTTTATTTTTCCATTTTTTCATTACCCCGATAGTGCAACACAAACTTTATATAAAATGAGTAGGTCTACAGAACACGATTCAGCAAGTATTTTCAATCGGCCTACGCATACACTGTTAAGTATGAACAAACATGTAATTATGGTATTAATACTGTTAGACGATGAAGATATGATACAGGTCCAAACACTATCATCATATTCTAATGAAAACTACATGAGACCACCACGGAAACATATTCTTTTTTAAAAGAATGAAAGAAACAAACAAACATTATTATCAGTGAATCTATTACGGCATTATGCGTGGACAAATACACAATCATGATATTAATACTGTCAGTTATTGAAATGTCTCATGGACTGACTTAAAAGCCAATTATCACCTCCTTTTCAAAATACCCAGGATACCGTAATTCTTTAAACAAAAAAAGGATAACTAAAATCGCTGTACCCATATCAAAGTAATACATAAACATACACACAATGAAGTCGGTTATTTATGATGTTAACACTGAATTCGTTGTGGGGTTTCAAGGTTCATTTCTAAACATAACCATTAGATCCCGATGAAATTTAGATGAGACCACCGAGAAAATGATTTACGTGAGAATTTTTGGAACGAAACAAGAAGCACCTCAATCGGTAAATATATGTCGAAATTATGCGTGAGGATATCCGTAACACATCTATTTCCTGGAAACACCTGGAAAAGTACAACCTATTCAAAATTAATATGACGTTTGAGCACCTTTTGCCTTCGAGTAGCTCTGATGTGACGTGAAATGGACTCATACAGATCGTGAATGATATCAAGTGGAATATTACACTATTCTGCGAGCAATGCATTACTCGGTTCCGTAAGAAAGAACAGGAGCAAAAGTCTGCGCTAGATTCATGTCTTGAAAACGGACCACCAAAGCAATTTGGTGTAGGGCTAGAAATGAGGCTGGCTAAAGGAGATGTTTAACTTTATCCCGATGTTCATCAAACCACGCTGCAATACCTCTAGTTGTCTGAATTGGCACATTATATCCACGAATATGAAGTCATACCCCCGAGACAACATCTGTGCCATAGGAAATACGTGTTCCCCTAAAATGGTTGCATAACCACGGATAGTGACGCAACCGGTAAGCAAGAGCACACGACTCTTTGAAAATCAGGATAATATGGCTCACAGCATCTGAGAACGCCGTCACGTTTCACAGTTGGGAGGACACATTGAACATTATAAATTTCTTTGTCGTACGTCTCTTATATACAAGGCCCGTTGTTGGAAATAACGTGAACGACGACTCACCCAATCAGATTTACATGTTTGCAGTCAGCGGTTCATGTTGCATATTTGCGGCATTATTTGTATCATAGAAAAGCGTTAAAGTGGATAGGTCCTTTATCAGTGGTTTCGCCCGTGCAAACCGATCCCACATGTCCACGTCACATAATTCCTGATGGGAGCTCCCTCGTGGCTAAGCAGTTAGCGTACGCGCCTTGGGCGTGGGAGACCCAAGATAGATTCACGGCGGAAGCTCATGTGGATCGGATTTCAAATTAAACTGTAGGTCCACGTCTCATATAGCCTCGCTGCTGAACGGGACGCTAAACTAAAAATCAAATCAATTCATGATGGACTTTAATTATCAAACAAGTTGCGGGAGATAATCCTTGAATTCCTACATTACTTGCATCACAGTCGCAGGAAGTGACAATCGGCTCAACTTGTCATTGAGGATTTTCTTCCTATCACTGTTCCTCTTCGAGACTGCCTTCTACTTAAACACTGTCCGTCACTATGCGCCCAACACATCTGCTATTTTCGTCAGTTACGCTTCCACTATATAAACGAGAGCAAAAATTTTCTCCCTTTAGAAAGTACAGAAGTCGCCCGTTTTACACTATCACAATCTATTTAGTTCACTGCACACCCCGTTCATCGTGTAGTACGGAGTTTGCCCTAACACATCATCAGCAACCCTAACGTATTTCCAAATCCAAGCATGTCCACTAAATGGATATTATTATTATTATTATTAGTAGTAGTAGTAGTATTAGTATTAGTATTAAGTATTCTGGCTTTCGGCAGGTCCTACCATGTACCAGGTCCTACCATGAAAATATATCTCTTTTTTATGTCGTGGATAGTTAGTTAAAAAAAGTAATTATCACTCTGCAATTATGTATGGATAAACAGCATATTAGTTACCTCATCTATTGAAGGTGAAAGAGACGACTTTTTAAATCTCAAATACCTACAAGTACAATGTCACAAATATTAAGAAATATGAGTTACTTTTTTTTTTTTTTTTTCAGTCAACACCTCACTTTCGAACTATCCGTAGTAAAATCTCCAGAGTTCACGGGTAGTGCTATTTAGCGATCGAATATTTAGGATTTAGTATTTAGATTTCTGGAATTTCGGGATTTATGGCCATTTAGCCCGTCACATATGAGGGATGACGCTCTCCGGGGAAAGGGAAGGAATTAAAAGGCTTGGGACCTATAGTTAGGTACCACTCCGGTATTTGCCTGGGGTGAATGAGGAAAACCCAGGAAAACTCATTCAGGATCGCTGGCCTGAAAAAGACTTTTACATTTTCTCGACCGAGTGCTCCCACCGGGAATCGAACCTGGCACCCCTCGCACCGAAGGCGAAAGCGTTAGCGACTACGCTATGCGGGGCCACTAACGTTCGAATATGTTACCATAAACCTGAAAAGATCTTCTGCACACACTATGAAAAACTACAGCTTGAGGTCTTATTATATATTCTTAAGTAATGTCTATGAAGTATTCATGGAGAGAGTCGTGTAGGCTACCAGTTCCCTTAGATTCTTAAGTGGACAAACTATGAAAATTTTAAAGTAACAGAATAATTTCATCCAAGCCAAGTAATTATTAACAGTCTCAGCTCATCTCATCTTCATTTTTCTTAAAGTACATTTTGCTTGACTGTTTGTTATTGCTGCGCTTCTTTCAGCGTTACATCAAATACGCGTAATTCACAATATGCTCGTAAAGACACCTGCTATGAATTTAAGGAGGGAGCCATATTGATTACAAAGTATTGCTGAGGTAGTTTCTAAGATAGTAACAATGATGTTTTGTTATATCGTGCTTAAGATAACAATAAGTTGCAGATAAATACAGTTGATACAGTATATCTATTCCTAAAGAACAATCATGTGTACTATATGGAGGTCTGATTTGACTAATAGTGAATATTTACCGTAATAAGAACCGAAATTATTTTATATATCAATTCTAGGAGGTAAAAGAAAAGATGTTAGATTGTTAGAAGAAAGCATCATGTCTCTAAGAGGAAATTTGATAATAATATCCTCTACAATCTTATTTTCTTGCCGCCAACTCGATACACACTTATAACATATCTGTAAACTTATTTATATAAAGAAAAATGAAGTCGACGTTATCTATTATATCATCCCCGGTAAAAAAAAAATGAGAAGAAAAAGAAACGGCTGAACAGTGAAATGAAACTTTAAATATAGATCTTGGACTGAGCTGGGCTTTTATCGCATCACGTTGATTAATGGTTACAATGCGTACTCTAAGGGGTTGGGTGTAATGGGGATTCAAGTTGTATACCAAAAATAGTTTATCAAGAACCCTTCACGAAAGCATTGTATGATCATATGATGCTCCTTTCTCCATATGTGGATACCTTGATGCTCTCGTTGCAAATTTCAAGAAAAGTATATTTGACCCTTAAATCTTGGAATTGTTAAGAATAAAAATTAGCAAATTTCCTCTAGGACTCGAGCATACTGTACTATAAATAAGTGTGGTCAAACTTGGTTTCTTCATAAGTAAAAATTTCTTAAAAATATAGGCATAAGCAATTCATTATGTCATATATTTACCAGTGGTCAGCGTCTGATGTCATTTATCCTCTAAGATGAGATTTTATTGCAAAATATGTCCATATAACTGGATACATGAGTAAATTTTACTTCATAGAAAATGGGAACCTTGATGTTACCCTCCCAAATCTCGGCAGAATTACACTTGGCCCACCTATTAATTTCCAAATTATTAAAAAATTTTCTCTAGGGTTAATATACATAAACTTTTGCCAACTTGAGTGACTCATCTTGACTTCTTTCAGGACTAAAAAAATGTCAAAAACATATGTATGTACATACATATAAAACAAAAAGATAAAACGTTTCGGTACATGGTCGGTTTTCGTTGTAATTTTATCTTCTAAGATGTCACTTAATTACAACACTTGGTTGCACCATGCGAATATAGAGTCATTGTCTTTTATGGGACAGTGACATCATGATGGACCATTCCCAAATTTGAGTAGGGTCAACCTCTAAATTTAGGAATTGTCAAAAAAAATATTGATTGGTAAGTGTTGAGATTTCTTTTATATGACATGGGTACCTAGATGCTTCCTTTCCAAATCCGTGAGAAGTATGCCTTTTCCGCATTTAAATTTTGGACATTGATTATATATATATATATATATATATATATATATATATATATATATATATATATATATATATATATATATATATATATATATATATATAATATTTCTGTGGGACTTCAATACATAGCTCGGCAAATTTAAGTAGTTCACGCTTTTAATTGAAGAAGCAATATATTAACAAAAATGTACGTAAGCAGTACGATTTGGCATGAAGTCGGTTCTTTTTCAAACTTATTCTCTGAGATCCAGTTTTCTAGCATCATACAATCATTTGTTCACTTCTTTTTCATTTGACACAGATATGTAATTTTGGGAGTGGTGCATTTTGCCCTCCTTTAAATTTGAATAATTGTTAAAACTAAAAATTGGTAAATCTTCTCTATACTCTTGTATATAATTCAACTAATTTGTGTGCTGTCTGACTTCGTTTCATTAGGGTATAGTTGTTAAAAATATGAACGTTAGCAATATGTATTACCACTTGTTTACAACGTGGTCAGTTTTTGACGCAATTTATCCGATAAGAAGATGCTTCATTGCAACATATAATAATGTGGGAGAATGTAGGGGTTTATTTTCTTGAACAGAACACTCGTACCATGACCACTTGTTTCAAATTTCGGAAACGAAACAAAAACTTTAGTTTTACTTCCCACTATTATGCCGTCTAGGAGAAAGAACATGATGATGATGATGATGATAAGGAATGAAGTGTAGAGCTGAGAAAATAAAAGGAGACAGAGGACCCCGAGAAAGTTCACGCTCGCGGTTTTTGTCCTCCAAAAATAACATAGAACGAGTTCTGTTGAAACCAGTGAAACTGTGCACCAGAGGTGAACGCTTTATTACTGCCATAGTTTCTCCTTCAAATTTCGGGAGGTGTACATTACCCCATACCTGAAAAGTCAGAAATTGCTAAAACTAAACATTTATAAATGTTCCCTATGAATAAAATATATGCCTCTATAGATTTACTGTAGGTGGCTAATGATCTATTTTTCCATTGGAAATAAAATGTAACATAATTCTAATTTAGGGTTTTCGACCTAATAAACCTTTTAACATATAGTTTTATTGTAACGTATGATCATATGGTTTTATACAGGGGTCCATTATCCTTCACAGAAGGCGGGCATGCACATATGTAGAGTTTGAGGTTCGGAAGTTTGGGTAGAGAGTGCGGGTGATGTCAAAAGCTTTGGGGGAATTATAATGCAATAAGAGAACAAAGGAACGCTTAATCACATGCATTTGTGGATTTATGCACTTAATTATATCTGGGAAAGTGCCGACTTTTTTTTTTTTTTTTGTGCCTCACTTATACCCCTGAAGAAGAAAAGCGGTGGAATTCGACCGATAGCTGTTAGCAATGTTTGAAGACGCTTATCAGCAAAAATTATCTGCTTCCGGATACGAAATTCATTAAGTAATATACTATCACCACACCAACTAGGGGTCTGTATACTATTTGGAGCAGAATGCCGGAGGTCTGTATACCATCCGGAGCCGTACATGCCGCCAGAATGTACTACTCATCTTTCCATACTGAAGTGAAAGCATTTTTAAAAAATTGACTTTCGCAACGCCTTTAATGAACTCAACCGCGACTTAATGTTACAATCTGTTAAATCTAACTTTCCCACTTACTATCCATACATCTACGAATGCTACTCCGAACCAAGCAATCTTTTTAGAAGTGATAACATAATTCACTCACAATGTGAAGTACAGCAAGGCGACCCACTTGGACCACCACTGTTCGCCCTAACCATCCATCTCATTATTAAGGATATCATGATCATCATCATCATCATAGGTATTCTACCTTTATTGGCAGGTCACTTGCCGCAGCTGAGAAGCTTCCATGCTCCACGGTCCTCCGCTAACTTTTTCGTCTTCGCGTATGATCTTTCTGTTTTGTAATCTCCTTCGCCCCCTCCCTCTCTTTCCCGCCACCATACCCTCTAGGACGTCCCTCATGATAGAATCTCTTCTTAGGCAATGCCCCAACCAGTTTCTCTTCCTCTTCCTAATAATATGTAAAAGTGTTCTTTTCTCACCCACCATTTCTAACACTCTCTCATTCGTTTTCCACTCGACCCAACTAATTTATTCCATTCTTCTCCACACCCACATTTCAAAGGCTTCCAGTCGATTTTCATCACCTTTACGTAATGTCCACGTTTCCGCCCCATACAGTACAACACTCCACACGAAGCATTTTATGAGTCTTTTTCTCAACCCTTTCTTCAAAGTCCCACAAAACAGACTTTTCTTCCTCCTAAAGGCTTCTTTCGCCATTCCTATCCTTGCTTTTATTTCACGTTCGCACTTCATGTTATTACTAAGAATACTACTCAGATATCGAAAACTATTCACTTGTTCTATTTTCTCCCCTCCTACTTTTATATTTGACACAGACCTCTTCGTTCCAATCACCATGGCTTTTGTCTTTCTAGCATTTATTTTCATCCCATATTCTTCAAAGCCCTTTCTCATTTTTTCTAACATTTTATTGATTTTCTTTTCAGATTCTGCAACAAGCGTCATATCGTCTGCAAATCTTATGCATCTAATCATTCTACCTCCTACCGAAGTGCCATCATCATCATATATGCTCTTTTTCACTATCTCTTCTAGATAGACATTAAATAGTGTTGGCGGGAGGCAGCATCCTTGTCGAGAGGCCCATCCTTTGAGAACCATCTCACATTACCTCACCACACCTTTTCTTATATCACTGGCCATAGAGAAGGCATAACCTTCTGCGGCCCGCCCATCCCCGGATGGTAATGAAAGACACGGGGGGAAAAAGAGAAGTTTATACGTACGTAGTAATATTTTTTGTTTAGAAAACTGCTTGGAAACTTATATTTCATTCTAATTTTTAACTGTACCTTGTTTTTAATTTGTACGTATTTTTTCAGAATTTTTGTGTAAACTATCTACGTTTTTAGTTTCAAAGTGTTTGTATACACTGAATGTTTTTAGCTTAAAATGTTTCGTATAGTTCTTCATTCTGTAAATTTTTAATTTGAAAAACGTATCTTTAGAATTTTTCCATTTGAAAAAAGAACTGTTTAATATTTAACAGCTTTTTAAAAAGAAAATTGTTTAAAAATATTTCTTTAAAAATTAAGACAAGAATAGTTCTAAAGAATCGAAACAGTTTAGGATAAATATCGTATCAACACTATTTGCTAAACGCTTAAATGTCCCATCAATTGAGCACTTACTTGACACATCTAAGCGCTTATTTGACCCAACAGATCTCTCACCACTGTTGGAGTAAAATCGTATAAATGATTATTAATCTTTGTTAGTGACAGTTAATTTTTCTTCCATTTGTATCTTTTAACAGGAATAAGATGTCTTACTGGTAGAGCGATTACCTTTGTTTCATGAGGTCACTCGTTCGATCCCTGCACAGAGAAAAATCTGTTCTCCGGACAGCGGTATATTGTACAAATATACGGTATCCTCTTGCATACTATAGAAATCAGTACGGAGCATACGTTATCAGTATGCTACATAGGTACTGCCCTTAGATTTTACATTATGTCGTTGCAGGATGTCTGACATCTAACAGTTTTCCGTGTATCACATGCATATACTTATGTTACCTTTGTCAGCTATATGTTATATACGTCCATTTGTATGTGAGATCCTGACAGCCTACATTGTGTCATATGGAAGGTGAGTATAGATGGAACACTTATACAGAAAGTATTATAAAACATGCGTTTTCAGTTATACGTCTGCTGTACGTTAAGACCAAAAACTACAGAAATTATGCATGTAACCTATCTTTTTAAGTACGCCACCTACATTTTTTTCTCAGTGTGGTCAAGTAAGTTTGCGGTGAACAACATCGTGTAAGTGGGTTTTCTCTGGGTGATACTATTTCCTACCACAATTTTATTCTCGGATCATCATTTACTTGGCTCATCATCGGTACCCCTTAGTGCATTTGCACACGGCAACGATAATATCGGTGGAATCACCGATAATGTCGGCGGTGAAATCGACTTCAATGTATTCAAATCGTAGCTTGCACATGCCACCGATATTATCGGCCGATCCTCCGACACGCAGATGCTGTCTGCCAAGACCCCGATACTGTCGGCGGTACCGCCGACACCGATTTTGTCGGAGGCAATGTTTTCTTATGATTGGATGCACACGCCACCGATAATGTCGGCCGGCCAGCGGGTTAGATGAAGAGAGTGAGTGACAAGGCGCTGTGTACTTTTGCTTCCTTTCTTGTCTTTGGAATTTTGTTGTTTCTATTTTTTTCTATTACAATTGTATAATATTATTATTATTATCTTGTCCTATAAACAACTTCGGAATAGCTTATTATTTTTTTACAGTCTCTGTTTTGGAGTAGCTAATTCCCTTTATTAAATAAATATAAAATGTGGGAAGTCTGAAGAGTACTGGTTTCCCTCTAAATAGCTATTACCAAATAGAATATAGGAAATTTAGATAACCAATTTCTTGATTATTTTCCACTCCTTTTTTTTATTTTTGTTCTTTCTCTCTCTCACTCACACACACTCTTTGATGGTATATTTTTTAATCTATTAATGCTTTTAAATATTAATACATTCTGGAAATTAATTTGAGCGTAATTTTTAAAGTTTGATACACTATGAACATAAGCATATGGAAAAAATCCTGATTATTATTCCTTTCTTTTATTTTCATCAGAATTGTGTGCAGATCACTTTTTCCGATTCCACTCAATAAGCAATGATTGAATAGAATATTTGTTGACAAGCCAAAGTAGAATTATTATTATTTTGAAACGAAACCAGCACAATCAAACACTCTTTCCAAAGCTCCAAGGACAAGTTACTCATTTGGCATTTTCTTGATTGTGATCTCAACAATAGGGATGTGACTTTATGCTTCACTTGTTGCAGATTTTTTCTCTCATTTCCAAAACTATCCCAAATCCCCCCTTTTTAAAAATAATTTGTGGAATAGCAATTGAAAACAAAGACCATAGCTATGTATCCAAGTTTTCCCTCTCCCCTTTGTACCGGGATCGGTCCCTGATAGAGTTCTGCAGTTTAGCTACAGTGACTGAATGAAAAGGTTGTGTATTATTGCATTCGTATCTTTCTAGTTTTCCTTAGATTTTTAGAGATGGCAGGAATTTTTCCATTCGATATTTTAACCCTTATTGAACTTGTGGAATGTAGACCTTGCATATGGGATAAGATAACAGACTCTTTCAAGGACAGAATTGAAAAGTAAAAAGCATGGCGAAAAGTTTATGCAAGCCTTGCCCAGGATTTTGAGCTCATGGACAAAAAGAAATGAGAAACGACAGGTATGTATGCAACAGCGCAAATATGTCTTCAACATTGGGGGGGAGGGCGGGTAAGATCGTTCCCATATTATATATATAGCGATGTTCAAGCTATTTCTGTAGTCTTGAAACGATGCTGTGGAGGATCAGGGGAGCAGAGTTGTCTTCAACATTGTGAGGCGGGCAGATTTGAGGCTTATTCTGATTGGACATTAATTTCATCTCACTTTCCTTTCTGGCGATCAGACACAATCAAATTTCTCTCCCAAAAAACACATTTCAAATCGGATTATTGGGGGAGACAATCTCCCCAGTTCCAAGATTGGAAGGGAAATGTCCCCTTCATCCCCCCGGGATTTGCGCCAGTGTATGTATGGGGCAATGTAAAACAGAATTACTAATTCGAATCTTATCATTTAATCTACTATGACATCAATGTTAATTGCATGGAAAACAAAGTAATATTCATACAATATGTAACAGTGTTCCAACAAAAATCAAAACTAATATAGTTTGCAATGTACAGCAGCATCAATTCTCATCCAAACGAAAATGTTTACAGCATCTATTTAAAACGACACTATTAAATCTAAACATGTTTAGGCATAGGGCTATTCTTTCTAAGTTTTGTACCGTCCTCCACACTTCTTCTGAACAGTTTTTGTAGTCCTTGTTTTAAAAAATAATTTTCCCAATTATTATTTTTTAAATTTGTTTTCATATATGGAGAAGATTTTTTTGTGTGTGTCGCTTACTTCGCTCATCACCGGCAACGATATTGTCGGGGCTTCCACCGATATTGTCGGCGACGTGTGCAAAGTACGCCGACACCGACACCGATATTATCGGGGCTTCCACCGATATTATCGTTGCCGTGTGCAAACGCACTTAGCCTCAAGGGCATAATCGTGGAAAGTTAAACTGAAAGTTTTCATTACGTTTTGTACCCCTAAAATGTTATTGTACATGACCATCTTAATGTGAAGCGGAGGTCAATGTAGCTGTAGAAACAGATTTTGGAGCTATCACTTAACTCTCTCGTTTGGATTTGTCATCTGGAATAACTTCAATGAGGACAAATTGACGTCACATTGTCTCTATTGAATTCTGATTGCTAAGTATATCAACTACACTGAATTCTGATACGTGGAAATATTGTTTACTAAAATCGGATTGATTGCTTGTAACAATGGTTGAATGCTATTGGTTAACTAGGCTCAATGAATGAATGTTGCCATAGAATGGGTCAAGAGAAAATAAGGATATAAAATGGAACGAAAATGAGTTGTTACCAACAAGAATTTCTAACGATTTGAGACATTTTCTGTAAACAACAGTGAGTGTTTATTTCAGCCAACTAAGCGCTTAGCTGTGTTAAGTAAGAATTGATGGAACACACAAGTGTTAGGATTACAGTTTTGCAACTTTTTAATTCTGAACTATGCCGATTCTTTAGGAAAGTTCTTTTTCTTAACCTTTGATGAAAGATCTACGTGTTTTGTGTACAATGATGCCTGGGTTTTTATATTAAACTCCTTGGATTCCTTAGTTGCTTTGTCTGACTTGTAACAACTTTTAAGTAAGGAAAATTATGTGAGCGAAAACATTCAGCGAGTGAAAAAAAAAAATTCGAACTTTTAGAGAGAAAATTGAAACATAAAATTTTAAACAAGATTTTCCATACTAAACGAAAAAGGAGTAAGAAATAATGAGAAAAATAAAATATATATTAGTATTATTAGTGTTTCAGTTAAGAAACGAAAGTATCAAATTAACAAACTTCTGTTTACAAATGCTGACATAGGCCACTTCTATCCATAATCGGATGTAATCTCACAATCCGACATACTGCGAGCTAAAGAATGGGTTCTAAATTTGGATTTACACAACCTCTATTCGAATACTAACAGTAAGACAGGGTATCAGCTTACATACCAATAAGCCTGTATAAACGTAAGAAACTTACGCAATGTCAAACATAAACCATACAATCTAAGAAGAAATTTAGCTCTAGATGCATAAAATTAATAGAATTTTGAAAAGAAATGCAAGCGAACATATGTAACTAAAAGTAAAAGTAAATATAGACATTCAGAACTTGGTGTCTCGAAATTGTTCAACGAAATGGGCATTACTACAACTAACATTCCTCTTAAAATTCTTTCTTTCCCTCACCATATTGTTGTCACTCTCCTTCGAGTAACAATACAGGAAATATACAAATTATTCTATAAAAGGAGGTAAAGGTTAGCATTCATATTGAAGGAAAGGAAATTCAGTTATGACAACTTTACTTCACATCCAGCAATTAAGTATGTTCTTCTCGAACACGCTACTGCACTTAGAGTGAACTTAATACGGAATTAAATCTTTGAGTTACTCACCCGGTTATTACTTAGTAATGGACAAGTTATTACTTATTGCCGAACTTTCATCACTTTAATAAAGAATAAACTCCAGTTTAACTAACTCCATATAACAGTTTAACACAGCTTGTTTTCGACTGAATCATCTTCTGTATCATCCTCTTATTTATTTATTCATATTTTTCTCGTCCTTGTCACCCACTTATCACCTTCAAATGCTCTAACTCAACCTGTTCTTAAATCATCAATAGTTTTCTTTTGCATTTTGTTTCATTATGTTCGATTTTTCTTACTCGTACTCTCGTTTTTCTTTAACGTCTTTTCTTCTCATGTAGTCGAGAATGAAAATTGTGTCGGTTAGAAAGGACTCCATCAGTTCAGTTAACTATTAAGTGAAGGTCAAATGCACTACTTCTGAGAAGGAATATCAATGTATCCATGATCTATCAAAGAGAATTAATCCCTGTATAATGCAATATGAACATATATTACAATAAGGAATAATCTTCGTGGATAAATTACGTCGAAAACCGAGCACATAGTTAAGTGTGTTAGTTGCATTTATATTCTTGACAATTTTTTATTCATGAAAGGAAACAATGGAATACACATATTTACAGACGTGAATACATGAGTACTGGGGAGCATTAAGATTTATTTTTATTTTTCAACGATTACCAAATTTAAGGTCGCATGAACTGCATCCCTTCCGAAATTAGAGAATGGATATTCGAGGTACTCATATACTATGAAAGAGAATGGATCTTAGTACTCATACATGTAGCCATATAATGTGATATACTGCAGCTTCATCAAAGTGGGTACAATAAGTAAAAAATATCTTAAATGTGAAGTTTTGGACTTTTTAACCCATAGAAGAGAACAAGATGCACCACCCTATCTTTGAAAGATATATACCATGGTACTATATTACGATACAAAACTTTTAGTTTTGGTAATTTCCAAAATTTACTGGGTAATTTTGTGCACTTATCCCAACATTTGTGAGATGGAGCAACTTATTCATATTAAAGAGTAGAAAGGTTATCCTATATACCCATTCATGGGCATACACAGGTAGGCCAACCACAAACTTTGGCTGACTACAACTTTACAACTTATATATATATATATATATATATATATATATATATATATATATATATATATATATATATATATATATATATATATATATATATATATATATATATATATACGATAGGAAGTTCGTAAAATAAGTTCCGCTTCGAGTTTTCTCCGTGGCAGCGCTACGATCGCTGTTCCGCTCATGCGCACTAGTTCCTCTAGTACAAGCAGAACGAAATGACGCCATTTTGAGATCGCTCTGTGTTGTATGTCGTTCGTAGTGATTATTTATAATGATAGCGTTGATCAAAAATCCCGCCGCTTGTGAAATTAGATCTGTGATTCGTTTTCTGAATGCAAAGAACGTAAAAGCAAGTGACATTTATTGCGAATTTTACGGAGAAAATGCAATGAATGATTCAATGATGAGAAGATGGGTCCGATAATTTAAGGAAAGGTTGTGATCAAGTGCATGACGAATAATGTGGGTGTCCATTTATGGTTTCGGATGAACTGGTGAGTGCAGTCGAAGAAAGGATTAAGTGCAACCGTCCTTTTACGATTAATGCTCTTACTCTTGAATTTCTACAAATTTCAGGAACGGTACTTTACGAGATTGTTACTGAAAAACTGGGTTTTCGTAAACTATGTGACGTTGGGTGCCTAAACTTCTTACTGAGGAATAGAGAAAACAACGGATGGGCACTTGATTTTCTGACACGTTATCATGATGATGGCGAAATTTTTTTTTATCGCAGATAGTTACGGGTGATGAAACTTAGATTGCTTATGACACTGCTGAAACGAAACGGCAGTCGATGGAATGGAGGCACACTTCGTCCCGAACAAAGGTTAAACCAAACCAATTCTCGACACACCAAAAAGTCATGTGCATAGTGTTTTGGGATAGACAAGGCATTTTACTGACTGAACTTTTACTACGAGGTAAAATAATCAATAAAAATTTTTATTCTGAGATACTTAAGAAACTGCGCCGTGCAATGCAGTACAAGTCCAGAGGAATGCTCTCCAAAGCTGTGGTTTTCATTCACGACAACGCCCGACCACACTGCGACTGTGACCAAGTAACTACTTGAAAGCTTCGGCTGGGAAGTTTCTGGCCATCCTCCGTTCAGTCCCGACCCCACTACTAGCAACTTCCATCTCTTTCTGCATCTGAAGCCTTTCCTTGGTGGTAAGCACTTCGACAACGATGAAGAGTGACGCAGGAATACATAAACTTATACCACGCTATGAAAAATGCCTGGAAAATTACGGGAGCTATGTGGTAGAGTAGTGTAAGTTATTAATTTTTGTGCAATACATTGCTTTCCTTATCTGTACTCGATTTTTTTATTACCAAACTAAACTTACTTTATGAGAACACCTACACGCTTAGTGTACCATGTATTCAATGGATAATAATTGCGAACACAAATTCATAAAAAAAAAATCAACATTTGACGTACATATGTTTTGATCCAGGATGCTATTGGGGAATGGTTTTATCATTAAAATTGAATGCTAATGATCTCATGCTGGTCTTTAAACTACAATATCGTTCCAAATGTACAGTCATTTCAGGTACAAACATGATTTTCGTTAACAGTGAAAAATGGAGAAGTATTTCGTTGGATTGTCTACTTAAAAAATGTAGGCAGCAACTAGTCGTTCATTATATATATATATATATATATATATATATATATATATATATATATAGGGTGTTAATGAACTGTAGCTAAAAACTGTAAGAAGTGATTCCTCACATCAGAATAAGAGAAAAATGAATCTATGGCGAAAAGTGCATAGTTTCAGAGCTAGGGCTGTCCAAAATCGCGAAAAAGCTAAATTTCAATAGAACCTATTTCGAATTCCAGAAACTGTAGATGGTAGTTCTTATCAGCGCAGAGGAAGCCACGCACACACAATCCAAAAGTGCATATTTCATCAATTGTCAATAGGTGTAGAAAATATTCCCTACAGGGAATAAGTCTCAGATATGATTTCAATAGAGTTTTCACATATACTCGGATTTCAAGGAGGGTTCAAAGTAGGCAGGGCGTAAACCTTGACGACAGTGGACATCCAATGGTTCGGAGGGAAGGCGGAAGTGTTAGGAACCGTCAGCATCATGTTTCTTTGTGTTCGGAATAACGTGTGATGATATGTAATTCGTTATGGTATATTTCACGTTTTCTTCACTTATAAGCGTGAAAGAAAGCATCGCAGCATGCGTTTTCCCGAGTACGAGAGACTGTGCTGCTGACGATCCTTAGCACTTCCGACATCGCGCTAAAGGATTCCGTGTTCACTGCTATCAAGGCTAATCGTTGTCTACATTGGACCAATCATAAAGAAGCATATCTCAAAATTCGGTTGATCGCATGTTCGGGAATTTCACCCTGCAGAGAATACTCTGTATAACCACTGAACATTAATAAAATATGCATTTTTAAATTGCGTATGTATGATTTCCTTTACGCTGATAAGGACCACCATCCACAGTCTCTCGAATTCGAAATAGGGCCTCTTGAAATTTGGCTTTTTCGCGATTTTGGACAGCAATAGCTCTGAAACTATGGACTTTTCGCCATTGCTCCATATCAACTTTTTTTCTTATTTTTATGTGAGGAATCACATCTTAAAGTTTGTCGATATATCTCATTAACATCCTGCGTATATATACAAGGTGTATTAAACCCCCGTCCCAGGAATTTTGCTCGGCTCGTAGTGCACGTAGATACTTCAAACAAAAAAAAAATGTATGACCAAATCCTATGTGAAGAATCAAATGGTGATGCTTCCAATCCGTATCCAATGGCGCAAAGGAAATACTTCCACGGGGTATCAACTCCAAACTTTCAAATAGAAGTGGTATTAATTTCGATTTTTTTGGAAGTATTACTAAAAAATAAACAACTTTTACAGGAAACAATTTTCGTTAAATTCTACGGTTTTGCAACTACTAGTGTTATTTGTTGTTGAATTGCTACTATCAAACCACCCGTCTCAGGCATTTCTCTTGGTTCGTAGTGTACATAAACACCTCAGACAAAATATTGAATGACCAAATCGTACATGAGGAATCAAATGATGATGCTTCCATATCCAGTGGCATAGTGGAAATAGATCTACGGTGGATTAACTCCAAATACACTGGCTGAGCAAAACTCATGGGATACCCACTTATTATCTGGTGGCCCCCTCCCCCTGTCTCTGTGTAGCGCCATGATATGGTGTGGAACGGAGTCTGCAAGGCCCTGGTACACGTCCAGAGGCAGTTAACACCACACAGTCTGCAGCCAATTGTGGCCTGTTTGTGGGTTGAGGATCCAATGTCCGGAGCCCGAGTTCAAGGGAATCCCAGATATGCTCAATGGAGTTCATATCAGGGCTTCTGGGTGGCGAATTCAGTCGTTGGATCTCACCTGCATCCTCGTCGAACCCGTCACGGACGATATTGGCGCAATGTGGTCCCTTCTGTAGTAAACTGTGACACCTTCATTCACCCATTCTCGTACACTCTCGATACGGTTCAACGTGGGAAGCCGAATTCCTGCACCACATCCGAAATCGAATGTCCCACGCGTCGGGCACTCACCACCATGCCATTCGAATCCCGCCAACTCACGACGACGTTGGATTTTACTGGATCACTCACACAGCCAGTTTCCACAACGTCTTACACAGAATTGAAGCTGTCGCGGAGCTCTGCAGGTGGCGTTGAGCACACGTGGTGTCCATTCGCGAACAAGTCACTTGCTATTCCATGAGTTTTGCTTAGTCAGTGTATAACACTAAGCAAGGTTATGTTATAAAATATACGTATAAAAACACAAACATGTGAGAGTTTAAAACACACTAATGGTGTCTTCAGACTTCCACTCCTTTGCGTTTTTATATATTTTATCACATAACCTTGCTCAGTGTGGTGTTTTTAGGTTAATACTATGGAAAAGGCCGTGTATATATATATAACTTTGGAAGACAATATGAACATGCATTACAGAAGATACGACAAGGTTAAGAAAAACTACTAACAACAACAAAACAAAGGGAAGGCCATGCAATGGACAAAAGCAGGTCGTTGAGCTGAATAAAGAGGGCAGCATGAGAATAAAAACCTGCGAAGGAATACCAAAGGAGACTCAATTTTTCTACAGAAAGTTAAATGCAAGCAATAAATCAGAAGTGAAAGAAATGGCGATCAAGAGGAAGCATACATATCTTCATGCTATAAGAGGAGGTTATATATGCTATAAGGTGCATGAAATTTAAAAACTAAAGTAGTAAGAATAGATGAAATTTCAATAAACATGTCAAAGGAAGCTGACGAAGAAATGCAAAACATACTATTGCAGTTTAATTCTAAATGTTCATGAAGTAGTCACGCTCCCGAAAATTCTGAGTGAGTGCCAAATTCTTGCATTAGAAAGAACACAAAGAAAACATACATAATTAGAGACTTATTAATTGTCTCTCTTCAAGTTGGTAACGAAAGTACTATTTTTAACAAAGATTAGGGGAACAGATCTCGCCCGAACAAGAGAATAGACTGGATTTAGAGGTGGTTATAGCACCATAGTTTATATTTAAGTAGTGGAAAAACTGATAGAAAGGTCTAATAAACATGAATTACTCTTGTGTTCTGCATTTTTTTATTACGAAGAGCTCAATACCCTTTCGAATTGATGAAGAGCTTAATGATTATGAACACTCTTAAATTAAGTGATATTGACACTGCAAATATCCAACTCTCTGGCCGTAATAAAACTGTAAAAACAAAAGACAGATTATGACAGGACAAGACTATTTTTCTTAAGCCTTTTTTGCATTATTGATTCAGCAAATAATATAAAAAGTATTGTATAACCTAGAATTAATTAAATAATACGATATATGATTGATCAGAACTAAGCTGATATAAAACAAATATTGTTTTTTTGGATCAATCTAGTCATTTTCCTCGCGTTACCGGTGATTCCCAACATATAGTTTTTATGCTTCCTTCTGAAATCCGCAGACTCTGCACACGGTACCTTTGATTTTTCCAGTGTCCAGGTCTCCGTTCTATACGTCGAAATGGTTAAAACACATTCATTGAACATTTATACTTTAAATCAGTGGTTTTCAACTGTTATGTCGCTCAATCCCACAGTGTATCAATAAACATTCAATAGCTAATTGAAATCCGTTTTGAGACAGAGAAATTTTTAAAACTGATTTAATGCTAGAAACATTTGAACATGTCTTTCTTGATCATATTTTCATCTAAACAATGTTTCCGAAATATCATCATTGGTGACTTATGGAGCGTTTACACTTAATTGATTTGTGGTTGATTCAGTTGAACTGACGTCGCTTTCGACTCACAAGGCAGGGTACCCAGGTGTAACACGCCGATTGTGATAAGATTGCAGAGACATAAAGAACATTGAGAAAGAAGTGACACATATTTTTGTTATATCGGCCAACAAGCACATTGAGAGGGTCAAATAGGGGCATAAAAATGGCGTCAAAATAAGATTATGTGGAATATACCGGGAACGAGAAGAGATATCGGAAAAGTTTAAATGAACGAAATACTACTCATAGTCGCAATTCAATGAGGTAGAACGCACCCATGAGAAGAGAGCCGAACATACGAAAATGGACCAATCACGTGTACAACATTGTCACAATGTGTTACGGAAATGAGCGAAAAGGTTGATAAGGAGCAGGAAGAAAGAAGAAACGAAAACAGAAAATACGTGTTTTTGCTTTGGGTGCATATGTTGCCCGTATGGGAAAGAGATTCAGATTTATCTCAATGTCCGAAGATGGGATAACGCACAGTAAGGATGCAAATGCCGTTCATATAGACAGCCAGCGAAACATCATTGCACGGTGGGTTGCATATATCGCGTAATGAGAACAACGGTGAGATGGATGTTGGAAACGAAAATGTGTGTAGGCAGTAGTAACACAGAAACAAAATTGTTACTATTACTGTCATGTTGTACGCGTATTTTCGTAGTGATATAATGTTGATACTCAAGTGTGATACTGATATTACTTTTGCTGTTTATCTTACGTATGTGGACCATCTGCTATTACATTCTACTGTGCTATGAATTTCTGTTCCATTACCCGATATATGCAACCCACTGCGCAGTACTGACTTGCTGGCTGCCTATACGAACGGCATTTGCATCCTTCCTGCGTTTTATCCCATCCTCGTGCATTGATATAAATCTGCGTTTTTTTCGCATATGGGTGATGTATGCACCCAATGCCAAAACACGTATTTTCTGTTTTCGTTTCTTCTTTCTCCCTGCTCCTTATCACCCTTTTCCCTCATTTCCGTAACATATTGTGACAATGTTGTACACGTGATTGGTCCATTTCCGGATATTCTCCTCTCTTCTCATGGGTGCGTTCTACTTCAATGAATTGCGTTGACTATGGGTAGTATTTCGTACATTTAAACTTTTCCGATATCTCTTCTCGTTCTCGCTATATTATACATAATCTCATTTTGACCCCATTTTATGCCCCTATTTGACCCTTTTAATGCGCTTGTTGGCCGATATAAAAATACGTGTCGCTTATTTTTCAATATTCTTTATGTCTGTGCAATCTTATCACAATTGGTGTGTTACACCTGGGTACCCTGCCTTGTCAGTCGACTGTGTAAACAGGACTTCAACTTAAATCGCCTACTGGTCGAAAGCGACTAATCGACGGGTAATTGAATTGAAAGACGTTCTATTTTCAGGAGTCGATTCGATCAATTGCCCAGCGAAGACTACTGGATTGCCTAGTGTAACCACCTGATTCCAAAACGTTTTCAACGGAAATGAAAAGTGTCCTGGAAATGGCCCGTTCAGTACAGCTGAGATGATACTGCTTTTAGAATTATATGAGAAAAATGAATGCTTACGAAATACAAAAAAAAAAAAAAAAAAAAAAAGCTTTTTACAAGAATATTGCTGCTAGAGAAACAGCACTAGGAGCAATTATTCATGAAATGAATTTAAAAATTACAACTGCGAATCTACATAATAAAATTAAAAATATTAGAACACCTATAATAGATAAGGTGCAAAAATAAATGCTTCGAAAAGGTTGGGTGCAGGTGTGTAAGAAATTAACAAACTCAAGATTGCTTGGTTTCATGAATATGATTCCTTTTTACGCTACACTATGCAAGATGAAGCTCCATTAGTAACATGGTAAGTGTTATGACATGACCTATTAAAAATAATATAATCTTTTGTGCTAAGCAAAGGTTTCGCTGCTCCTACCCTGAGTGGTTTGGATAACATTCTCGGTTTTAGTAGCTTGCATCAAGCACAAGTTGTTTTGTGCTTTTTCTACTTAATGTTAGTTTTTATGGCACTACTCTCTATTTGTCCCCATAGCAGGTAAACCTTTCTAAAGTGAATCTCCATCCAATAATGTAAGTTTTCTCTTCTACAAGAGTAAAAATACCGTTGAAATAAATAAATAAATATATTATGATTCTAAGTATGTGTACCTAAACAGGGACTTCACGGTTTTTACTTACTTGTGGTCATTCTAGTAAAGAACTTTGAATTTTACAAGATCATGTCAATTTAAAAAAATCATTATTTTTCTTATTTAATGATTTCTTAATACATTGCACGGTGCAAGTTTACAATAGACCGTCATAACAACGTTAATTTTATGGTTAATATGTGTTGAGTATAAATAGACCTACAAGAAGACTAATAGAATATTGATTCTCACTGGTGAAGAATTTTTGCAAAATTTAGGTAAGCAGTATTTGATGTTTACAAGTGGTATACTGCAGTTACTATGAGTGAGTCCATATAATATATGAGTGAGTGTAACATATTAATTTCAAGCAGGGGAATCTTTCTCTATAATGTAGGGCTAGAGAATGTGTATTTTATATTTATAAGTTTAGAGTTATTACTGTGAAACTATGATAAGTTCTTAAACCTACATAAGAATCTTTTACTGAAAAAAATTCAAAAGAATTATATGATGTTTCTAAATACTCTCTTCTTAATCTCCATTCCCTTACCCAACACCATTTTCTTTTCTTTTTTCTTGTGACTGATATTTTAATTTTGTCCCTTAATACTTGTGTCGTATAACACGGAAAATTGTTCCAATTACTTTCCGCTTGGACACCTTTACAATTGCCAGCCGATTTCGAATCAACCAGAAGAGAGCGAGTCGACAAGCAGCCAGTGGCGTAGCAATAGGATAGGCAGTGTAGGCATTGCCTACGGGCGCAGGGAGTTTTGGTATATTAGGGGACGCAGCAGATTTTTAATAAAAAAGAAGCAAATTATATACATAAATGGAGCCTCAAGTTTCTGCTGTCTTCCTTTTTGAACATGGCAAGAATACAAATACCTGTTCACTCTCAGTTTATTACATTTGCGTATCAAATTATTGGCATTACTGTAAACTCGTCTAGGTTATAGCACTGTGACAAATTCTATGACCTATAAGATCTGGATTAAAACAAGTTAAAAAGCGTTGTCATGATTAGGAGACAGTACAATTGCCACTTACTGCGGCTACACAGAACCAAACACAAACACCAATTGTCGGGCAAACCGGGCAACTGCTTAGGGCGCCAACCTCGGGGTTTTCAAAGAGCAATCCAAAACAAATTTTCGAACGTATTTTCTAGTATCACTGTAATAAAATATTAAAGATAGGCTAGGACTAGGTCGGGTGGGGAAAAAGAAGACACTTTGACCGTGAAAATTATGCTCATGAATTGGACATCTCTGGTCTGAAAAAAAATGCATAAGCAAAAGTGAAAAGAACACTTCTGATTTTGTATCCAATTCGTTGATTAAAAAAAACTGAACATAGAAAAAAATGCTTATAAGCGGTTTCACAAAATTTTATAATTATGTCTAATCCTTATATATACATATATATATATATATATATATATATATATATATATATATATAATATATATATATATATATATGTATATATATATATATATATATATATATATATATATATATATATAATATATATATTCATTTGAAATCGTTTTGGTAATGCTGGTTGATACATTACTATTTATTTACATTACCAATTTTACATCAGTATATTTTTGATGAACAGGACACTCTGTCTAGTTTACTTTTAAAATACATACCTCAACGATATAAAAAGAAAAACGGTCAGTATCCTCGCACTGATAATTTTCGGATAATGACCGTTTCTGCGCGTACGCACAAGTTATAATGGTCATGCATGGAGCCTACTCTATGGGTGAGGGGAGCGCCACTAGGGATTTTGCCTACGGGCGCCAAAGACTATTGTTACTCCGTTGCAAGCAGCATTCAATTTTGGTTGAAATAATTAAACGCATTCCATCGATCTGATTCAGCCTGGTAGCTTCGATTTAGTCGAAACTGCAGAAAGTCGATTAGCCGTGCGACTAAGTCGAACAAGTGAATACAGGGCTTTAGTATCTATTTTTGAACTATTGTTATATGTTAGTTTAGTATCTGTTAACTACTTACCTGAATAATTGTAGCAAAGATAAAAGCGAATGACAGAAATACAAAGAAGTCGAGAGCTGTTGGATATGGTACTTTTGGCAAATCTGTCCTTGCTTCCAGTCCTAAGAAAGTCATTGTCAGCACAGTGGTAATACCTAAGGTAGGAAATTGAAACAAGAATAAAAATGGCCATATAAAAAAATTAATTAAAACTATCACAAGCACCACATATTCATAACTATTATATATATATGAATACAACACTTTGTAATTAGGATCAGGGCCGTCGCGTAGGCGGGGCGACCGGGGCAATTGCCCCGAGTGCCGCGACCAAAGGGGGCGCGGGAACGACAAATCATCAAAATTCAAGGAATTCAGATTAGAAAAATTAGATTAGAAAAATTCAAATACGGAAATGACACACTGTTCCGCCATTACCGAATTTCGAGGTCCTTCCTTTCGTATCGACTAGTAAATTTTCGTGCCGTTCCGGGCCCTTTTTCCACGTTTTGCGTGTCACCAGAAGTGTGTGAAAATGGGCCTCCAAAATGTGACGAAAATGACCCCTGTTTTGTACGTTTTATGCGTCAACGGAAGTGGGTCAAAATGGACCTACGAATATAACGAAACACGTTAATGCTGTTCCGCCACCAAGGAGGTTGGAGGACGTTTCCTTCACATCGTTTAGTGTGTATTTTGTACCGTTCTGTTCCCCTACTTCCACGTTTTGAGCATCACCAGAAATGCGTCAAAATGGTCCATCAAGGTGTGAGGAAAAAGAGCCTTTGTTTCGCCACTATCGAATTTGAAAGTCGTTTCTTTCGCATCGGATAGTGCCTGTTTAGTACCGTTTTGTGCTCCTATTTCCACTTTAGTGCGACAACGAAAATGGGTCAAAATGGCCTAAAAGTATAGCGGAATAACTGTTCCGTCACCATCGAATGTCGAGATCGTTTCCTTCACTTTTTTATGCATGATTTCTGTCGTTTTGTACATCAATGGAAGTGGGTCAAAATGGGCTTTGAAAGTGGGATGAATATGTCTTTTTCTGCCACATTTGTAGGTCTTCTTTGACCCACTTTCTTTGGCGCACAAAACGTGAAAATGTGCGCAGAAACGATACAAAATATGCACTAAACAATGCGAAAAAAGCGACCTCGAAATTCGATACTGGTGGGAGAGTGTGTCATTTTTCATCCCACATTGAATGCCCATTTTGATCCACTACCATTGATTCACAAAACATGGAAATAGGCTTACAAAACGGTAGAAAACACGCACAAGAGTATGTGGAGGAAATGACCTCGTAATCGTTCCTGACGGAACAGCATTAACTTGTTCCGCCATATTTGTAGGATAACATTGACCCATTTCCGGTGACGCAAAAAACGAGGAAATAGGCGCACAAAACGACACAAAAATGGAAATTTAGCTTAATTACATGGAAATTTTAAGTTTGTAAGCTTAATTATATGGAAAATTTTATACATTTTTTCCTTTACGTTGGTCTATTTTACGTTGATTTGGGACTCAAATTTTATTCTTTTTTCCATTGAAAAGTATCTATAATTCAACAAGGAAATAAGTATCAATGATAATTGTAATAATCATCTATATAATTGAATTCATTGTAATTTGGTCCATGACAAACACTTTACCATTTCGTACTAGCTTTTATGCCCGTTCTTCGCACGGATCAGATAAAATATCAATGTAAACAAACTGAACAACGGGAGAACAATTAAGAAACATTTCTAAAATTGGATATATTTTGTGTGAATATATATCCAACAACGTACATGTGGTTTCATTGATAGGGCCGATGGAGGCTGAATTTGAACGTAAACACTATCGGGGGTGTCACTATACATCTGAGCAACCCCGATAAATATGAATTCGACACAAATATTGTTCATTTTCTACTACTTTTACATGTCCCGGTGAACGCCCCCTCAGACCCCCTTGGTTCAAATTGTGAAAAAAATCTCCTCTAGCCTCCAGCCGATACCACGAAAACTATGAATGTGACACTAACATCTATCATTTTCTACTACCTTTTTACATATCCCGGTAAAAGCACCTATGATCCTCCGGTTCGAATTTTGAAAACACAACGCCTCTGGCCCGCAGCCGATGGGGGCTGTATTTGGAAGTCAAGACCTGTGGAAGTATCGCCATTAATCTCAGCGATAGCGAATACTACTTAATTTAAAAATATGAATGCATAAAAACAAATTCCATTTGTTAATTGCTAGTGCAAAAGAAATTCAGAAATCTTATTTAGCCTGAAAAACCTTCTCGTTCACTGCAAACCGTGCTGTGTTGCAGAAGCACTGCAACGACCAGTCCCTTTAACTTCTGAGATAGGGGAAAGGAGACTTAACATTTGCTCCAATTCCCGCGCTGAAGGAATCTGGTCGTTGCATGCTCGCTGCAACACAATGTAAATTAGAGACTCTGTGACGGATTATTTTTCGCTTTTTAAAACGAATTAACCTAACGGGCAGTTACAGAAGTAAAAAAAAATATGTTATTTAAAGTATATATGGGAGTATTAGAAAGTATTTTTCTGTTCTTTACTACTATTGGTAATAATATTTTTTTTCTTGAAATACTTTGGTTGTTGCGCAACGCTGCAACACTAACATTAGCCGCCACTGAGTGTCACCATTGATTTCAGCAACCGCGAAAACTATGGATTTGACACTAATATCATATATTTGGAGTAGTTTTACGTTTCGGTATCCCCCCCCCCCCGTTGACCCGCGGCCCGCAGCCGAATAGGGTGAATTTGGAAGTTAATGGGATCGGAGTTTTACCATTGATCTCAGCGACCGCGAAAACTATGAAATCGACACTGATATCGGTCATTTTTTACTACTTTTACATGTCCCGGTAAACGTTCCCTGGTTCGAATTTTGTCAAAAACGCTTCACCTCGGTGTGGGACCTGGACCAAGGGATCTTTAACCAAAATTTTGTAACTCTCGGTCAAATTGTCTGGTCCCCAGGCCGTTCCCGGTAAACGTCCCCCTGAGACCCCCTAGTTCGAAATTTCAAAAAAAAAAAACTCTTCTTCTTGATCTGGGGCCTAGACCAAGCTACCCGTGACCAAATTTTGAAAAGTTTCGGTCCACTCGTCTGGTCCGCAGGCCCCACAAAGATAGACAGGCAGACACGAACAAACTCTTTATTTTATTTATATTAGAAAGTTCAGATCCGCCCTTATTGTAATAGAGCGGTGCTTGAGCGATTGATCGTAGAAATTCAAACTCCGATGAGTGATAATTTCATAGGCTTGTTTTATTACAAGTTTAAACTCTTTAGTCAGTAGAGAAGGGGGCGTGAATCATGGATCAAAATTGATGATAATGGGTTTTGGTGGGTCTGTGGGTCACAGTAGGTGAGAGTGGTTCATGGTGGGCGGTGGGTCAGAGTGGGTCACGGTGGGTTTTGGGTTACGATGGGTGGTGAGTCAATTGGTCGTGGCTAAAGTTTCCATTGCCCCACGCCCTCTCTGAACTACAGTGTTGAAAATTAATCAGTGAAAATCAATTGCAATTGATCAATCAATTGATAGTAATTGCTGTGGAAATCAATTGCAATTGAATTAATTGCTAATTAATTTCAATTGCAATTGAATTACTGAATTCAATTGCAATTACTTTCCACTGCAATTACTTTCAATCAATTGATTAATTGCAATTGATTTTCCAATATTAATGGCCAACTGCAATTAACAATTAACCATTACTTAATTCAATTGTTCATTGCAATTAACAATTAAATTTACAGATTAATTGTTAATTGTTAATTCAATTGAAATTTGCCCAACTCTGACTTGAAACAATCTTATTTTTTGTTGTTTACCAAGGAAATTATATTTATACTTTAATAAATAAAATGAAATATTTACTTTAACATCCTACACTTATGCCGGTTATATTAAAGTTGGTAATGTTGGTTTTATGTACCTTCGCTTTATAAAGCACTTGAAAAAAGTATATGAAAAAAGTGGGAAGGAACCAGGTATATAGTGTTTGTCCAGTTGGCATGACCCGGGATCGAACTACAGACCCCCAGACATGTGAAGTGAACGCTTTACCACTTTTTTAATAAATAATTTTGTATGAACTTTGTTTTATACCATCAAAACTCTGTTTGTTGTTGGGGGAAGAATCCGAATAATGTGAGTTTTCACAAAGATTGAAATACGTGATTTTTTTTTTTTTTTTTTTTTTACAACTACGAGACTTTTTGTAATCGTTCGTCTTGGGGTTCAAAATTAGCTTTTATAAACCGATGAAAGTATTAGCTAAGATTGAGTTTCACGTTCTGTTCAACAGCGATATTTCTTGTAGATTCTCAGAAAAATATTCTTCGTAACGGGCAAATCGAATTATATATACATTTTATAAGGAATTAGGCATGGATCTCACACAGCAGGCTTACTTTGCAAATGCAGATTTACCGTGAATCCGAGCCATATGAATTACCGCCTGGAATCAAACCTAGATCCCGTACACTAACGAAACTTTCTTGTGAAATTTCATCGAGAATCAAACCTTGATCTCGCACAGCAGGGATAGTTTGTTTGTGCGGATTTGTGGAGAATTCGAAAATGTATTAAGTCCTGTCCAGAATCCTACATAGGTCTGGCAAACTAAAGATATTAGATAGGTTTTGTACGTTAAAGAAACTGATATTTTAATCTCGTACGTAGTTAGAATAACAGAAGGGTGTGAGTGATCTTTCCTACGTAGTATTATTGCTATTAATTTCATATTGTGCACAGTAAAAACACTAATCTTAATTTGTGCTATTTTGGTGAATATATCTTTTACTGATAACACTTTAGTCTTTTTTTTATTTTGTAGAAGAAATGAAGCAGGAAGGTTCAATCTTTTTCTATGAGTTTGAAGAGTATACACCAAATGATAACTGCCGTGAAAAAATAGAAAATCGTGGGGAACGATCATATTATTTATCAAATGCCTGTCCTCGAAATAAAAAGAAAAGTGAAAAATAGCATACATGCGATATGTGTGTAAATGTGTACTTATTACACAATACAATGAAAAAGACTATAAAAGAACTGAATCCTGAAACCATATTAGGCTTATCATAAGACTTACAGGGACGGGAGTGGCAAAAGAGAAAACTAGAAAAGGAAGAAGAAAAGAAAGATGAGGTGAAAGAGGAAGAGTTGTTGAAATAATTGTGGGGTGCAAATAGTTGTCAATATTTGTATATATATATATATATATATATATATATATATATATATATATATATATATATATATTGTATATTGGTGATGGGTTCTGGGAAAATTTTGTGCTTTCTTTCTTCTGGATTTCTAAACGTTCTTAACAGTCCTAACATATTTGGTAACACTGCCAGTAAATATTGTGTAACGAAAATTCATTTTATGCAGAACATAGTGTATAAGGTTTTCTTTTATCGACTGCAAACTCATGATTATGGTAAGTATTTTTTAATAAAAGGTTGGATTTTGAGTTCGTTATCCTTTTCAGCAAGGAGAATCTATGAGACGTCCTCCTAACTGATTAACGTAGAATCCGAACCACATGACCTTCCACCGTGAATCCAGGCCCCGGTCTCCGAATGCCAAAGGCTGGTGCAATAACCACTTAGCAAAATGCATGAGCACTAACAACTTAACCATGAAAGAACTTGGTAAATATTTTATTAAAATGGATTTTTTTTATTTTGCTTGTTTTACAGATCTTATACGATTCAGCACTAGAAAACCAACTATGATTTTTTAACAATCGAGGGTTAAATCTTGTATTTGTCATACTAAACTGTACAAACTTTGAACTTTTCAAAACGGTTGAAAAAAATGAGGATCCATGCAGCACACTCCTTCAATGAGAATTGAAGTAGTATTTCCTTAATGCTAAATGCTTAATTGATTTTTCAGCAGTAACATTTCTCTTTCTCTTGTAGTAAACTAATCAGACTTTCAACCCGGTTAGGCTAAAGTATCGTGAGTCATTATGAGAAATGGATGAGATAGTGGAATAAAGAAACTTGGAGGAAACGGGAAAACTCCGAGAAAGTCCACGGATACGACGTTGTTCACCACAAAGTCTACTTGAGGAAAGCACAGATCTCACTCACCAGAAATGAACGCTCTACCACTGACCCAACAGCGCCAACATACATTGAAATTTGAAATCGTTTTCTTTTTTCATTAGCTGAATGAATAATTAGCTATCTCATTTGGCTTTGAAGTTCAGGATTCGATTCCACCAGCAGATGTATTAAATTTATATGAAATATGTTAGTTTAACATCCCACGTTTATGCACCCAGGCTAAAGCAGACGGTGAAACCTCACCTTTTTTTTAAAAAAAAAAAAGCTCTTGAGAAAAAATTATTTGAAGAAACTGGAAGAAAACGGGAGAACTTCAAGAAAACATGTGTACACGATATTGTCCACCACAATTTTATTTGGTCAAGGATTATACCCGGGATCCAACGATCTAAGGTGAAGTATGGTTAAGAAAACATCTAAGCTGCAGTATGGTTAAACAAATAGTTTGAAATATGTATTCATGGAAACGGATGGAATAAAAGCAGGCTATAAGTTGTATGTTAAGTACCATTCTAACATTTAATTGATGATATCGTAGGTTGGCTTTGAACTTGTGACCACTTGCACGTAAGGGGAAAACGATCTCATTTTATTTGACATACTAGACTAGACTACATACTAGATATCTATTTGAAATCCCATTTGCGTGGTAGGATTGACGAAAACTTCAGTTAAGATAATTAATGGTAGTGGAACTGGTGCTCTTTGAAGTTTAGCGTCCTGTTCACCATCAAGGCTATTTTTGTAGTCCTTACACAGTAAACTGTTATACTTTGAAGTTTTTTTAAACGAAAGAGACAAAGTGAAGATCTGAATCATATGAGCTTCCAGCGGGATATAAGCTTCCACCGGAAATCGAACACTCAATGACTGTGAACAATGGAAAGTGGCATAAGAAAATGTTTCGTACAAATAAAAAATTAGATGCCAAAGGCGCCTACGCTAACCGCTTAACCATGACGTACCTCTTGTTTATTTCTTCTCATAGACAGACATGACATTAAAGAGCGAAGAAAGAAACTATTATTATTATTATTATTATTATTATTATTATTATTATTATTATTATTATTATTATTATTATTATTATTATTATTATTACTTTTACTAGTGAGGTTATATGAGACGTGGACCTTGAGGATAACCACCGTTGAAATTGTGTTTTCATACTAAGGACACGAACGCTAATAGCTTAGTTTTGTTATTAAAAAGCTTGATTTGATTTGTGTATCTTAGCAGGTAGGTTATTTGAGATGTGGACCTAAAGTGGAATCTAAGCTTTTTCCAGGAACCGGCATGGGTTTTTTTATGCAAAAAGCACATACGCTAAACGCTTAGCTACGGAGGAACTCTGATGGTGTTTTGGAATTATCCTGAGTGCTCTACCAGTTAACTTACATTGCTCATTCAGTTTAACATCCCAGTCCTTATGTCCTTTAAGCTAAGAGAGATGGATAATGCTCACAAATGTATGCCATTCAAAACAAGATGCACAAGATATGTACAATTTATCACTGACTCATTGCACTTTGCAAAAAGTTTGAATTCAGTAAAGTCCATGTTTTTTTCCAAACATGTCCCTATCTTTCTCTACAACAATTTGATAGTTCACATCACTTATTTCTTTTCCAACATGTTGGTCTTGATATTCAATAGGAATTGAATTCCTCAAAGCAATATTAAAATATAGCTAACGTGCTGATAGATTTGTGAACAATTCTTTGGAAAACTATTAGGATCAATTCCAAATCTTGTCTATCTTTTCTGTTTTGAACATTAACCCCTTCAGTGTGGGTGGCAAGTTAACTCGTGTCTTAAAAACGCACCTGCTGTGCGGATGGCGTATATATAAGCTTTCATTTTGCTTTGGCTATTTTGCATTGCGTATGGCGAATATACTTGCCCATAGTATGAGTACTGTTATCCGGACAATATTTAGCGAGTTTGCGCTCAGCTGGTTTCAATTGTTGCTTAATTAAAAGAAGAGGAAAAAAGAAAGAAATTAAAATAGAGTTTTCATTCTATGTTCCGTTTGAGAGCAGTCAGCACAGTAATGGCGTCAAAACGATATTTCAACGATGCTGACATCGAGGAAGAGTTATTAATTAGTGATTCTGTTGTAAGAGATTTTGAAAAAGATTTGGAGTCAACAGGATTGGAGTCGGAGAAAAGTGATGATGGCGCTTTTAATGATAATGACAAAAAACATACGTTTTACAGCGGTTCGCATCTGAAAATTACGCACTGAAGGGGTTAAATAAATGATAAGTAAGCACTCCAAAATTACACGTGATATACATTGTAGATCATATAGCTAAAGCTATTAAATACCAGCAAGATGAATGATCTCAAAAACGTAAACTCAGAAAGTATACTTGAACTGAAATCTTTGTTTCTAACAAGTATGAAGAACTCCTCTTAACACAAGTGGATAAATGAACAAATGATAAGAAGGAAGACATCACATCAGATAAGTGTAACCCATTACATATACATATAAAGGTATTTGAATAAGTACTTGTTCTTTGAATGTACAACATATATGTTCGAGAAAACAGAAAAATAGAAGATATGCCACACTATCCGCAAAAATAAATTCCAATTTCATGAAACAATTATTCGACCGTAAAACGTAAGGGGAGGGTGATGTTGGAAATTTTATAATTTGCACAGTTTACTAAAAATATTGTTACGAATTAGATTTTTCTTTCTTTGAGTTTTAACATCTAAGGGGGATCTTAGCTATGAAGGTCTCAGTATCTATCTATTGATAAAAATGTACTGTGCTGTGATCAATATTAGTATTCTGAGGTTTATCGAGTGTACATGAGAATTTGCATGTGTTTGCAAGAAAGACAAAATAGTTAGTTTGGGCAGCAACTGGAACATATTTTCAACCTACAGCATGCAATGCCAACAAACATTGTCGTGGTCATTAACTCTTAA
Source organism: Thermobia domestica (assembly GCF_964235325.1). Taxonomy (NCBI): domain Eukaryota; kingdom Metazoa; phylum Arthropoda; class Insecta; order Zygentoma; family Lepismatidae; genus Thermobia; species Thermobia domestica. The sequence goes on along the minus strand of NC_137456.1, from coordinate 200,015,791 downwards.
ACGCGATATTGTTACCATCTGATCTTGCCTATTACGTTTGAACAGTATTATTTTCAGGTATCGTTTGTTGTTATTTGTGTACATACTTTTCTGCGATAGTAGAAAAGCTACTGTCCCTTGGTTACATCTCTGCTGAATTTTACGCGGGAAATAGTGTGTGGATATATATTGTTTTGCAAGCAATGCCAAAAGTAGAGCGAAAATGGATTAAACCGCTAAGGAAGGCTTAAATGTAAGATGCTCAAAGTAGGAAAATGAGTATTAGGATGGCATGAGCGTGCACAAAGTAGGAAGCTCAGCATTAGAGAGACCTAAGTATGGTCAAAAGTAAGAAAATGATGAATAGGTGCAGCTTAGGATGATCAAGGTGGGAAAATGGACAAATGCAAAGACCTAAGTATAGGAGAATCTAGTAGACAAGAATTAGAAAAGGCCTCTCCGCTGAGTTTATAATTGTTTAAATTGTTTATACTACACTATATGTGGGATACTCTTTATTAAAACGAAAACAAATTAAAATATAATATTACTGGTTCAGCATGTAATATCAATTCAACCTGTAAGCACATACATTGAAAAAATAATTAGGTGAATACAGTGGACAGTTTTGAAACCTGTGAAAGCGAAAATGTGAGTATTCTGCTGCAGAGATGTTTCATTGAACTCAGAAAACTAATCTTAATCGAAACATAAGAATACAAGTACACTCCATAATCATGAAAGAATGTAGTCTATTGGTAATACAAAATAGAAACTGGGAGTTTCCGGGGCAATTGTTTATTTTTCATTTACCATACTATGCTTGTTCAAACATGTTTTAAGTTTGCGTTCCAAATAAAATAAAAAGTCATGTGAAAGTTCTACAATGAGGTCACTAAAACTATATAAATAACACGGTTAAGAAAGAATAAATCTATGTGTGAGTGTGTATTTCATCTCTCTCTTCGTACTGCTTAAAAGACAATATTTTCAAAAAATTGTTTGAATAGAGGAATCTTCTTCTTTTTGTGGTTTTGAAGATTAGAAGTCAAAATGTCTAATCAAAATAGTAGTGAAGATGTGTGCGTCTGTTACTGCAATGACATTCACATAACCATTTAATATCTAATAAACACGCTTCAAATGTGAGAATCTAAAACAAGAAGCTTGCTTCTTTGCAGTGGATGTACAAGTGGACAGAATAAACTATGACTGCATTCTGTTAGATAAAAAGATGAAGACAAATGTGATAAGTATTTTTACGAGTATGGACATACAAGATGAAATTCTGCACCAGTTTCAGAAGATGTACGATCGTACTTTATGAAGCAGTTCATAATGATACCTTTGTAAAACAACTGATAGAAATATTCTTGGAGATTGAGAACATTATTTGTGAATAGAAACCAGTGGGATTAAAACTATGAATTGTGTTCGTGTTTGATAGAACTGTGTTTCATTAAATGATATTGTCGATGTTCTGTAGGTGTATTACACATACAAACTAAAAAAAGGATTGGTATGACTTTATTTTTTCTGTGAGAGTAAGAACTGAAAACAATTAAATCTTACTGTTGTAATTGTCTAAGAAAGTTGAAAATAGTTACTGTGTAGGGCAGTGAAGTGCAATAATAGTAAAAATTCCTTGTGATAATAAGGCGAGGGAGGTGGTAAATGTTGCAAAACGAGAACTGATTAACAACATTACAAAGTTAAAACTGTGTAGAAACCAATTTAAAATATTGAAAGATAGTCCTTTGGTAGAGTTATTATTATAGCAAATAAGTCTTGAGGGGATGTTGGTGACTCTTAAAAGTTTCTACACAGTTAAAAGTGTAAAAATGAATGAACAATTTTAATAAATAAGTTATAGTAAAATCACTAAAATAATACATTTCAAATTTATTGTTCTCCTGCAAACAATGGTCACAAAAGCCATCGGAATCCAAAAGTTTATGTATGTTAGTTACCAATTGGTAATGGTAGTCTTCATACAAGATGAGATTTGTTTGCCAGCTTTAATTCCCGGATATATTATATTATACTCCCTAGTCATTTCGTTCTACTCATAGATGACGATCTGGTTAGTTTGTTTTGGAATTTTTTGCATCACCATTAGTACAACCATTTTGATGCTCAATGGTAACATCAGCATCATCACACAAATACTTGGCCTGCTTTAACAGTCGATCAGGGTGATTCTTGAACTTGTATACTTGTTCGTATTTATGATCAGCCCTAGCCCTTCCGAAAAAATAGAATTGGGAAGACAATAGATATTTTTTTCATTGGGATGGTACAATTTTTCAAATGAGTGGTATAATCTTGATACTTGGCCGATTCACGGATTCGATTCTTAGGACATGTACAGTGGGCCACAGAAATTCTTGATGTACAAAGTCCGCGAAATAGGCAACCCAACTAACGCCTGCTCCAAGATTAATTAGGCCTGGTACAGTAGCTAGAACAGAAGAAGTGTGAAGCTAGAAGAGAGAAAGGGTGTGAAGTTCCCACACCTTTTAAAAGAACAAATCGTAAAGTGTGTTTTTGTGTAGGAGGGAGGAGAAACGCTAGCTGACGAAATGACAGATGGGAGTTTTTGGATACTTGTACTCACACTAAACAGCACAATACCAGAAAAATATACGGTCACCAGAAACACCGATGGGAAGATAACAATGAAGAACTTAAAAAATCTTATAATTAGCTCAAATGAGGGATTATAAACAAGTTAACTTACTTCAAATAACTATGCATATATAAGTATCAAATAATATACAGATTATGTAGTAAATATACTCCATGGTTCTGGATAATCACAATAACATTTTAAAACACATTTTTCTGACCAGAACAAAATGAATTATTTAATAATTATACGATTTTTGTTACAGTTTCAAGGACCTAACGTCCTCTTCATCAGACATTGAGAAAAGACAGATGACAGCAAATCTTATATCTTCCTCAGCCGTTAATTAGCATTTTCATTTATATAATTTTAATTGCTGTTTTTATATATATACACAGAACATAATAAATTCTATGAGGTCCGAAATACAAAGTAACAAAATAGCGTATAAGATTCAGTCTGAAAAGCAACTCTTACTTAAAGAATGGGCATACACTATTCCGAGCATCCAGATAAAACGACAAATGTTTACGATGTTTTTCGTCTCGTTTCAAATCTTATCTCCAAAGCGAGACGATAATTTGAGTTAGCCTTGTCCCGTCTCGCATTTAGAATGTTACTTATCGTCTCAATTTTCTTTGTTTTGTTTTAGAAACGAGATGAAAAGTTCCTCTTTTCGTGGGCAACACTAAACAAAACCGAAATATTCTTGCCAAAGATCATGTTTCTATTTGTAATGTTATGCCCTGAGTGATGACAAATTATTATTATTATTATTATTATTATTATTATTATTATTATTATTATTATTATTATTATTATTATTATTCCTACAGATCTGATAGTTGAAGTGTTGAAACATCCGAATATTCAAATATCTGAAGATAATAGAATATGTGTCATTGCTGATCAATCGCCATCGAAAATTGTAAAGGCTAAAAAATGTACTGGTCGTTCGTGGATAGGAGTTGATTACCTTCAGATTTCTCGTCAAGCGCCTTGAGCACTGAACCACAATAAATACGCAGTAATTTATTCGTCTTTAGTTTGTTTATGAGTATAATATACGCGCCGTATTTCATTCAAAATAAAGAACTTTTGTATTTTGCTTTTAAAAAATCTGAAATGTTAATAATTTAGTGAATACAGTGATATAATACACTCCGAGTTCTCAATTACATAGTCCTGACTATTAACAAGCTACTGTTTTGAGCGAACAGAAAAAGGCTCTTTGTTTACTCGCGCCCAAATAAGTAACGCTTTAGGTGAGTGGTTAGCATTGTGGTTTTCTGAACTGTTGACCCGAGTTTGAGTCTCCCCTTCGCCGTTGACAACTTTTAAAATGTTTCGTTTACAAGCCTCAGCTCCAGTTGGATACTGCTAAATGAAAGATAATCTCCAGTGGAGAAATTCAGTGATGATGTAATCCTGAAAATAAAGAGAAATGAATGGAGAAAACGAATTACAGAGTTAATTCTGTTAATGGTTCTATATTTGATATTAACCGTTAATTTCGTGGAATTTTAAATTGTTGTTTATTGACACTATATTCTTTTTTTCTCCTTGTGTCTCAATGTGTAAATTTTCACAAATATTATTCAAATCAAGAACCTTCTGTTTTATTTACAACCTAAGGGGAAATACGCTTAGTACGGATAGGTTCTCCAACTCGTTTGAGTGTTATCGAATTTAGCATTTTTAATATTTACAAATAAATTACTGCATACCAAAATTTATCAGTTACAAAAGTCATTTAACGAATAATGAAATAGGACAAGTTCTTCTTTCGAAGTAATATTACGTAGTGATCAGCGGCGCCGGAACATGGGAGCTCAGGTCCTGTTAGACACTCAAAATTTACATTGGAGGCTGGGCTCTTTCCCCGAATCGTCGACCGATATTTTAATTGATTTGCAGGTAGAAGTATTGCTAATAATTTCAAAGCTCAGCGCAAGGCTTTGTGTTTACTTAAAAAATAATGTACTACATAATCCGTAAATTATTTGATACTTATATATGCATAGTCATTTGAAGTAAGTTAACTTAAGATTTTTTAAGTTCCCCACTGTTATTTTCTCATCGGTGTTTTTGGTGATCGTATATTTTTCTGGTATTGTGCTGTTTACTATGAGTACAAACATCCAAAGACTCTTGTTTTGTCATTTCGTCATTTAGCGTTTCGCTCTACTTCTGCACAAAAATACTCTTTACCATTTGTGCTTTTAACAGGTGGGGGCAACTTCACACTGCTGTGCTAGCTACTACCAGGCGCAATTAATCCTGGAACAGGCGTTAGTAGGGTTGCCTATCTCGCTGACTTTATACAACAAGAATTTTTGTGGCCCACTGTACACCGTGCACCTTAAAAGTAACACTACCTCCAAATAAATCATTGTGATTGCAATGGAGGGTGTTCTCTATCACGGTGAAGAAGAGCTCCGAGTTCAATTCCGATTTACGTTTCCATGAGATATATAGAAGCTAGCTCAGCTTTGAAGCCGAGCTCTCAATTGTTATTCCTGCCCTAGAATTTATATCAACATCACATAGCACTTGTTTTATTACAAAATCAAATAGTGCCTGAATATAGAATTCAGGTTTTTTAATTTCATTTTCACTCGAGCACTTAATACTTATTTCTTTTTCCTTTATCACGCAGTATGTATAATTACAAAATGTAGTCTTTACTATTTGAAATTATGGTACCATACGTTGTGTTTCATGTCTTCTGATCTTGTTAAGTTCATAGCTTTTACCTGCAATATCAATTGATTGAACTTGTTTTGCAAGTGTACTTCGTTATCTTATCAATGTTACTAATATGACGATAAACATGAGTGATATCAAATACTAATTTACATTCTACTAAAATAATAATAATATCCTTTCCACCTTTAAAGTGTGTCTATAGTTCGAACAACATGTGTTGATTTTTTCGTTGGCTACACGTATCCCCCTTGGAATGATAATTTTCAACTATTCTTGTCCCTGTGTAGTACAGTAGCGTAGGGAAAGCATAACCAAATCAATAAGCGCATCAAGTTATTTGATCGATTCCATGCGTAACAATTATAATAACGAAATTATATTCTTGTAATAAAAAGATAACATGTCAACCTACTTGAACTTCACTAGTTAGTAAGTTTCGTAAGTAAAAATCCAATTATGCGTTTGAGCTTTGCACAAATATAATATTGTATGTGTAATATTGCAAGTCCCACTGTTGTCAGTACGTTATAAAGCTTTAGTGTTACCAATGTCTTTACCATTTCCTTTCAAACTATAACGCCTTATTTTCTTTCTCGATGCCTTTGTATGTGACAATCAAATGTTCGTCAGCAAAAGCACTGCTGTTTGCATTTCATATTTTGTTAACAGTAAGTCAGAATTGCATTTGCAGTAAGTCTGATCGTTGTGTCCATTTTCCGTACAATGAATTGTGCAATGTTTTTGCAATATACCTCATGCTCGGGTTCGTTCCGATATTCTCTTGATTTAGTTGCATGTCTTCAATTGCATGATGATGACCTGAAGATTCCTGCTCCATATGAAGAAAAGAATTCTTGTAGTCATGAAAAATAATTTTTGAATTTCTATCCTCTGAACCGAACAGTCCGAAACGCTATCTTCACGTTTTCGTTTTCTGTGATAACTCACTTTATTTATTATTATATCCACTGTTGTGGGAGTGTGGTAAAGCTTTAGCATACAGTAAGTGTTATTGATGGTATAACAATTCTGCAATTGTTAACATTACTTTTATGCACAACGTAACACATACACGTCTACTCTTACATGTATAAGTTAGAATTATTCCCTTGATATTTCTTTGTGTAGATGTCTTGTATTATGAAACATTACTCATGGATATAATGCTGTAACATCCAAATACTGAATTTTCACCCAATGACGTTTGTATGAGTACAAATCTTTTTCTCACAGTATATCTTCATAAGATCATGTATATAATTAATATTATTGTTAAATTATTATATTCAATCAGAATAAAAAAATAAAAGTGATGTTATTGTATAGGATCGAATTAAATATTTTTGCATTTAAAACACATGGATTGTAATTTAGTACGTTAACAAATACTGCAATGAAAAAAATTTATCATATTCATTATTTCCTGCGAATTTGTTTCATTTCCTGCGCATTTGTTTTCGCGCAGTCTTATCCTTGCACTATAAATTCCGCGCATGCGTGTCCTTGTACTAGTAAAAATAAAATGATTGATAAGCTGTTAAGATATACAGTCAAACGCTAGATGTTTCTGCGGGTGTAACGTTAAAAATAAGTAAATACTTGCATAATCCTAAACATGTAAGAACATATTCTTCTTCTCATAATAAGAAAAGGAAAGGTGAAATTCGCACCAATCTCTCCTTATGGCAAAGAAAATATATAAAGTCTATTTCACCACGTGAAAAACGTTTTGAACTTGGAAAACGAAAAAAATATTCTTGTATATCCAAATAATTCTGACATTCCTGAAGAAGAAGTTGATATGTTGAATATTATATATCCTACACAAGATATAATACATGACGCTGTGTATAGACGAAATTTCAGATATCCAAATCAAGAGGAAGTAGTAGATCAAAATACAATTTCTAATGACATTCTGATATTCAATGATGTGAAGTGTGATTGTACTTTTAATGAATTAATTGAAGTTTGTGTAAAACAGTTACTAGAAAATTATAAACTTTCTAAACCATTACTTTCTGAAAGTTGTGCAATTCGTAGTGAAAAAGGGTGCCTACTATTGTTTGGAATTTCCTAATTAAGAAATCAACACGTGAGTAAATATTAAAACAATATTTAAAAATTCATGTGAAACATATAGAGGCAAACATTATTACATATCCCATAAATAAATTTAACTATTTGAAAGAAAACGTAAAAAACCGAAGATAAGGCGCAATGTAGAGGAGAGGAGTCGCTAAAAATTAACTTTCTTTAACGAGGACGATTTACGAAACATCATCTACTAATCGAAATCATGATTATTCTTCAATAAAGTAACTTCCAATAAACCTTTTGTTATTGTTAATTATTCCATATTGGACTCCCGAAGAAAACTCATCTAAACAACTTATTGACCGTGCCAATAGCGACTACTCGCAATCATGACTCCATTTTCTTTCATTTAGAAATAGGAAAGAAAGAGAAGAAAGTAGAAGGGTAAAAGAAGGAGGTAGGTAAAGAAGAAAGAAAAGAAATAGGGTATTTTAATAAGAAACAGATTACTGGATAATTCCGGAAATATAGTAAAAGGTCGGGAAAGTCGTTGAAAGATGAATCATTCTAAATGTTATTAACAACTAATCAATTTTGGAATGCTTCGGAATAGACACATGTTCCCTCATACCACCCAGACCTAGCTCCAGGCACCACGATCATGGGGTTGCCCAGACCTAGACCTGGAAATGAGAAAAGTGAAATTTAATTCTTTGTACTGTTACTCTAACCGGTGATTGATAACCATCCAGCATCTGAACTCTGTTCTCTAGGATCGACCACACATATGAATTAGCCAAGAGAAAAAAAAAACTTATTAACTCAATATAAATTTATGTATCGTATCAATAAAAGGTTCGACTTCCTAGAAGAAAGATGTCGTATTTAGTTACGTTAGTGACGGTCCTTCATGACCTAGGTTATTTACCTTAACACATATATTAAAACATGACACACATATTATAGATGTTAATACAACAAATGATATCACACAAATTACTTAAATTAAATCTATCATGCATTCACACGCTCACTCACTCAGGACAGTGTATATATGTTTAAAGGAAACCAACTAACTACAAAGATACAAATAGTTTATTACATTCATAGTGAAAAAAAATTAATTACAACGAAAATCTTAAAAGCACAAGTTCTTGGTTATATATTAATAGAGTACATAGTGTTATATTTTAGTAATTTTTTTATATATCCAATCATCTTGACAAATAGAAAGAGAAAAAAATTATTTACGTGTATCATATCTTAGGCATGCTAAAACAAATTATGATTTGCGACATAAGCAAATAAGACACTTATTTCACTTTAAAAAAAATTTGGACAAAGAGGAAAGAAAAAAAACTTTTTGGTGTATTAGAACTTATATGAGTCTCTACCTCACATTGGGTAATAAGATATTAATGATTTTGAGCGTTCAAATCACAAATCACGCACTACTCATAGTGTCCAAAACATTTCGCTCCATTTAACTTCGTTCGTGTTTATATATATCTCTATATGTATATATATATATCTATTGGTTTACAAAACCATTCGTCGTCTATACTTGGTTTATAACTTTTAACAGTTTATATCTGCAATCGCACACTGCGACGGTTTATACCCATCCAGGGATTTCGAAAAATCACTATCGCTAGAGGATGTTTCTCCTCTTAGACGGTCCATTTCCAAACTTATTAATTGAATAGTTTTAAGTTATTTATGCAACACTGGGACATGTCATGAGGCCTTTCCTTAGGATCACTTTCGTACATATGTGTATATAATTCGGATATTTAAAACGATCTCCCGCAGGTGTACGGAGTATAAAGGTTCAAATTGAGGATAAAAAAAAAACTGGTCAAGTCACAGGATACATATGCAGGTGAGAAGGATTCAAGGTACACTTTCCACAATGGTTTTTGGTTGGTAGTTCAGGGATAATATTCGTTATGATGTGAGTTACGTTTAGACCTGCCGTTACTTTCCAATACATGCCATTACAGAATTACATGAGGTATCATTTACATTTATTCAAAAGAAAAGGAAAATTACTTAAGTGCACGGCGGTATTCATGACAAAATCTACATTCTCAAATTCGTCGGAAAACTCACTGGCAAACTATAGCAACCAATACACGTTTAGGGGGGACAGACACGAGCGCTCTTACATATATTCATAATACATTTAATATCATACTTTTACTTTAAAATCATATTCACATATTAAGTACATATACATTTCGACGTATTCATTTCTCTCTCTCTCTATATATATATATATATATTTATATTCAATAAATGTGCACACATTTAAATTAATCACCCCAATAATAAAATTTTTTACAAGGTTGCAAACATTGTCCCAAAACAAATGACTTCCGACATTACATATGAAAAAGAAAATCGCTTTTCTACCTGATACCGCGCATCTATAAATTTTTCACTTTTATATAATCAATTCGTGTTTAAATCAAGAAAAAAAAACTTTGTGAGGCAGGCACGTAACACAGAGCATTTCTAAAGATATAACTAGATAAACCAAAGTACAATTTCTGGGCCCAGGTTAACTACAAAGTAATCGAAAACCAAAACAGAAAGGAAAGTGACCAACGGATTAAAAAAAAACTTAAGAGGGACGACGGTGAGAGAACGTAATCGAAGTGTCGTCAACTACGAAGTCTTTGTTCATTTCGGCGATAGGTCAAAATGTGATGGAGGACCCAATCACTATCTACTTTATCCATGAATCGTGTCTTGCAACGTCTCAGCTGGTAATTTCAGATCAGAGTTATACGTTAAATAAATCGTAAGTGACAAGTTCAAAATCGGGGGGGGGAAGGTTGAAAATTTGAAAAAAAAAATCTTGAAGTAATGAAGACAGAGAGAGAGATAGAGAAGAAGGAAGACGAAGAATAGGGGCGCCAAAGACTTAAGTGAGAAATAACTAACACTACAAAGATAGAAGTCGAATTTCGCTCTCAACAAAATCCATAGCCAAAATATTCTTAACATGCCAAAAGGGTGGTCTACTCAAATACGTAGACTCAAGGGGCGCCCTGCTGCCAAGGATGCAAGTTCTGTGTCCATCAGATCCCAATCCCACAAGAGTTTGCTTGTAAGATTGAAATCCGATCCCCGTATCCGGCCCAGACCAGCAGGATAAAAGGAGAGGGGGAAAGGGACCAGGTAACTGCGTCCCCAATTTTGAAATCTCTAAGTAAAAAAAAATATTCGACCCCTTAGAAAAAACTAAGAAGGTTCGAGGACAGTAATGAAACTAGAATAGAAGTATTATCTAAGATATCCCTAACTAATGATTTGCCGAAATAAAAAAAATAAATAAACTGAATTTTGGATCGGTGATTTCTATTGCCAAACCTCACCGATAGCTACCCTGCGCAGACACGCCACAGTCTGGGATGTCGTTAATTTCCCTCGTCTAATTAAACTAAGAAAAGAAATGTAAATACTTAAAGGGACTAGGGGTCGACATCCGGGTACGCTAAAATAAATTTCAATAATTAATTGTTTTGATTCTGTAACCCTGTCAGAGCTGTCGCCTCCATGAACATTGTAAGCTAGCCCGAGTAGGTAACGTGAAGGAAAAAAAATCTCACGGAGCAGGATATTCTATTTTAAAAAACCGACCAGAAAACATAATTCACTACAGCCCCGTTCTATAGCTGCTACTGTCTTTTCATAATTTATTATTCAATATGTCTAGTCAACGATTATATGATGCTACCCCTTCTATCAGATGGTATTACTATGGTTGATTATTATTATAACACATAAAACTACAAAGTATTACCATAGTCCGACTATATATTGCCCTCCGGTCCGCGTGATATCAAGGTGCAGGGGTCAGAACTTGAGATGTTTGTAGCTACACGTATCTATTCAATATCTATATATCAACACACGGCGAAGTATTCACTGGGCTACTATATATTTAACTATATGGGTGTCCTATATTCTATATTCATTTACTACAATATTCATACACTTTATATTCATATTCACATTAATATTCATTTGCCACGACACTATATTCTACAAACACCCTGTTTCCTCTATCTACGCCCAGCCTATTTACACATTTCATCATAACACTTTAAAATCTATAGTCACTACAAACATTTCCCATTCCGATCACCGCACGACAACCTCACTCGAACTCAAGACTCTTTCATCCCACACACAATACTATGTAATACTCGGTAGCTTTATTAAGAAGAAAGAAAAAAAATCCTACGTATGTTCACTGAAAATAGAATTATCCGCGATAATATTTAATGTTTATAAAATTCTGCAGTAACAATGAACTTCTGCAGCCACGAAGAAAAATGAACATCTAATATAATTCCAAAGCGAAGAGCTAGCATCATATCGCCCGACTTCTGTTAAAAATTTACGTATTGTTTATTTATTTAAATATCTCAATTTCTAGACTAGCCAGAATGTTGAAATTTTCAGAATATATTAATTTTGGGTCACTTGACCTAACTGTACATTCATATGGGCTGTGAATTATACCTTCTAGGTTTTATTTCGGAAAGAAAGGTCAATTTCATGAAATCTAAATCACTAAGCATCTCGACAGAAGAATGGCGGTTAGAACTGACTTTTGACACTAGGGCTAGCGACGATATAATCAACCCTTGAACAACTGAATGTGACCTTGTACACGGAATTATTATACTATATTACGTTCACTATTAAATATTGTGTATGAGTTCACTTAATGACGGAATAATAAAGAATTTATCGCATAGTAAATACTACACTGTCCATATTTAATTATCTCACACACTCTTTCATCACTTAACTACCACAATTACTACTACTAGAACATGTTTCTACATTACGAACACATACATGCCACATTCATACTAAACACTACATTAATACATGTTATACTAATAAATATACACAGAAAACATTCATATTTTACCATTTTAAATCGGCTCTATGAAAGGAAAGGGGAAGAAAGGAAACAGGGCCAACTGGCCCTGTATTCACTAAATCACATTCTTGAGTGTTTAATTAATGCCCTGAGGGGACATATCGGAGTATTAGCTAGCAATAGGACCCCTGCCCTGAAGGGGCAGGAACCCGGAAACAAACTAAATGTTCAACTCATCCCGCTGGAAGCCGTACTCCCAATTTGGGAGTCAGATAGGAGCCCTTACTGTAAATTTACACGTGCATTATTCTACCTATTTTAACTACAAAGAAATTAAATACCGCCATGTATGTAAAAAAGAAATCACTCACTACCTACATAAACAAATCTATATATGGACAGGTCTTGTAACCCTCAATTATCAGGAAAATTGGAGGTGAAAATATAAGGGGAAACACTGATCTTCTGAACCGGTTTTAGGAAAGAAAACAGAAATCACACTACTTTTGAATCCTGTCCATAACGATCGGTGGATGAGAACATGGCGTCACTATATCGCCCTTACTATTTCAGCCTTTTTTAGTCCAGTTTTGACTATGAAATTTAACAGTTCATGGCTCCTCGAGACTTCCAGAGATTTTAGGTATTAATGAAATCCCAAATGTTACCTTGTTTGCAGCTTTCTCACTCCTTTTCAACGTTTTTTTGCTGGGAAGATCTTAGTCCGGCATCTTCCGTGAAATTCTTGCAGGGAATGGAATAATTGCGCCCTAATATCATAGCGTGGGTTTATCAGCCAATCAAAACTAAGCATTTTGGCGGTGGGGCTTTGAAACGAATAAAATTTGGTAAAATCTGGATTAAACTAGATTTTAGAAGGACCTAGGTATCTAAAAGAGAGGTGAAGGGTGGTCCTGAAAATTCTGTCGAATTTTAGATTGGTTATTTGATCTGGAAAGTTCCGTCCAATAGTGGATCTATATTTTCGGATAGCACTGACACCGTAAGAATTGTAATAATCCATTTACATATACATATGCAAGACTTATAACTAATTTAAAATATAAATAAAGATATTGATTCCCAAAACTATCATTCCCAATGAATTTTTTACAGTTTTTCCATGTTAATTTGAAACAGAATAACAAATAAAATTACGAATTATATGAACAGCCAGAAATTTTTTGTTAAACATCAAGTACAGTCGGTGCAAAAAATTTCGGGCACCCTCCTATTAAGAACATAATATCATTAGACTGTAATGGCATATTACATATTAATATCAGGAGGTTACATTTAATGATTATCGTATTTTTGATTTAAGAGAAGCGTACCTTGAACAGGATAAGTATGTGTTTCAACAATCCTATGTAAGTATCAATGTGTTTCCCGAAATGTTTAGACCATTGCGAATATCAGTGTACTTATTTTTCTGTGAATGAACAATATGTGTTACTGTGTATTGCACGATGGAAACCACAGCGTAAACTTTTGTGTTACGGTTGTTTTGAAAATCGCAGTGTTTTAGGTGAACATGAATGCATTACTTTAGACTATGATATGATATGCTATAACGGCTGGTGTGCTATGGTTAATGAGCAAGCCTTTGATAACTGATATGAATAATTTGCTTCAGTGCATAGTGATATTGAAATTAATGATTAGACTTTTACATATACATTATAAAACAAATTGTTAACCGAAGACAACATTCACTTAATTACAGAATTATTCTTACAAAAAGTTTTACAATATGAATTTTTAACTTGTAAAATAATAATAATTGAAAATAAAAACTCTTCTGTTAATCAGTTACAAAATAATAAAAACAAAGTGAGTAAATCAACGAAAACAAGTGATAAAAGGCTTTCAGCTCTAAATTAGCCAACATGTAATTGTATATATAATATTATAAATATTGGATATATCAAACAATATGTCAGGGAATACTAACATTTTAAAATTAGAATTGTATTCGCTATTAAAATATATCATACTGAAACTTGTAAATAAAATTTTTATTACTTTATATTATTTGTTTTTATGATTATTATTATTTCCTTGTATGTTTTTAAAAATATTTCTTATGTGTAAATACGTTTTACATTATCATACTTGAAATCAAAAATATTCTTGCATTTAAAAACTTTATCATGTGTATATGAAAAATAACTCTGAATTTTATAATCCATGCATGTAACAAAGATAAGTTTCTGCATTTTATGATTCTCGTATGTAAAAACACATTCTACATTTTTATAACTTGAGAAACGTTTCTGCACTTTATAATGCACACATGCGAAAAAAACTTTTTGCATTTTATATTGCATGCATGTGAAATAAAACTTTCTGCATTTTATATTGCATGCATGTGAAAAATAACTTTCAGCTATTTATGATTCGCGTATGTAAAAAAACTGCATTTTTATTGCATATTTGTGGAAAATAAGTTTATGAAAAATCTTTCTGCATTTTATATTGCACGCATGTATGTGAAGAATAACTTTGTATTTTATATTGCATGTATGTGAAAAAACTTTTTGAATTTATGATTCGCGTATGTAAAACACTTTCTGCATTTTATATTGCATGCATGTATGTGAAAAATTCTGCATTTTCTATTATGAAAGAAAATTTTTTGCATTTTATATTGCATGCATGTATGTGAAGAATAACTTTCTGCAATTTATATTGCATGCATGTGAAAAAATCTGCTTTTAATAAGGTAAGTATATAAAATAAAAATCATACTGTAACACTACGGAGTTTTTAAAGTTAATTATTAGGTCAGTTTCTGTCTTTTATGTTATCCGTTCCCATGGAAAGCCATTGTTAATCTTTTGATTGTGAATATTTTATTCTCTCTTAAAAATCTTACTCGATGAACAATCTTCAATAGTAACATTTTATTCGTTCGTTTGCTGTGCAAACTCGTAGAAACATAGTTGCGAGAAAATTAAAATTCTTGTAGAAACTCAGTTTTTCTTTCGTTTGGAAATTCATTCTTATATATATTGTCCTAATTTTTTAATAGATCGCTTCCATAGGAAGCTCGGAGGAATTATATTCCGAAAATACTAAAAATTGTGAACTTTTGAATAATACGATTCGTGTTGGAACCTCATCAAAACCCTTACAGTGTGAACTTGCAAAAATTCAATTTCAATTATGAAACTTGTAAGAGCAAATTTCATTTGCGAACTTGTAAATAATTCAATGAAAATTATCAAAAATATAAAAACCCATCAAAATTTTTAAATACTCCAAAGTAATAGTAAAAATTTTCAAGAAAAATAAAAAGCATTCACCAACTATCAAACTTAGGGGAAAATAAAATAGTGTAGCATAAGTTTAAGAGCATAAAATAAAACCGTGCACCATCAGTTTAAGAGTACAAAATAAAGTTATATATGAGGAGTTATATATGATAAGTTTGACTTTGTAAAATACGAATGATACCTTTTATTTAGGAAAAAATTTTTATTAAATATAAATCAAGAAATGAATTTTCTGTATATATTTATCTGAATATATATATAAGCAAAATACAAAAAGAATAATGTATATATATACAAACACAATATTACACACACACAACTATAGAAAAATATATATACAGATAATGTCACATACAAAAAAGAAATCACAATCCATCGTTTCTGTCGTCTTCTAGTAAAATGTCCCCTAATATTTCAATATATGCTGTTTTAGTAAGTTGTTGTATGTTTTCACAAACAGTAAACATTATACACTTCGTTTCTCACATTTTTACTGGCCATAATTTTCCAAGCTTCTGCCTTTAATGTTAATTTGTTTGTAAAGGGACACCTACGACCAAGTTGATTAAACTAATTTAGGTTACAACCTTGGCAAAGTATAGTACTCTTTGGTTACCAATTTAGAATACTGTCTTTAACACAGTTTTTACTCGCAAAGTCACTATCACAATGGCAATGTTTCGATTGCACACGCAAATGCATTGTAAACTTTTGCGGAGAAGTTGAAAAATCCAAGGTGAAAAACTTGGTGATGATGTGTCCGGTTTGCAATCACCTATCTCAGCGAATAATTTACAAATTTCTTCCTCCTCTTCTTCATTAAATAAGTCGGGAGACACTGGTCTTTCTTCTTCTTCTTCAACTAGGCTCCACTTTAACGCTGGAACTTGAAACCTATGTTCTGATACTCCTGCTGCTTCTGCAATGGCTGAAGACGGTCCTGGCACTGGTGAAGCTGTTCTTGATCTAACAGGTGATGCAGGAGTTAGTATTGGGTCCTCTCCCAAATCCTTAAATTTTCTTTCCATAATAATATCTGGAGAAGCTCGCGAAAAATAGCGGGTTTCCTCCTCGATAAACAAGTCCGGAGATTCTCTTATGGGTTTAAACTTTTTCTTGGGGGATTCAACAAACTCAAACGATGAATGCCAGTCTACCTCTTTGCAGAGCTCGATTTCTCGCTGTACCTGACTGTCAGGCGAATCCATGATGTCGGTCTTCTCTTCATACCCCATATATAAGAAAAACTACCTACGACGTCATATCACGTGGTACTTTAAAACAATTTTTAAACACTTCCCCTACAACAATTAAAATATTTTCACATGTACTTTCCCAATTCTCTATACAACTTTCATAGGCATAGGAGTGGAGAAAACATGTACTTACATTTCATTTATGTTCTTATATATCATTCAGCTGATCAAAACTTTGTTTTGTAACATCATAAATGTTATTTATATTCTACTACGATCATTCACATATTCCAACGGTATTCCTTCAATAATGTTATTCATATCGCACACTAATCAATCATTTGTCAACTGTGTACAAAGAAATGATTTACATGGTCCGTGTACAATTACATGTTTTTTAAAAAATATTTTATTCTTGTTGTCATTTACATTTATTACAACCACATTCCATCATTATCCTTATTCGCGGAAACGCAACATCTACGAAGCAATCATATATCATCTATGTAAAATAAATGGATTACAACTAATATTCTATTATCAATACCCTTCATGCTACGAAACTTCTTTTGTATTCGCTTTCGGTATCACATCACATTCATCCATCAATGTGACAATCTTCTTTTGTATTCACATTCATTACCGCATCATGTTTCAATAGGATCAACATTTCTTTTGTATTTGCGTTCAGTGTCGCGTCATGTTCCACCATTCGTGGTGCCAAACTTCTTTTGTATTCTCCGCTGACAATGTCTCATTTTTATCTGGTAGACAATCACACTTCTTTTTATTACTCTGTCGCCATTCTGTGATGTTTATCTACAATACCTTTAATCTTCTTCTATATTCTCCGCCGACAATGTCTTATGTTCACCTGCTGCAGCACCTAACTTGTTTTGATTACTCTGTCGGCATTCTGTGATGTCTACCCGACGCGGCGTCGGTCTTCTCTTGTATTTGTCTCCATGTTTTAACACGTACCTGTAAGGTCAATGCCCGACAACGCCATCTTTCACTCTCACCCAACCGGTTACCAAAATGCCCGCGGAAAGTTCAGTTCGTCTCTTGAGTTCACCAACGAAAGACAACGAAGACCATGCTCTATATGTATCAGCATAGCGTATCATGCCAGACTATACGTACTCCGTAAAAGAGTAATATTTTACATATTACGAATGAATAAATATGTCCCGCATGAATAAAGCTCATTCCCTCCCATCTCTTAGTACTTCAAAACAAATTTTCTCTTGAGTATGTATAGCATACGATTTGTGAAAAATAATATGATCACTATCAGATTTAGCAATGCATATTATTATAAATTATATTATGTAATTAAATAAATAACAGCTGCTCCGATAAGGAATTTGGGTTCGAGATTAGTTTAATTTTAGTATGATCACAGCATAGTTGTTCTATGGAGTATGCTTAAGCATACGAACGAATTAAAATAAATAGTATAATCACAGCATAGCTGTTTTAATAAGCTTTATATCGAAGCGATCCATAAAAAGTATTACGAAATATTAAAAAGATACGATCCAATTAAAATAATAATATTATGATTATTATTATAAAGAAATCATGTAATATAGGTCATTCAACCTTTCCTGAAACTAGTCCATCCCTCCTCACGGACAACCCTTTCAGGAACGAGTCTGACCACCTAACGGTTTGGTAATAAATCTTTACCCTTCTAATGACATATCTGATCACATCTGGCCCACAGACATGGATGTACACAGAATACGTTTAATTAGACACCATGCTGTCCTCTTGTTGTGTACAAGACGCTGCTTGTATACTAATGAACATCATTTTATCAGCACGGACTTCTACATGGACACAAATGGAAGAGGAATACAACAAAATTACAAGTACTTAGCAGCAGTAGAGGATAGAGTAGGAGCAGAAGAAAAGAAAAAAACAGAAGAGCTGCACTACAACAAATAAAATCGCATTTCTTCATTTCACTTATAGAATTCATCTCATTTTACAGGGCGATTCTTTTAAAATTCTAGACTTCCTTTGGGTCTAGAATTTCTAACTGAAGTCCGATTTCCATGCGTTTTTTTGGAAAATGATCAAGGAAGGATGGGATATGTATGGTACTATGTTTTATGGTTTAAATTCATCCGGGGTAATATCGATCACGTCTCAAGAAAAACAGCAAATTTTCGCCAGTGTACCTTGCAATTGGAAGGAGGTGTGGTGCGATGTGGAGATTTGAGTTTTTCATTAGATGGGAACCTCACCAAGTCAAGAAGAAGCAGGAAACTGGACCGCTGTATTGGGAAATGTGCTGCACTGTTCTGTGCTACTGTGTATGATCAGAGCACAGTGAGGATAGTGTTTTCTTTGGAAAAACACGAGTTTGTCGTTAAAACTTTGGAGAACGGAATTTGTTGTTGCTATGCAAAGGACATTCAGGAACAAATTTGCTTGCCGTTATGCCCCAGACAGGAACATAATGTGGTCTCTAGTAAATAAATTGGAAGAAACATGATCGCTTCTGAGTGAGACAGGGCCGGATCGGACCCCGCAGGCATCTGTTGTGGAAGATGTCAGTTATCGACTTGTTAGTTCGCCCAAGATATCTCTAAGAAATTTGTGGCAAGAAACCGGCTGTAGCTAGCCACATGTGATTTGTGAGTGTGACTACTAACACTTAATTTGTATTCTGCAATTTCGCTTAAAAATCCAAAACCTCATTCCAAATGTAAGATACACTGGCGAAAATTTGCTGTTCTTCTTGAGGCGTAATCGATATTACTCCAGATGAATTTAAACCAGTATACATTGTCCCATAAATCTTCCATCCTTTCTTGATTATTTTCCACTAACCGCATGGAAATCGGACTTCAGTTAGAAATTCTAGACCCAAATGAAATCCGTGAGTTTAAAAGGAATCACCCTCTATTATTTAACTGAGCTGCATCAGTATTTCCATTCAGTTAGCGATATGCAAACTTAGCACTTTTTCTCTTTCTTTTTTTAGTTCCAAAAGTCATTAATCCATGCGAGGACGAAATACAATACTTTCTTGTTTTTAACATCTATTCTTCATTGAGAATTACATACTCACATATTACGTCATTTTCTTCTTCTTATACAGTGTTCATAAAATCAGGCGTCTGGTAATCTTACACAGAGTGGCCAAAAATTCACGGTCTCTAATTTCATTTTTAAATAGAAAATTTTCAGGATCGGATTGCTGATTCTGATTATTATTCTTTCCTTAATTCTTATAATATCAATAACCTATTTCTGCCTCATCATTAATAAGTCCTGTTATAAGAGGCAACATCCACCAGTATGTCCGGCCATTTCACTACGTCTGGAGAGGATTAAATCGTCGGCGCCTACTATTGCAACGGACGTACAACCATCGCTGATAAACATCACCTGACTCGAATCAACAATACCTATCGAATTTAGTGAAAATCAAACTCGAACTCTTCCCTCAGTTAGTGACTAAGGATACATACAGTGATGACTCTTTCTGACTACTTTGAGGGAATTGATAACGAAGTATTGATCCTGCAAAGAAATGATAACAAAGTTATAGATAATACAGTGTTATTACCATTTTGTTGTGTTTATACCTTTCAATACAACTGTGTTTAGTACTTTAAGGTGTTTTTATGTGTCTTCAAACTATAACAGTGTGCACCTTACTTTTATCTGTATGAATATTTTTTCAGTCACCACCCCCTAGTGCATTAATAGTGTTACTTTCCAAAATAATCATATAGATTATTTTTCCAGTGCGTGAGTGTAAGGATCCATAACTTCAGCACAAGCACATGTTATTACAACATGTGCTAGTATCTACAGACACTACAAGCAGACGAGAAACTACAACCAGAAAGACACGAAAACAAGATGATGAAGCCCGAGGAACATCGAGCTACCAAGAGATCATCTATAAAAGCGGAGCCTGAGGAGGAACGAGCTATCAGTTTGACCGCTGTTGAAATAACCTACACGCACTAACGAGGTCGCTTTGGACTAAGGAGTTTACTTTTACCTAAACTTGAAGTCCCTTTGGACTAGGGAATCCTAACCACAACCAAAGGTCGCGAAGCTGCTTTGAGCTGAGGAGGTTTCCTGCAAGGCTCATCTAAAACCCTACAGATGTTTTGGAGGTTGCTTTAAGCCAAATGAGCACCGTGCAAAACACCTTTTCCTTTACCTTGGTCACTTATATAGATAGACATTGTTATACTGATCTTTGTAAATTCAGAGACATTTGCATTTAGATTTTATAATAAATTGGGGAAAGGAAAACTCCCCAACCGTTATTGACTCTAGCTCAAAGACATTACATGGTGATAGGCGCGAAAGTTTTCTAACGAAATTCCACAATTTAAATATTGTAATATCTTTACTATGAGTAGTACGAAGAAAAATTACGGCTTTCTACGACACTATGAGCGAGATATCGAATCCCTTCAAATTTGTGAACATTTAATCAATGCTGGATTTGCGTATAAGCTAAAGGGTCCCACTCTCCTCGGGGTCCTCCCAAAATCTAAAGAAGAAAACTGTCTGTAATGTAATTTTCAAATAATAAACAAAAGCAAATAAGATAAAAGGCATGCACAACAACGGTATTTTGTACTGTTATGTATTAGTGTTTTATGAAGCAAGTAATGAGGCCTCACTTGTAATGGAGCCTATTTCTCAGCCCTGTTTATAATGGGATCCTATTTTCCGGCCCTGCTTTTAATGGGATTCTCATTTCCCAGCTCTGTTTGTGATGGGGCCTCTGTTTCCCAATCCTGCTTTAATGGATTCCCTGTTTGAAACCGAAATTGGAAATAAAAGATCAGGTGTCCCATGATGACTATTCAAATGATAAAAAAGAAAGTAAGAGAATCAATTTTTGATTCTTTAAAAAGTACAGAATATTTCAGTTCATCTCTAGAATCCACTTCTGTCCTGTCCCATGTTGATAAGCTTGCTGTTATTGTAAGGTATGCCTTTATTGAACATTTTCTAACTTTCCTAGAGAATCATAGACACACACGACAAGGTATGGCTAAGATGGTGCTGATAATCTTACAAATGAATGTAAAATTGATTTTAGTAATTGTCGAGGCCAGCCATATGATAAAACTATCAATATGTCATGAAAATACAAGGGTATGCAAGAAATAATATTGAAGATTAATAAGTGTGCTATATACAGAGTGAATCAAAAGTCTGGACACGGTGGGATAACTCGAGAACTGAACTTTTAATCGAAAAACCAAAAATCACGTGTTTAGTAATATTAAAAAAAACTATCTGATGAAACCAAACTCGACCCTCTAGGCCCACCTCCTGGGGGCTGGGGTGGGGTCAACTTCGAAATTTCAAATGGAAAGCCCAATTTTTGTTTGCAGACTTGGATTCTACGCCCCGAACTGTGTAAGGTTTCGTCAACATTTTTCCGTCGATGCATAATATGATGCCTATAATCGGCGAAAGTAAATTAACTGTTTGGGGTGAAAAAGAAATACATTTTGCTGTTAGACCGAGAATCGTTACCAACAGATCCGTCACCGTCAAAGACCACTTATAAACGAATCGTTCAGGTGAACGTCGCTTTAACATGTGAATGAACGAACGAGCAATGCCATCCCAATGTTGCAATCCCATGTCATGTGTCACTAAACGTGTTATAATTCAAACATCCATACATTGCATGTGAGAAGAGAAAACAATAATGAAACGAATAATACACACATACTCACACACAGGTATCACTTCTTGTACAAATGCTCCACAATAATGCCGAAATTACAGGTTATGCCTATAACGTCATGTCTATCCCGAACGAAAGTTCGGTCAACTACTTAAGAGGCCTCCATGACACGAAATTAAGGTGGTATCATACATACGTATTGAAATGTGCACTCTGTTCGCACAATGCTCATCAATGGTAACTCCTTTAGTTTTGAAATTATATTGGAACGACAGAATTAAATTTTGTCTAGGGTCCGATGTGATCAATTTGTTGATGACACATTATAGACATTTAAAAATTAAAGGATGAAAGGATTAAAGATAAAAAGAAAACATACTACTACAGACTACTACCCTTTACATACTACTACTACTACTACTACTACTACTACTACTATTACTACTACAACTACTACCTTATGCTACAATTCCTATTACTACTACTACTACTAGCAGATAATAATAATAATAATAATAATAAGAAGAAGAAGAAGAAGAAGAAGAAGGAGGAGGAGGAGGAGGAGGATGAGGAAAAGAAGAAGAAGAAGAAGAAGAAAAGAAAGAACTCCATAATAATTTCACCCATCTAAAACTATGCGAGACCGCGAGCAGTCTCGTGAGACTAGTCGCACGAGTCAGGCGAAACGTTGGCGAAAATCTTCATGATGCCGTCGCTTCCGGGGACGACGTCGTGTCACAGCTGGGCCGAAGACAACCGTCTGTCTCATAGCTGCCGTTCCTCAACAGCGGCGGGGCCGTCACGGTGTCAGCTGCCAAGCCGACAAATAGCACTAGGTCACCCTTTTCGCTGCTGCCACCCAATAACCGACGATGGTCGGACGAACTTCGTCGGCAATTGTTCATGAGGAACGTCTCGGTTCCAAAATCTAATAGAGGTTCAGATCCCACTTTCAACTGTAGGTCCCGTCTCTCGCGTCCCACTGCGGAAAAGGAACGATAAACACCCTAACAAACCCAATAGTCACACATTTTCTTTTGTTTTTTGATCACATGTATACTTATTTCACCATGTCCACTGCATTGAAGCTAATTAAAGTTCATATAGGAAGTTCTCCTGATTTCGTCATTACAGCACCACGTCACACAGCGACAACGATGTTTCGACTAAATCTTATACAGGTTTGTGCGCAGAATCCGACTCTGCAATCTATATTATAAAAGAGAACGTACAAAACCTTTGTTCCCTCATCACGCTAATACGGCTGAACCAATTTCTTTTATTTTTGGGGGGTTATTAGGATTTGGACCCTAGATGGTTTTTATCATATCACTTTAATTTTTAATTACCAGTGTCTTGAGATAATTGACCATTCAAGTGTCCATACGTACAAATCCTTTGTTATTAGTTCATCATAGGTAAAAATAAACGTATTTATATGCAACCCGCATGACCGTGTCACTCGGCGGGTTAACATAAATGACAGGCGCTATAATGTTAACATTTACTGCAATTTGAAAGCGAAAAAGTAAAAATTATCTAAGTAACAAAGTTTATTGCGTTCCGGGGTGACCGCAGCGAAGCGGGGTGAACGCTGCTATCTATATTATAAAAGAGAACGTACAAAACCTTTGTTCCCTCATCACGCTAATACGGCTGAACCAATTTCTTTTATTTTTGGGGGGTTATTAGGATTTGGACCCTAGATGGTTTTTATCATATCACTTTAATTTTTAATTACCAGTGTCTTGAGATAATTGACCATTCAAGTGTCCATACGTACAAATCCTTTGTTATTAGTTCATCATAGGTAAAAATAAACGTATTTATATGCAACCCGCATGACCGTGTCACTCGGCGGGTTAACATAAATGACAGGCGCTATAATGTTAACATTTACTGCAATTTGAAAGCGAAAAAGTAAAAATTATCTAAGTAACAAAGTTTATTGCGTTCCGGGGTGACCGCAGCGAAGCGGGGTGAACGCTGCTAGTAAGAAATAAAAGCTTTCATTTCAAATGTTTCAGCTAACCCCACCTAGCGGTAGGGTGCGGTATCGTGTTTGGTACCATTGAATAACTTTGTTGATCCGACGCGTATTTCTCAACATACTGCACCGTGTACAGATGGTCGGAACTAATATCAAGCTAATGAACGAAGAGGGGAGCATCTAATTTCGCCGATTACAGCGCGATATCACGCATGGACGAAAAAGTTTTGATTATACCTTACATTATTCAGGATGTAGTCTCCGAATCTTCAATAAAACATTGGAGTTTCCATTTGAAAAATCAATGGCCCCCCGCTCCTTTCCAGAAGGTGGGGATAGAGCAGCGTTTCACAACCGGTGTGCCGCGAATGGGCCGCTGGTGTGCTGCGAAGAAATCGAAACAAAATTATTAATTCTATAGCAACCAAATTGCAAGACATAGGAAATTGCATTCTATATCTTTTGTATTTCACATTATTATGAATTTCTACCATGGAAAAATTTACTGTAATTATTCTACATCTATTACTGTGTAGCAGACAGTATTCCGGCTCGTACACATTTCCACGGTTAGCTGCTGTGTTACGCTTCAATTGAGAGTCATACTAACACCGAGAAATGGAAGCACTTGTATAGTACACATCAAATGAAAGTTCGTAGAACACTCATTCGCACGTGAATGACACATAATACTTTGTTCAACAGCTGTGTTTTGATTTCGACACATCGCAAGCTGTGTGACTGCAATAATATGCACCGGGTTTGGTTAAAACAGCAAAGTTAAAAGTACAAGACATTTGTTTGTTCGTTTGTTATTTAGTGATCTTCGTTCTTAGTGAAAGGTTGGATACAGTTTTCGAAAAAGAAAGCGTATTTTTAAAAATCTGAGTCTTTTATTTCATTGCGATTATTTTTTCTATTTTAAAATTAGAATAAAAATAAGCATAATGAATTAGCATGGGGGAAAACCAGTGATCGAGCTTTCATCTCTGTGAGAAGATCAGTAATCACAGAAAAAAGATACCATGGTATTTTATGTCTGCAAATAATAATAATATCTATGAGTGTGCCGTGAGAAGTTACACCCGTAGTGTGCCGCAAGTTGAAAAAGGTTGGGAAACGCTGGGATAGAGTGTTGCGTTTGATACCATCGGATAGCTTCTTGAAACATATTGAATACTTTTTTTTTGCGCTTTTTTGATCAGAAGTGTATTTCTCCAGTTACTCTACCGTGGCCAAACTTTTGATTCACACGTTATTTCAAACAAATTAGCTTAACAGTTACAGGCTATTTTTGATAATTTCATACCATTCGAACATTTGCACGTTATAGTGCCAATTCTACAGTATCCTGATATATTTTAATCCTCAGATAAGATAACGCTGGTAGCAGTGGTCATGTGTTATTTAGTGTAAGATAAGATCTACTACCGCGACAAGGTTGGATCCTTCCGATAATTTATCTTTATCAGAGAATGGTACATTCGACCCTAATGAATGTCATATTTTAGCGATTAGAAAACAGCTATATCAATACATTTTCATCTCAGACACAGAAGTCGAAAAACACCATAGTGCAATAAGCAGATACTTCAATAGCTATACTTTTCTTTAATTTTCCTTTTACTTTTAATTGTTTTATTTTTTGTCCTCTCCTCGCCGCTTTGGATTTTCTGGTTTGCAACACTGATACTGCCCGAACCCCGATTGAAGATGGTATGTCTTTCTCTGTGTCTTCTGTCTGTGTGTAGTTTGTTTCTGTCCAGTGACGAGAAGGAACAGAGAAGTGAACCAGTGACACTGAACGAGAACAGAGGTCGGAAATACTACCAAGCTCATGAACGAAATGGGAGTAGTTAGGGGCCATTTACTTTCCCCGATTACGGCGCCATATTATGCATCGACGGAAAAGTGTTGCTGAAACTTTACATAGTTTCGGCCGTAGAATCCAAATCTGCAATCAAAAATTGGGGTTTCCATTTGAAATTTCAAAGTTGACCCCACCCCAAACCCCAGGGGTGGGTCTAATTTTTTTTGTTTTGTTTTGTTTTGTTTTTCGATCCGAAGTTCAGTTCACGAGTTATTCCACCGTGTCCAGATTTTTGATTCACTCTGTATATTCCACCTACAGGCCATTCCTTAAATCTTGTTGGTAGAGCAACAATTATCTGTTGTTTAGATTCAGTAAAATTTTTGGGGGGGAGGGGGTTATTATAAAATGTATGTAAGTTCATTTCATCATCTACATATAGATCGGTGGTGTTATTGCCATCTTTCAAAGATGATTCAAAAGTTCCAAAATCTTTGTCAGAGATTAGATGCCTTCTCTTTGTCTGAGAATATTTCAGTGCATCTGTACATTCTACGTCTGTCTTGTCCCATGTTGATAAGCTTGCTGCTATTTTTAAGATAGGCCTATGTACTTATTGAACATTTTCTAACTTTCGTAGAGAGGGGTAGCCACACGTGGCAAGGTATGGCTAACAAGGGAAGAGAGGGAGATTATATTTCGAAGTGGAAGATGGTTTATACACCAATCGAAAGCACTAATGACGCCTATTACGAAACTGTAATAATATTTTCCCGAATACATATACTATGCGAGTTATATGAATATATAGGGTGTCCAGAAAGTCCGTTGCTACCCCTAGAAATCGCAAACGGTTAGGCAGATGCGAAAACAGGAAACCACGTGTTTGATCATTTTAAAAGTACATAGTATCAAAGCAAAAAGTGTTGTTCTAGGGCCACCCGCAAGGTCCCAGGCGGGGTCCAACTCAAAATTGCAAATGGTAAGGGGGTCAAGAAGCATATCGTTGGAAAGCTGTTTGAAAATGCAAAAAGACGGAACAACTATAGACTCTCTTAAAATTACCCTATGCAAAATGGCGGCCAGTCAAAATGTTAGCAAACGCGTCATTTTAAAGTATATTGCCACACTCATAAATCTGAAATGACGCAACAGATGTTACAGCAGGAAAACACGTGTGCCATCATTTTCAAGGCATATTGATTGAAAGTTAACAAAAAGTATCAAGGTCCTCTGCAAGGTCCCAGACGGAATCCTACTCAAAATTTTCAATCCGCAAGAGTGTCAAATGGCATGTCGTTTGAAAGCTGTTGATAAATGAATGCAAATGGAACACGTCTGGACGCTCTACTATAACACTTTGGGAACACCTTACGTTTTAGGTCTTTCTGTAGTCGGATTTTAGTTTGTTCGCACTTTAATTATTGTATTCAACGGAAACAAATGCCCCTACTGCAGTGTGCGAATTAGATAATTTATATTGGGGGGGATAAAAAGAGGTCAACAGGACGTAAAGTATGAAGGTACAATAATTCAAAATGAGACAACAATGCCTTACCCCCCCACACACATACAAATACACATAAACAAAAATAGGTGATTTCCACTTGACATTTTCGAGTTGGCCCCTAGGGCCTTATGACGAAACCCCTCGGGCCACTTGCTGTTTACAGAATTTTATAGGCCCTTGACATATATACGCTCTTACGTAACTAGATTTGTTACATTTTTTTGTTATTTCGGAAATATTTGAGGTCGCAAAGTTAGGGGACGTACGTACGACGATATTCATTTTTTTGCGATTATAGCGCCATCTATTAGAATAACGAAAAAGTGCTTCAAGTAAAAGTTGCTTAGTTTTGATCGTAGAATCAGAATCTGCAATAAAAATAGGTTTCGATTTGAAATTTTCGAGTTGGCACCTGGGACAATATTATGGGACCTCTGGGGCACTTGTTGTTCACAGAATTTTATAGACCCTTGACATGTGTACATTCTTACATAACTAGATTTGTTAACTTTTTTCATTTCGGAAATATTCGAGCAGGGGCGTCATTTAGGGAGGGCAGGAGGGGGCAATTGCCCCCCCCTTAAGAGTTTGAGGAATACATATACTTTAATCGAGTGTCTACTAACATACTAGTACAAAACGTGAAAGTCTTATGTCGGTGGTGCTCTTGCCCCCCCCCCCCCGCAAGTGAAATCTGAAATGACGCCCCTACGTTCGAGGCCGCAAAGTTAGGGGACGTACATGAGATGCTATTCATTTCTTGCGATTACAGCTCCATCTATTAGAATAACGTAAAAGTGCTTCAAGTAAAAATTGCTTAGTTTTGATCGTAGAATCAGAATCTACAATAAAAATAGGGGGTTTTCATTTGAAATTTTCAAGTTCGCCCCTGGGGACCTATGATAGGCCCAGAGGGGCACTTGTTGTTTACAGAATTTTATAGGCCCCTGACATGAGTACATTCTTGCGAAACTGGATTTGTCAAATTTTTTGTCATTTCGGAAAAATTTGAGGTCGCAAAGTTACATGAGACACCGTGTATATATTCCATGTGCAGGTCGTTCCTTAAATCTTGTTGGTAGATCAACAATTAACTGTTGTTTTGATACAGTAAACTTTTTTTTTGGGAGAGGGTTATTATAAAATGTATGTAAGTTCATTTCCTGATCTACACATAGGTCGGCGGTGCTATTGTCATTCTTCAAAGATGATTCAAAAGTTGCAAAGTCTTTGTCAGCGATTAAATAGGAAGCTCATTCAAGGCCCACATGTGCAATACTTGACAGTTGTGATGAAATAATCTCTGGATTGCATCAGCTTTTCATTGATACCACGGAGAATAACGAACCAAGAAATCGAGCCAGAAACCTTTTGGATAAACTGGATGAGTTCGAATTTATGGTAAATTACATGTTTGGAATTATTTGCTGCATGAATTTCACAAAGTTAGTAAATCACTTCAAAATTCCAAAATTGCTTCAGTTTCTTATTTTGTTAGATTCCAGAGATCATTTTGATCATTTTGAAGAACAGGTATTAAACAAATTACCTGATGTTGACAAGGAGAGCAGAAGATGAAGAAGGAGGCACATAAATGACGGTGAAGATAATGCTTTGCAGAACCTTGAACCAAGAGGCAAGTTCAAAATCGAAGCATTCGCACCTGTGATAGATGCATTAGAATAAAATTTGGCACACAGGGCATCAGTATGCAATGGTATTGCAAAAAAAAAAAAAAAAAATCATTCCTAACAAAATTAGATACGACAGAAGAAATTCGTGAAGGAGTCAATGCTTTAAGGCAAACATATCCTGAAGATGTGAACATGAACGTTGTTGAAGTCAAACATTTCTCATCAACATGTTAGACATAATCGAAGTCATACACATGAAAATCTGCCATATCAGGATTATTTAATTACCATGATTAATATAGAAGCAATTCTAAGAATGATAATTTCCTTTGTGTGATGTTTTCAAATTTCCGTAGAGAAAGATATCTCAGCTAAAGAGGGTAAAATATGAATTTAGTACAACAGTGTTTTGTGACAAACTTATGTAGCCTCATGTACATAGAAACAGAAAAGTTTGATGGTATAATCAATGACTTTGTTTTGGCAAAGATAAGGAAATTGTTTTAATGTAGATAGTGTTTGTTTATTCTTTGCATAATCAGTAAATAAAGAATCATGATAAAATTATACAGTTGAATGAGTATTAGGCAGAGTAATATAATTAGTTACATTAGATATTTTTTATTGATATTTTATATGAATATGACATACGTATTACTAGAAATAATGTCTTTTCTCCAACAAAGCTAGTGTAACATGTTACAAAAATCTGCTGTCCCAATAAATAGTGTGGACTAGTATGGTCATATTGTTATTATATAAATAGGCTACATTCTATTAGCTACAATTGTATTGTGACTAGGTTCTAACATAATGTTATATTAATAATGCTATATACAAGCAAAGTCAAACTGATGAAGCCAATTTGAGGATTTTTTTTGTGTGAAATCTAACAAACATATGTTTTATGAAACATGTGCTAAGAAAGGTAAACTGTCAAAATTTTCTTGGAACATATTCACAAATGGTCTATGTGAACACCTCGCGCAACAGGTAACACATCAAGCCGATATTCTATCTCCTGCCAAACCTTTTCCAGCATGTTGCGGTCAATATCAGCAATGGCTGCTGTGATGGGGGTACACAGGTCATTCAATGTTTGGAAGTGGGACTACGTAACCATGATCCAAAAGCTCCCATCAGGGGGCAAGGTGGGGCGCTCGCCCCCCTAAGAGGAAATCGTACTTGAGAATATCGAAAACCCAATAGAATTTTTACATTAGTTATAGGAAAATTTGAAACTATATTTGAAACCTCGCTTATATCTGTCCCCTTGGAAACCACAACATGGGCGCCCTTGCCATGATCTTTTACAAAACTCCATATGAAGAAATCACATGGAGTCAAGACATGTGTGCGCCAATCACAGATTTGTTTACATAATAATGAAGCACACAGAAAGATCTCTACCCTCCATTGAAGGCCATTTTCCTTAACTGCTCGCTGCTTATTCTTAGGGGGAGAAAGTGGAAAATTCTGCGGGTGACCTAGACTTTAAAAGCTAACCTTTCAAAGCACATGTCTCACAATAAGATATCTTAATTAGATTTCACAGAA
Organism: Thermobia domestica; assembly: GCF_964235325.1. Taxonomy (NCBI): domain Eukaryota; kingdom Metazoa; phylum Arthropoda; class Insecta; order Zygentoma; family Lepismatidae; genus Thermobia; species Thermobia domestica. The sequence goes on along the minus strand of NC_137456.1, from coordinate 199,984,864 downwards.
TAAATTTCTGAAATCGAATCCATCATTTTGACTTGCCTTGTATAATTATAAGTAGTTTTGCATAATATATTGACACTCTTAGTTGATGTTATACTAATCTTCCAGAAACTAGATTATGAGTCTGGATTTTGTGATTCTAAAGGATTTTGCAATATGTTGTAAATATTGTAAAATTATAAAATGCTATAAGTCGATCAATATGAAATTAATAAACGTATTTAGATATCTATTTGATCCATAAAGTGCTATATAACATTTATTAAAACCCCCAAAATTGCTATATTTTGTCGCTGAAAAAGGAAGCTAGATATATAAAGAACCCCATTAAGCCTTGCGTTTTTCAATTCTTTAGCATTAATGTGTTGTCGATGATATCTAAGATGAGTGTTTAATGAGATGGAATACTTGGCAAACTCGTGATTAAGTCCGTCTGAAAATGATGGGATCTTTTTCTTTTATTATAAACTAAGTCTTACTTTTAGGTAGTTAGGTTCTGTTTCGTAACAATGTATCAGCTTCCAACAATAGTTATAAGTTGGACATATGGACAAGCGAATATATTATTGATCATTAGTTATGTATCTGCTCTAGCCCAGAAGATTGCGTGACCACCAGTCGATAATACATTTGAAGCGTTCATAGTCTTAAGGAAAGTGAACATGACATTACAGCTAATATGAATACACACATATTTATTATTTATATCATACTTTTATTTTATTTTATTTTTAAGTTAAAAGTTATACAAAACGTACAATAAAGTATAAAGTGAAAAAAATACAAATAGAATTCGAACCACATGTTCGTGAAACTGATATTTTTGTAATAGTTTCGGTGTTCAAAATGTATGTGAAATACATTGTTTTACTACATTTTGAAACGACTTCCCACATCTACTCAATGGCATCTTTGCTTTTTTGCAGTTCGTGTTTTGACTGCTACAAGCAGGTCTAGCAAATGCAATTCCCTGTCCGCCTTTTAACATGTAATCGCTTCTGAAATCAACGAGACTCTTCTAACCGGTTCACTTTATGCGTTCATTGCACCAAGTGAATGGCTTCGAATGGCGCTTGACTAACGGTGCCACAACTTGTCACTAATAGTGGTACTCTTAGTCGAATTATGTCGCATACATTTCGCATACCACTTTTGGATTATGTCACATCTGATAGGACACATCGATTTTTAATTCTCCTGAGACAAAAAGCTGCAAAAAAAAAAAAAAAAAAAAAGCATCCATAGCATCAGTTTTTCACTATCCTGAGGTGAAAACAGTAGAAAAGCCACAACGTTGAACGTGAAATATAATGACCCACTGTATTAAAACGTAATACCTATGTCACATTAAGCAAACTGCTCAAAATTGTTTCCACTGACATTAGAACACCCTGTGTATCTTCTGTGCAGATCTGACGAACTCGTTTAAAGATGCCTGGGGTTACATGTATTTGTCCTGTAGCTGCCACAATTCCTTCTACTAGAATTTCCGAAGTCCCAACTGAGGTGTCATAACCAAGCTCCTACATGGAATCTCAAAGGAGAAGGTCCAGAGACGACAAGTCTGGCGAGTACGCAGGTCAAACCACTGGAACACCGCAACCGATTCACCACTCTCTAAATATGTTGTGGAGACACGCATCAACTTCTGCAGTGAAGTGTGAAGCTACACCACCATGCTGAAATCACATTTGCCTAGATACTACCAATGGAATATCTTCCGAGAGTTCAGAAAACACTCCGTTCAGAAATGTCACATAATATTATCCGTTAACACCTGGAGCTAACATATATAGACCTATCAGCTGGTCATCTACAACGTTTCTAGTTGTTGTCTGCTAGTCTTCAGAAGTGACACCACATCTGCTAATGAATATTCAAGACATTCTATCGCAAACGCACATGTTAGTTTTTTTCTTGCTATTCAAACAGCTTATTGTTCGTTTGTTGCTTTTCCGTTCTGCTTCTGTGAAGCTTAACACGTAATATTGCAACCAACCAGTATGACACGTATCGAAAGTCATGTTAAAGTGCAATGCCGTTGTGTCGTCTTTACTCCTGATAGTTTAGTAACACAGAATTAATATCTTCCCATATTTTGTTAAGCAGTACCAAAGTACAGTAACCATCCAATAAACTGGCAACGTGATGCTTTTTTTTTTTAATATAATGTTCTTCACGGTTTGTAACACTGTCACCTCCGTATCACTGACGTTTCATGAATCCGGGGGTTTCATTAACTGTATACACAGCACCTTGCTGCAATATATTATCACTATTGTGTCCCAGTTCTGAACTGTGTATTCTATTTTCGAAAATGCTTAGCGCGTCTCAATGGACAACCCTGTATCTCGAAAACTACGCCGCAGTCGCGCAAATGTTATTCAGAAACCTTAACCAGTTTGGTTCAACGAGTCTACCTACTAGTTGTGTAACATGTTACCTGGGACATCCTGTGTATTCAGGATTAATCATTTATCTCGATATGCTACTGGAGGTTTTAAATTAACGAACAGAAAACCCGAAAATGTTTGTACCATGCAAAATATCAGTAAGGGGACTTTGTCTGGCTTGCACTCTAATAATACAAGATCAACAATGTTGCCAAGGCAATATCAAGTTTTATTTTTTTCAAATAGAACTATTTCAAATTAAATTAGCATTGTAGGTAAGAATTTACAAGGGAGCGCGGTGGCTCAGTGGTAGAGCGTTCACTTCCGGTGCTTGGGGTTCCTGGTTCGATCCCAGCTCGCGCCATGTGAACTTTGTGGTGGACAAACATCCTGCTTGTGGGTTTTCTCGAGGTTCTCAAATTTCCTTCCACTTTATTCATCCCACCATTTCACTCAACTCTCATCATCACCGTCTCCGTTAGCCTAACCGGGATAACCATGGGACATAAAACTTAAAGATTTCATTTCATTTCAAGAATTTACAATGATACATTCATTATTTATTATTGCTGCGTATTACAGGCTTACAAAATTAATATTATATCTACAAATGAACAATAGAAGAAACAAATAAAAATAGAAGAAAAAATAAATAAAAAGTATCCACAAGAAAACATCAGAACACATAATGGCAAATAGCTAAATGCATAGGGAGAGAGCAAGATGTGAATAAAATAACTGAAAGAGAAGATAAACAAACTACCAAATCACATAGACCAAAAACAATAGAAAATACATTAGAAGTCTGATATAATGATTTTTATGAGCACAGGAACAGTGAGATACTTCTAAAGTAGATTTATAAAGCCATCTTTAGTGAAGGAGCATAACAAAGTCCATAAACTAACTTATCAAAGCAATTTTTAATATATACAATATTGTTACTAAACAAATTCAAAATAGTAACAATAGAAGGATTGTTCAAATATTGAAGACTTACATTATAATCATGTTACAATTAAATTGGCTTACATAATAAATAGATATAGAAATATCAATACTATAGATAATCTAAACATGGTAAAATTGTTATAAGCGATCTTATGTAGGCAATGCATGGCATAGCAAAATCAATTTCAATGTTATTTTGTATTAAATTGTTAAATAATCTACACATACTTATCAAAGGTGTATTCAAATGTGCAATGGTTTTTGGATCTTTTACAAATAAATGACAATCTTGTCTTCAAACAGTTATGTGTAATATTAAAATTTAATAAATGCAAACACTCAGGACTATCAACAATTCCATTTACTAACTTAAAAAGAAATATAAGTTGAAAATACCTTCGTCTAGCAGATAGTGTCCCAACATTTAATAAACTTGGAAGAGTTGCATACGATATTTTATTTTCATAAAAGTTTATTCTATAAGTTTTGTAATTAAGTATCTCAGAAACTTATTCTGAATCCGTTCAAGTTTTGCAATGTACTGCTTATAATACGGTGTCCAAACTATACTTGCATAATCAAGTTTGCTTCGTACTAGAAAATTGAATAACATAATAATGACATATGGATTATTAAAATCTCTAGTACTTCTTATCACAAAACCTAAAGATTTGAAAGCTTCACTGACAACCTTTTCTATATGAGCTATAAAACACAATTTAGTATTTACAATGACACCCAAATCATTTACTTCCTTAACTCTATTAAGAATAGTGTTTGTTAGGGTATAATTATAATATACAAGGTTTCTATTTTTAGAAAATGTGATTGCATTACATTTATTTATATTAAAATGTAACTTATTTTCAACACTTTATAAATAGCAGTTATTCAAATCACTGTGAAGTTTTAGAACATCATCAAGTTCTCTTATTTCCTTGTATAATTTCATATAATCCGCATATAATAAACAGTGTGAATGTTCAAGTACAAATGGTAAATCATTAACAAATAGTAGAAAGAAGAGAGGTCCAAGATTAGAGCCTTGTGGTATACCCGAATTAACATCAAACAATGGAGAACTGTGATTATTATACACAACATATTGTTTTCAGCCATTTAAGTAGGAAGAAATTAATAATAGTATTGCTTTGAAAAGCCATAATTAGATAATTTTGTAAGTAATACATCATGATCTAGCTTATCAAAGGCCTTCGCAAAATCTGTATAAATTACATCCACAGAAAGTCCATTATTAAGGAAATCCGCAATAGACTGTATAAATATAAATAAATTAGTAACGGTTTGACATGATGAAATATTCTATTATAGAGAACTAGCAGCGTTCACCCCGCTTCGCTGGGGTCACCCCGGAACGCAATAAACTTTGTTACTTAGATAATTTTTACTTTTTCGCTTTCAAGTGATATGATAAAAACCATAGAAGATTGCAGTAAATGTTAACATTATATCGCCTGTCATTTATGTTAACCCGCCGAGTGACACGGTCATGTGGGTTGCATATAAATACGGTTAGATTTAGCTATGATGAGCTAACAAAGGATTTCTACGTTATGGACACTTGAATGGTCAATTATCTCAAGACACTGGTAATTGAAAATTAAAGTGATATGATAAAAACCATCTAGGGTCCAAATCTTAATAACCCCCCAAAAATGAAAGAAATTGGTTCAGCCGTATTAGCGTGATGAGCTAACAAAGGATTTGTACGTTCTCTTTTATATATATAGATATGCTCAAATATTTTAGCTACTGTGGAAATTAGAGATACTGGTCTATAAGTTTCAATACCCTTGGCATCTCCTTTCTTAAGTATTGGACGAATGTTACTAATCTTCCAGATTTCTGGAAATATTGAAGTTTCACTTGATTGCAAAATTTGATTGCTTTCGATGTTTGTGATGCTCTAACGTCCTCGGGTTTGTAACACTATATGACGAGCAAGCTATCATAAGTTTTCAGTTTTTATGTAGATTTGAATATGTAACAACCTAAAGTAGTTATTTTATAAAAAATAAAACGTTATGTTGGATTTGCAATACTGCTAACTTTGTGCATATATATTAACAATTTCCCATTTTGAACTTAGAATTCTAATCGAAAAATAACCATTGGTATTGTTTTCTAGGACTTGAATATGACATTATTTTTTAAAATTCTTGTTCCAAAATATGCCTTATAGTCTAAAACAGGACGCAAAACTTCAAATTCAGACCCACTCGCCAATCCAAAAATAATGGTCACCAGCATCTGTCAACGCACAAATTATGAGAGGGTCCCCTCACGGCCTTTGCTATGACAAAGAAAGAGATTGCATCAGACCATAAAATTTCAAAACTAGATAATTAGATTAAGGATATCAATTTTTAAATGAACAATTCATATACACATTTAAAAATATCTTATATCTTTCAGAGCTCCTTCGTGGCTAAGCGATTAGCGTGCGAGCCTTTGACTCGGAAGACCGGGGTTCGAATCCCGGCGGGAGCTCATGTGGTTCTGATTCTATGTTAATCAGTAGTCCCGTCTCATATACCCTCGCTGCGGAAAGGGACGTTAAACTCAAAATCAACCCAACTTATATCTTTCGATTGAGGGGGTAAAGGAGGCGAATTACAACGTTGTGAAGACTTCTTTCCATATTCGTTGTGAAAACTGCACATTTCGTGTTTTCTCTCACTCAGCGACAATTATTTCCGTGCGAAACAAACTGCGCTGCCCTATGAATTTAGGCAGAAACCATTCCTACTGAACACTGGTCACCAGCTCTAAATTTCTAGTTGCCAATGGCGACCTGGCGACCGGAAATTTGTCGCCCCAGTTTAAAGTCACTGATTTAATCGAAAAATTGGAAACCCTTTTTGTTAATCGAAAGTTAAAAACCGAATAACCTTTAATGCTTAATTATGTTTTTCTTATCACAATATTTATACTTGACAATGTTAGTTCTGCTAAAAAAATGTATACACGACTCCAAAAGTGCATTACCACCTGCAATTCTCCTTTTCCTGCAATAGCAGGCAACCCAATAAGCTCGGCGGTTGGGTTGGTTGCGAATTCGAAAGACGCTTGACCAAACCTCAATGTTGTAATAAATATATCAGTGTGGCAAACTGCAAATAAGAGAATAAAACAAATTGTTAAAAATGACAATTTTATTATCGTGACGGAGTTGGATGACATTAAAAGTTACAAAATAATCTTACTTCAGCAGTTCAAACAAGGTCAATGGCAAGAAACAGATACCAGAGGAAAGAATTTCTCTCCTCACCACCACAAAAAAAAAAAAAAAAAAAACAAGAAAAATCATAAGAAAGAAAAAGGGACATAAAGTTACGTAAGTTTTACTGCCCACTCTAATTTGTGAAAGTTGACACCCAAAAGGCAAGAACAACTGAACCAAAGTCAATGAAATTGTGCACAGATATTGCAGAGGTAAAACGAAGGAATACGAGTTTCGTATTTTCCTGGAAAAAGGGTGGGTGAGGCACGGACCCCTCCAAACCTTTGATCACGAAATATGAAAACTGCTAGTAACAGTATGTCAGAAGTGTGTAAAAGACATGAAGAATTGCAAAGAAACTTTCTGTATGGAAAATACGCAAAAAAATAAAGGAATACGGGCTTTTTTAATTTTCTGCGGAAAAACGGTTTTAGGTGCAAAAACTAGCACCCAAAATTTTGAAACTTGACGTCCGAAAGGCAAGAAGAAGTGAACTGAACTGAATGAAATTAAGCACAGATATTGCACACGTAAAATGAGGATACGGATTTTGTATTTTCATGGAAAAAACGGTTGGGTGGGGCACGGACCCCTCCAGACCTTTGATCACGAAAAATTAAATGTTTTGGTATCAGCATGTCAGATGTGTGTAAAAGAACATCAAGAATTGAATGAAACTGCGAGTATGGACAATACGGAAAAAATAAAGGAAAATATTTTTTTTAAATTTTGTGTGGAAAAACGGTTTTAAGAGGCAAAACTCAAACCCAAAATTTTGAAAGTTGATGCCCGAAAGGCAAAAGAAAGTGAACCAAAGTGAATGAAATTGTGCACAGATATTGTAGACCAAATCGGGGAATCCGCGTTTCGTATTTTCCTGGAAAAAATGGTTGAGTGGGGCACCGATTCCTCCAAACCTTTGATCACGAAAAATCAAAAGAGCTAGTAACAGTATGTCAGTCACACGTGTCTAAAGGACATGAAATATTGAAACGAAACTTCTTGTATGGATAATACAGAAAAAATAAAGGAACACAGGATTTTCTATGTTCTTCGCAAAGACAGTTTTAGGGGGCAAAACAACTTACCCCAAAATTTTGAAATTTGACGCCCGAAAGGTAAGAAAAAGTGAATCTAAGAGCAAGAAATTTTGCACAGATATTGTGAAAATAAAATGTGGAAATACTGGCTCCGTATTTCCTTAAAAGAACTGTTAGGTGGGCACAGACCCCTCTAAACACTTGATCACGAAATCTCAAAAGTGCTAGTAACAGTATATCATATTTGTGTAAAGGTCATGAAGAATTCCAACGAACCTTCACGTACGGGCAATACGCAAAAAAACGGAGAAGGGTATTTTCTGCGGAAAAACGGTTTTAGGGGCAAAAGCTCTCACCCAAAATTATGAAACTTGCTGCCGGAAAGGCAAAAAGAAGTGAACCGAAGTGAATGACATTGTGCACGGACATTGTAGACATAAAATGAGGGAATATGGGTTTGCTATTTTCCTGGAAAAAAAGGGTCGGTGTGGCACGGACCCCCCACTATCCTTTGATCACAAAATATCAAAAGTGCTAATAACAGAATGTCAAATGTGTGTAACATTAAGAATTGCTACATAACTCAGTGTATTGACAATACGCAAAAAGTAAACGAATACGAGTTTTTCTAAGTTCTGCGGGAAAAAGGTTTTAAGGGGCAAAAGCTCCTACACAAAATTTTGAAAGTTGAGCCCGAAAGGCAAAACGAGGTGAACCGAAGTGAGTACAAATGTGCACAGATATTGTAAACATAAAATGTGAATACTTTTTTCATATTTTCCTGGAGAAAATGGTCGTGTGAGGCTCCGCCCCGTCCAAACCTTTGATCACAAAAAATTAAAATGCTAATAACAGTATGTCAGAAGTGCATAAAGGACATGAAGAACTGGAACAAAACGTCGTGTATGGATAATACGCCAGAAATAAAGCAATATGGGTTCTTTTATGTTCTGCTGAAAAATGGTATTAGAGGGCAAAAGCTCACACACAAAGTTTTGAAAATTGATACACGAAAGGTAGAAAGAATTGAACCGAAGTGAATGAATCTCTCCACAGATACTGCAGATACTGTAGACGTAAAATGAGGGAATACGGTTTATTATTTTCCTGGAAAAAAGAGTTGGGTGGTGCATGGATAATACGCAAAAAATAAAGAAATACACGATTTTCTATGCTCTTCGAAAAGACGGTTTTAGGGGGCAAATTTTGCAATTGGATGCCCGAAAGGTAAGAAGAAGTGAACCGAAGTGAAAGAAATTTTGCACAGATATTGTAGAAATAAAATGGGGGAATACGGGTTTAGTATTTTTCTGAAAAAATCGGTTTTTTGGAGCACTAACGCATCCAAACCTTTGATCATGAAATATCAAAAGTGCTAGTAACCGTATCTGAGATGTATGTAAACCACATGAAGAACTGCAACGAAACTTTGTGTATTGACAATACGCAAAAAATAAGTGAATATTGTTTTTCAATTTCCGCGGTAAAACTGTATTAGAGGGAAAAAGCTCTCACCCAAAATTTTGGAAGTTAACACCCGAAAGGCAGAAGAAGTAAACCGAAGTGAATAAAAATTTGCACAGATATTCCATACGTAAAATGAGGATACCAGTTTCGTATTTTCATTGAAAAAAACGGTTGGATGGGGCACGGACCTCTCCAAACCTTTGATCACGAAAAATCAAAAGTGCTAATCACAATATGTCAGATGTGTGTAAAAGACATGAAGAATTGCAACATAACTCAGTGTATGGACAAGACGCAAAAAGTAAACGAATACGGGTTTCTCTAAGTTCTGCGGGAAATCGGTTTTAGGGGGCAAAAGCTCCTACACTAAATTTTGAAAGTTGAACCCGAAAGACAAAAAGAAGTGAACCGAAATTAGTGCAAATTTGCACACATATTGTAGACATAAAATATGGTCGCTTGGGGCACGGGCCCCTTCCAAACCTTTGATCAGAGAAAATTAAAATGCTAATAACAATATGTCAGAAGTGTATAAAGGACATGAAGAATTGCAACAAAACTTTTTGTATGAACATTACGCAAGAAATAAATGAATATTTTTTATTTTCCGCGGAAAAAACGGTTTTAGGGGCAAAAGCTCTCACCCAAAATTATGAAACATGCCGCCGGAAAGGCAAAAAGAAGTGAAACGAAGTGACTAAAATAGTGCACGGACATTGTAGACATAAAATGAGGGAATATGGGTTTGCTATTTTCCTGGAAAAAAGAGGTGAGTGCGGCACGGACCCCACCTAACCTTTGATCACAAAAAATCAGAAGTGCTCATAACAGTATGTCAGATGTGAGTCAAGGACATGAAGAATTGCAACATAATTTTTTGTATGGACAATACGCAGAAAGTTAATGAATACAGGTTTTTTCATGTTCGGCGGGGAAACGGTTTTTGGGGGCAAAATCTCCAAAAAAAATTTTGAAAGTTGACTCCCGAAAGGCAAAAAGAAGTTAACCGGAGTGAAATTGGGCACGGATATTATAGACATAAAGTGAGTGTATACGGGTTTCGTATTTTCCTGGAAAAATCGGTTGGGTGGGGCACCGACCCCTCCAAACCTTTGATCACAAAAACTGAAAATTGCTAGTAACAGTATGTCAGATGTGTGTGAAGGAGATGAAGAATTGCAACAAGACTTTTTGTATAGACAAAAAAATAAAGGAATATGTTGTTTTCTTTTTTGCGGAAAGACGGTTTTAGGGGCCAAAAACCCAAAACCTAAATTTCGAAAGTTGACGCTTGAAAGGTAAAAAGTGAACTGAAGTGTCTAAAATTTGGACAAATATTGTAGACAAAAAATTAGGGAATACGGTTTGCGTATTTTCCTGGAAAAAACGTTTAGGTGGGGCACGGACTCCTCCAAACCTTTCATCACGAAATATCAAAATATCTAGTAACAGTATATCAGATGTGTGTAACGGACATGAAGAATTGCATCAAACTGCGTGTATGGACAATACGCAAAAATAAACGAATACATTTTTTCCGAGTAGCAGTTTAGCTAAAGTGACTGGATGAAAAGGTTGTGTATTTTTGCATTCTTTTCTTTCTAGTTTTCCTTAGATTTTTAGAGATGGCAGGAATTTTTCCATTCGATATTTTAACCGTTATTGAACTTGTGAAATGTAGACTTTGCATATGGGATAACAGACTCTTTCAAGGACAGAATTGAAAAGCAAAAAGCATGGCGTAAAATTTATGCAAGCCTTGTCCAGGATTTTGTGTTCATGGACAAAAAGAAACGAGAAACGACAGGTATGTATGCAACAGCGCAAATCTGTTTTCAACTAGGCGGGGGGGGGACGGGTATGATCGTTCCCATATTATATATATACATATATAGCGATGTTCAAAATATTTCTGTAGCCGAGAAACAATGCTGTAGAGGATCAGAAGAGCAGAATTGTCTTCAACATTGGGAGGCGGGCAGATTTGAGGCTTATTATGAGTGGACATTAATTTCATCTCACTTTCCTTTCTAGCGATCGGATACAAATAATCAAATTTCTCTCCCAAAAAACACATTTCAAATCGGATTATTGGGGAGGATAATCTCCCCAGTTCCGAGATTGGAGGGGACATGTCCCCTTCATCCCCCCGGGATTTGCTCCAGCGTATGTATGGAGCAATGTAAAAGAGAATTACTAATTCGAATATTATCATTTAATTTACTATGACATTAATGTTAACTACATGGAAAACAAAATAATATATATACATGTGTTTTCATTGGGAAGGCCGATGGGGGCTGAATTTGAACGTAAACACTATCGGGGTTGTCACTATACATCTGAGCAATCCCGATAAATATAGATTCGACACAAATATTGGTCATTTTCTACTACTTTTATATGTCCCGGTAAACGCTCCCTGAGACCCCCTTAATTCGAATTGTGAAAAAATCGCCTCTGGCCTCCAGCCGATACCGTGAAATCTATGAACGCGACACTAAAATCTGCCATTTTCTACTACTTTTACATATTCCGATAAAAGCCTCTATGATCCTCTGGTTCCAATTTTGAACAAAAAACACGGCTCTGGCCAGCAGCCGATGGGGGCAGTATTTGGAAGTCAATGCCTGTGTGAGTATCACCATTCATCTGAGCGACAGTGAAAACTATTGATTTGAGACTAATATCGGTCATTTTCTATTATTTTTATATGTCTCGCAATTCTCCACCCCGGTGACTCCCGGCCCGCATACAATGGTGACTGAATTAGAAAATCATCGCTAATGAAAGTATCACCATTGATCTCAGCGACCGCGAAAACTATGAAATCGACACTAATATCGGTCACTTTCTACTACTTTTACATGTCTCGGTTAACGCCCTCCTGAGACCCCCCTGGTTCGAATTTAGTTAAAAACGATTCCGCTTGGTCTGGGACCTGAACCAAGGTATCCGTGTCCAAAATTTGGTAACTCTCGGCCAACTTGTCTGGTTCCCAGGCCGGTCCCGGTTGAAAAAAAAACTCTTTGTCTTGATCTGTGGCCTAGACCAAGCTACCCGCGACCAAATTTTGAAAACTTTCGTCCACTCGTCTGGTCCACGGGCCACACACAGATAGAGAGACAGACACTCAAGCAAACTCTATTTTATTTATATTAGAAAGGTCAGATCCACCGTTATTGTAATAGAGCGGTGCTTGAGTGATTGATCGTAGAAATTCAAAATCCAATGAGTGATAATTTCATAGCCTTGTTTTATTACAAGTTTAAACTCTTTAGTCAGTAGAGAAGAGGGCATGATTCATGGATCAGAGTTGATAACAATGGGTTTCGGTGGGTCTTGGGTCACAGTGTGTGATAGTGGTTCATGGTGGGTGGTGGGACAGAGTGGGTCATGGTGGGTCATGGGCCACGATGAGTGGTGGGTCAGTTGGTCGTTGCTAATGCATTCGCCGTTCTGTTGGAAGGGGGGGCTGGTGGAATGTGCCGTAAAATTTTACGTTGCCCCCATAGGATAAAATCTAGATTCGACACTACTAATATATATATGTAATTGAGAAACACTATGTTTGTGACTCTAAGTCTCCCGAACCGCCCCACTGATCTTAATAAAATTTGAAACATGGATGAGTTTTACGGATGGGGTAGTTTTAGGCTATTCACTTTGATTGTAGAACTTAGGGGGGGGGGGTAAAAATAAATAAAATTTAATAATTCCTGAACCACTCGACCGATCTTGATAAAATTTTCAATATAGATGAGGCTCAGGCCTGGGATCGTGTTATTTAAATTTCACGAAGCAACGTGGGGGCGGAGAAGGAGGATATATATATATATATATATATATATATATATATATATATATATATATATATATATATATATATATATATATAAATCTATTTATATAATACTGAAAGCCACTATTTTTGTAACTTAATAACTCTTGAACTATATCTTGAATATCCGACCGATCCCAATCAAATTTTCAAGATATATGAGGTTTCGATCTGGAAAAAATTTTGTAATTTCACTTTAACGGTACATCCTACGGGGGGGGGAGGGGGCGTATAAATAGAAACTATTAAAACCTAATAACTTTTGAACCACACAATCAATCTCGATATAATTTTCAACAAATATGAGGGTCAGGCCTTGGGTATTTTTTTATCGTTTCACTTGGACGAGCCAACGTTGGGGAGGGAGAGGGATCAAATATATGTAAAAAAATTTAAAAAATGTCTGGCTCTGTGACTTCATCACTCTTGAACCACCCGACCGATCTAAATCAAATTTTCAATATACATGAGTTTAGGGGCAGGGATTACTTTAGGCTATTCACTTTGACGAAGCAACGTAGGGGAGGGTGAGAGAGAGAGAAATTTAAAAATGATCAAAAATGACCGATATTAATGTTGAATCCATAGTTTTCGGGCCCGATGAGATAAACAGTGACACTTCTGATGCTGTTTCAATCCAAGTTCAGCCCTAATAGTTGGGAAGGGGGAGGGTACAAAGGAGGAGAGGGGGATAAACGTTTAAAAATGATCGAAAGTGAGTAATATTAGTGTCGAATAAATAGTTTTAGGAGTAGCTGAGATTAACAGTGACAATTCTGATTTCGTGTGCTGCAGCACGGGGGAGGGAAAGCTATATATAATAATAATCGAAAATGACCAATATTAGTGCCTAATCCATACTTTTCGGGATCATTCTGATGAACTGTGACATTTTCGATCCGGTTTAAATGCAAAATCAGCTCCGCCACTTGCGGGAAGGGGAGAAAGTGATATATAAAATGATCGACAATGCCCATTATCAGTGTCAAACTTATAGTTTTCTGGGTCGCTTAGATGAACAGTGGTACTTTCGATCATGTTTAAATTCAAATTCGACCCCACAACTTGGGGGAAAGGGAGGAAGAGATATTTAAAGATAATGGAAAATGACCGTTAATTAGTGCTGAATCCACATTTGTGGGGCGTCGCTGAGATGAACAGTGGCACTTTCGTTGCCGTGGCCCTCAACATAGGGGAGGATGATATATATATAAACGACCGAAAATGACCATTATTGGTGTCGAATCCATGATTTTTGGGGTCGCCGAGATGATCAATGATCTTTCCGATGCTGTTTAAATCGATTCCATTAAAAACGAAAACAGCATATTTCACGGGTACTAAACACATGAAATACGGAGTTGTGCTTTTAAATTTTCATTTTAACTTAGCAAAGCGGGTAATATATACTAGTAATACTAATAAAGCTCAGGTACTGTCCTTTCTTTATTTCAAAACCACCTATTTTTTAAATCTCTTTGCTATAATATCTATTACTGGAGCTATCAGTATATTTTTGTTTTTCGTCCTCATACAACACCAAGGTTATAAAGGAAGGTCTTTTTAACGTGGGTTCGGAACTTGAATCTGATAGGTCGTTCCCAACCATACTATCTCGCCTCCAGAAAAACTGGATTACAGGGCAGAGTTTAAAGCACGAAATTTCTCTCTCTTTTGCTAAAAAAAAAACTTTAGTTCACATACTAGTCATAGCACATGTTTAGAGGTTGTTCAACGAATCTGTATGAGACGAGACCTGCAAATGACACAGGACTGAAAGTTGAGCTTACACCAGGAGTCGAATCTGGTATCATCCTAAAACAAAAAAATCCTAATGGCTGACTACTTTAATGCTCATAAATCATTCTAAAGTAAAATTTTTGGGTGAGCCCGGCCCCCTAGACTCCCCGTGGATACGAGCCTGTGTGACCCCCTCCCACCCTCGAACACAATTTTCTGGAAGAAAGCCTCTATTCTTCCTTTTGTCTGTCTAGTTTACTGAAAACATGAAAAGCAAACTAGTTCAAAGAGCATAGAGTTGGAAATGATGGACATGTTGCATTGCAGACATATTTCGTACCGTTGATGATTTTGGGAGGTTTTCCAGGGACAAACTTCACCTCGGAGTTATATCTCCTATGGTGCTCAATATGAGTTGAGTTGATTTTGTCGTCCCTTTCAGCAGCGAGGCTATATAAGACGGGACCTACTGATTAATTGAGAAACCCGAACTACATGAGCTCTTACCGGAATCGAACACGGGTCTCTCACGCCAAAGGCACACACGCTAACCACTTAGCCACGAAGAAGCTCGGAGTTCTTATTAGAAAAAAAGAAATCACATTATGAGAATTTCAGTGCAGACAACTTAAGTATGACGACTGTTAAAAGAATATTTTTCATCTTGAATATATTGCAATAATGGTCAATCTTATTCGATAATGTCATTTTTAAAAATATAGCATTCTCTTTTCTGTAACTTACTACAGTACAGTACTACAGTTAAATTTCACACACTGTGCAAAAGAGGGGAAGGGATTACAACGTACGATGGACTTCGTTCGCTTCCTATCCGATGGACAAAACCTTTCTTGTAAAATTCAGCGTTTCAAAGAACCTGTGTGGTTGACCGATAGCTACACATAAATTGACAGAATTTTAGTACTGTCTGCCTGAGGCAAAGTCTTAATTTTAGTACTGAAGCTGCCTGAGGCAAAAAAGCAAGCACACCGCAGGCGTGGTGGCTTCTGTGCCTCGTAACATTGTGTTTAAAAATACAGACACAAGGTTACTTGTCAGTGCTTAGTTCTTTGTAAAGCTTGTAAGGCTTTTTTTCTTTTGTGCAAATCATGTTGTTGTTTGAAGCCTCCTTATTCCTTTCAAAAACAATATAACCAGATATCATGGGAACCCACAGCAATTGTAATAAAAGTTGAAAAAATATCTGTATCATTCAGATACTTTATTATTATTACTATTACTATTATTATTATTATTATTATTATTATTATTATTATTATTATTATTATTATTACATAATATTTTTCGTTAGTCATCACAGCAATTAATACTTAGCAGCAGGGATTAAAGTGCGTGGGACCGCGGGGGACTCTATCCCCACCTCCAGAAAACTGTGTACGGCGTCCTCCCACTTCCTAAGCAATTACAATGGGCAAAGATAGGCATGGGGGACGGCGTGACGTCATGCTGCTACCTACCGTACCCCTACCTTTTCAGATGATTCCATCCCATCTAGCCTAATTCCACCTCGCCTAACGATTTCTCAGCCACTTAAGTATATCTCCAAAATAAGAATGTCTATCATTTTAGGCGAGATGGGAATTCCCATCTTACTTAATCCCATCTCGCCTAAAATGGCGGTAGGATGCAAGGAAGGAATTTCTGTACTAAAGAGGGGATTCCTCTAATAGAATTTTAACCAGATATTTCAATCAATATTGGCAATCTCTGTCAATTATAATATAAATATATAATAAGTACTATACAAGAAGAAAGCATAGTGGAAGGCGATTTAGTGAATTTAGTTCACTTTTGGTTTGTTTTGGGAATACTGGAAATTGATTGGCAAAGAGAAGCTAATCAGAAACAGGATAGAAATATAGAGGGTGTTTCAAAACAACACTTACAACGTTTGAGAGCTCATTCCTGACACCATGATAAGACAACCTTGGTGCACAATGCTTTCTTTTGGCGCTATGACCAGCCAAAAACCAGTCGGAAAATGCCCAAAACAGCCGTAACTCGAGAACAAAATTTCGGATCGAAGTCGGGGAAAGGAAATGTATATTATTTTTAGCCATGGCTTCCATTAATGCACAACCCGATATGGTACAGAGGCAGCACAAAGGTCACCTCAAATAAATTGGAGAATTATGGGGATATTTTATGAAACGTTGACCGAGGCAAATTAACTACAATTAAATACGATGTTTCAGCTAACAGGAATCTTAGAACACGGTCAAAGTTACAAGAACATCATTAAGATTATAAAAAAGCTAAGATGGACACATTTGATTGATCTACTTTGTCTCAGTATAGAATTGGCTATCAAGGAAGAACTGAAATTATTTGAAGTCCATAAACTTTAAATGTTATGCCTTATAGGCTAATGAAGACTGAGAGATCACGCATGGCTATGGGGTAGCGTCTGTGACTTTCGCATAGCAGACCCGGCTCCGATTCGCGGCGGGAGCGCAAGCAATTCGTATTTCACGTTAATCCGTAGCTTCATATCTCATGTAATTTTGCTATCGAAGGGATGATAAACTGAAATCCGATCCAATAATAAAGAGAGGTAATAGATGAAAGCTAATTTTTGGGAAATAATTTGTGAAATGAGAATGTAGGAGAAAACAGGATAATTCCGAGAAATCTCACGGGTAGGATGGTATCCACTACAAATTTTATAGTCTGGGATCGAACGAGGTCCATCCCACACCAGAAGTAAGCGCTCTATCACTAAGTCACCCTGCCCCTACTTTGGAGGAAACACTATGATTCTGACAGATGTATCGATATACTAAATAATGTGTGTGATAAACCAACATACAAGAAGTACAAACGGTCAGAATGTAGGATTCGTGGAGTTTCCTTTGTGCGAAAATGGTAAGTACGTTTTTCTATGTCAGTTATTCTTAACTGGATGCCCGCGTCTCTTAGGGATTGGGGGAAGAAAAGGTGACTCAGTGGTAAACACTTGCCTCTGGTACATGAGGACTCTGGTTCGATCTTCAGCCAAGAAATTTTGTGGTGGACACCATCGTATCGTGTATGGGTTTTCTTGGGATACTTCAATTTCCTTCCACATTCTCATTCCATCATATCTTCCATCAACATTCACTTGCCTTAATCATTGGCTCCCTTAGCCTAAAGAGCATAATCGTGGTTCGTTAAAATGAAATACTGCATTTCATTTTACAGGGGTTGCTTACAGTTTGTCGGTGGGTTACCGTTAAGATAATTTTTAATAGGTTGTATTATTGATACTAATATTTGTAAGAAAGAAGGAAATGAAATGAAATCTTTGAGTTTTACGTCCCACGATTATGCCGGTTAGGCTAAAGGAGACGGTGATAATGAGAGATGAGTGAAATGGTGGAATGAAGAAAGTGGGAGGAAACGGGAGAACACCGAGAAAACCCACGAGCACGGTGTTCGTCCACCACAAAGTTCACTTGCGGGGGCTGGGATCGAACCCGGGACCCCAAGCACCAGAGGTGAACGCTCTACCACTGAGCCACCGCGCCCCCTAAGGAAGAAGGAGTATATAAGGCTCATAATTTTCGAAAGGCTAAGAACTACAATTGTACGTTGATTCTAAGAAATGCTAAAGGTACGAACTAAATTTGATTTGTGAGTCTTTTAGGATTATTAGTCGTATTGTGAACAAGAAATAACTCACACATCTACAAACCAAGAAAACTAACAGTGAAATTTGATATTCGGCAGGGAAATATAATAATATACAACTTGGATATCAAATTTCGAGATTAGTTTTCTTGGCTTTGGACATGTTCAACTTACATGTGTTTTCACGATAGTCCAAACTTTCAACATACGAGTATCAGTCTCCTAGATTTTCGTAAATTACTATGACGATTATCCTAAATCTAACAAATAAGTACAGATAACGATCACTAAAGTTCATAATTGACTTTTGAGAGCATGCTAGCCCTAATTGATATGTCACGTCACTACCTTTCCATTTCCAAATTTATCACAGATTTCAAAATGACGGATTTCAAGGTGCCGCCAGAGGTTCGTGATCTACTCTGCCCATTCTTCTTCTGTCAATATGTGAAACTATCACCGTTTGCATTGTCTATCTCTCACTATTTTCATGATTCAACAGTTTATTTGATGTATTTCAATAACATAGCATAGCTTTCCTATCCATCAATTTTGACCCCCTCCGTTTCTTATGACGTTCAGCCCTTATAATTTTGCAAATATACATATTTCCATATCCTCTATCAGTCGCACTACGTCTCATCCCGCAACTCGATTCATCATTTGGACCCTTTACTTGTCAGACAATTTTTATTGATGGAGAAACAAAGAAAATAGTTCTACAATGACTGACAAGTAACACTCCCCAAGTGTAACACTCCGATTTTGAACAAATTTGGTAGGTCGATACTACACATAAAATAAATGAATACGTGTATTTTTATTTTCTGCGGTAAAGCTGTTTTAGGAAGCGAAAACCCAGACCCAAAATTTTGAAAGTTGATGCCCGAAAGGAAATAACAAGTGGACCGAAGTGAAATTGTGCACAGATATTGTAGACATAGAATGAGGGAATACGGGTTTCGTATTTTCCTGAAAAAAAAAACGGTTAGTTGGGCCACGGACCCCACCAAATCTTTGATCAGAAAATATCAAAAGTGCTAATAACAGTATACCAGAAGTGCCTAAAGAACATGAAGAATTGCAACGAAATTTTGTGTAGTGAAAATATGCAAAAAAAAATCTAATGCGTTTTCTATTTTCTGTGAAAAACGGTAAAGGGGAAAAGGCCCCCACCCAAAATTTTGAAAATTAACGCCCAAAAGACAAAAACAAGTGAACCGAAGTGAATGCAATTGTGCACAAATATTGTAGAGGTAAGATGAACGAATACGTGCTTCGTATTTTCCTGCAAAGAAAAAACTTTTGGGTGGACCGAGGCGTCTGGTGGCGGAAGAAGTGAACAGAAGCGAAAGAAACTGAGTGTAGATATTGGATAAGTAAAATAAGACCTTCCGTGTTTCACAAGTGCATCCATCCGACTTTTCAAATTTGGAAGATCAACAGTAAGCACAAACAGTATATGTACTATTTTATAATATTTCAGGAGGCAGCTTTAACGCTTACAATGTTTTCGTGATCAAATGTTTGGAGGGCTCCGTGCCCCACCCAACCGTATTTTTCCAGGAAAATACGAAATCCATATTCCCTTATTTTGTGTGTAAAATATCTGTGCACAATTTAATTCTCTTCTGTTCACTTCTTGTCTTTCGGGCGTAAATTTTGGGTGATAGCTTTTGCCCTCTAAAACCGTTTTCCACACAAAATAAAAACCCGCATTCATTTATTTTTTGCGTATTGTCAGCACGTAAAGATTCGCAGCAATTCTCCATGTCCTTTATACACATTTGACCTAGTGTTACTAACACTTTTCATATTTCGTGATCAAGGGTTCGGAGAGGTCCGTGCACCACCCAATCGTTTTTTCCATGAAAATACGAAACCCGTACCCTAATTTTACGTCTGCGATATCTGTTCACAATTCCATTCAGTTCGGTTAACTCTTATTTGCCTTTCGGGCGTCAACTTTCAAAATTTTCGGTGCGAGCTTTTGCTCCCTAAAACCGTTTTTCCACAGAAAATTAAAAACTCGTATTCGTCTATTTTTCGCGTATTGTCCATACACAAACTTTCGCTGCAATTCGTCATGTCCTTTACACACATCTGACATACTGATACTAGCACTTTTGATATTTCTTGTTCAAATGTTTGGTGGGTTCCGTGCCCCACCCAACCGTATCTTCCAGGAAAATACGAAACCCGTATTCTTTAATTAGATGTCTGCAATATCTTTTCGCAACTTCATTCACTTCAGGCTACTTCTTCTTGCCTTTCGGGCGTAAAATTTCAACATTTTGGAGGGAGCTTTTGCCCCATAAAATCGTTTTTTTCCACTGAACATAAAAACCCGTATTCATTTATTTTTGCGTGTTGTCCATACAAAAAGTTTCGTTGTAATTCTTCATGTCCTTTACACACATCTGACATACTGTTACTATCACTTTTGATATTTCCTGGTCAAAGGTTTGGAGGGGTCCGTACCCCACCTAACCGTCTTTTCCAGGTAAAGACGAAACCCGCATAAGAACATTTTATGTCTACAATATCTGTGCAAAATTTCACTCATTTTGATTCACTTCTTTTTATCTTTCGGGCGTCAACTTTCAAGAGTTTGGAGTGGGTACTTTTGCCCCCTGATACCGTTTTCCCGTAGAAAGTAAAAACAAAACGGTATTCCTTTCTTTTTTGCGTATAATCCATACACGAAGTTATGTTGCAGTTCTTGATGTCGTTACATACATCTGACATAATGTTACTAGAACTTTTGATATTTCGTGATCAAAAGTTTGGAGGGGTCCGTACCCCACACAACCTCTTTTTTTCAGGAAAATACGAAGCCAGTATCCTCATTTTACGTCTGCAATCTGTTCAGAATTTCATTCACTTAGGTTCACTTCTTCTTGCCTTTCGTGCGTCAGCTTTCAAAATGTTGCGTGGGGACGTTTGACCCCTAAAATCATTTTTCTACAGAAAATAAAAAACAATATTCCTTTGTTTTTTTGCGTATGGTCCATACACGAAGTCATGTTGCAATTCTTGATGTCGTTACACACATCTGACATACTGTTACTAGAACTTTTGATATTTCGTGATCAAATGTTTGGGGGGTCTGTGCCCCACCTAACCGTCTTTTCCAGGTAAATACGAAGCCCGTACACTCACATTTTATGCTTACAATATCTGTGCAAAATTTCATTCATTTTGATTCACTTCTTCTTATCTTTCGAGCCTAAGCTTTCAAAAGTTTGGGGTGGGTCTTTTGCCCCTGAAACCGTTTTTCCGCAGAAAATAAAAAACGTATTCTTTGCTTTTTGCGTATTGTCTATACCTAAAGTTTCGTTGCAATTCTTCATGTTCTTTACACACATTTGACATATTGTTACTAGCACTTTTCATATTCCCTGATCAACTGTTTGGAGGGGTCCATGCATACACAACATTTTTTTTCAAGAAAATACGAAACCCAATCCTCATTTTACGTCTGCAATCTCTGTTCACAATTTCATTCTCTTCGATTTACTTCTTCTTACCTTTCGGGCGTCAGGTTTAAAAATTTTGCTTGGGGACTTTTGCCCCCTAAAATCGTTTTTCCACACAACATAAAAACCTGTATTCGTTTATTTCTTGCGTATTGTCTATACACAAAGTTTCGTTGCAATTCTTCATGCCCTTTACACACATTTGACATACAGTTACTATCACTTTTGATATTTCATGATCAAATGATTGGAAGGGCCGTGTCCCACCTAACCGTCTTTTCCAGGTAAATACGAAACCCGTATATCCACATTTTATGTCTACAATATGTGTTCAAAATTTCATTCACTTCGGTTCACTTTTTATCTTTCGGGCGTTAACTTTCAAAAGTTTGGGGTGGGTTCTTTAGCCCCCTGAAACCGTTTTTCCCCAGAAAATCAAAAACCGTATTCCTTTGTTTTTTGCGTATTGTCTATACCTAAAGTTTCGTTGTAATTCTTCATGTCCTTTACACACATTTGACATAGTATTACTAGCACTTTTCATATTTCGTGATCAAAGGTTTGGAGGGGGCCATGCCCCACCCAACATTTTTTTCAAGAAAATTCGATACCCGTATCCTCATTTTACGTCTGCAATATTTGTGCACAATTCATTCACATGCACTTCGGTTCCGTTGTTGTTGCCTTTCCGTCGTCAACTTTCAAAATATTTGGTGAGGCTTTTACATTAAACCTTCACATTATGTAACTATTTTCTTTTTTATGAGATTATTTTTTGTTGCGGGGGGAGGAGATAAATGTTTTCCTGTGATATGTGTTTCTTGCCATTCATCTTGTTTGAACTGCTTAAGTAAGATCATGTTGTAACTTTTGATGTCATCCAACTCCGCCACGATAATAAAATTGTCATTTTAAATAATTCGCTTTATTCTGTTATTTGCAGTTTGCCACACTGATATATTTGTTACAAAATTGAGGTTTGGTCCAACGCCTTTCGAATTCGCAACCAACCCAATCGCCGAGCTTTTGGGTTGCCTGCTATTGCAGGAAAAGGAGAATCGCAGGTGGTAATGCATATACAAAATATTTTCGTGTATACAAAATATTTTCAGTGGTTTACCAAGGACTATGTTCTTCATCCAGACGATCTCTTCTTTGTGTGTGAACAACGTGAAATCTCAGACAAAGATGAGTATAATGTTTGCTCTTTCCTGTATATGAAGCTAACACTAATAATTTAATCTATAACCATACTTTTGATATCATATGATTAACAAATATTCATGATGAATGGAATTTTTGTGCTCTCTACACTAGCTCACATTTAGCATATTATTTTTTAAACGAAATTCTTGTTTCATATATCTATTTCTTGTAACTCAACCAATTTTTTGATTACACTTTCCCTGGTTTGTAACTCAGTGACATATTTTAATATTTTCTGTGGCTGTAAATAAAGGCATTCTACATTCTTAAACTTTAAGATTCTCGTGTTTGTTTAAAGTCCACGAACTACTTTACGAACAGTAATGTGCGTTGTGAAATTATTAGTGTCACTATCATAGTATGATAAGTAAGGTTTTAATGTTGATATCGATGTTGCCCCAACAACCTGTCGGTCTTCCTTTCAGAGAGACACTTCTTCATCGTTCATTTCAATTGTGGCTCTATAGCGTCATATTGTTTTGTGTAACATGTATTTTATCTGTCAACTAGTTGAAATACTATATTTAACCATTGGCTATAATTCTTCCTTTAGAAATTCATTACAACCTTGTAGTAGTGCTAATGTCCTTAGAATGTCAGTGTTGCCCCAAATGACCATAAACTATGCTCTCAAAATAATTCGATGAGCGTAACTTGCGCCCTCTCTGATGGCACCCCTGTGTACATGAGTTAGCAATAGCATTTAATAAGCATTCATTCAAAACATGGCAGAGAGATTAGTGCTAGCTCGAGACGTTTATGTGGACCCTATGGAAATATTAGGAACCATTGCGTCTCACAAAATGTTATTTCACCCGTTCGAAATATACTATACACCTGTAGTATATGACCCCACCTTACAACTCTATTAGCCTTGGTTAGCGTAGTGTGAAGAACTTGTGGAGAGAGCATTTTGTTGACGATTTGTTTTAGTCGACATGTATTAGCCCCAGCGTCGTAACTTAGATGTTCTCTGGGTGGGAGATGGGAGCAAGCATTACTATTTGGGAGCCCAAGCAAAAAATTTTTAAGGTATCCTCAATTGGGAACAAAGCATGCTAGATTGCACTACTATGTGAGATGCATACATAGTACGTGGCCCAACTGTCATCCAGTTTCATTCTCACCTCCTTTCTCCATGGTTAGGATTACGTTAAGTTGACTAAACATTGTGTGTTTCCTAACTTAATATAAACTCTGAAAAACAGTAAAAAAGATCAGGCACTACAAGCTGCAATTAACTTCTTTTGTCGGATTCATTATTAGACAATACAATATAAGTATAGGTCATACTTTTCCAGAGATTTTGTCTCTGAAGCGCCACCTACGTAGAACGGTGACGATTTTTGAAAAACCTTCCTACTGCTGGATTTTT
The DNA here is from genome assembly GCF_964235325.1 of Thermobia domestica. NCBI lineage: Eukaryota > Metazoa > Arthropoda > Insecta > Zygentoma > Lepismatidae > Thermobia > Thermobia domestica. The sequence continues at coordinate 199,960,501 of NC_137456.1, read as the reverse complement.
CTGCGTTTTTACAGGACACTGTTCATCAGACTTATCTCAGCCAAGGTGTACAGTGTCACTGCATTAATAGGGGAACTGTCTTAGCTGGACTACTATCCAAACGGGTAGTCCAACCTTGTTATCAGATCATTGCATTTCATCACATCACATCACATACACAGCATCTGGGCATCTGCCCACCGGATAGACTTCACTATGGCGGATCCTGGCACGAAACCTGGTAAACGAACTAGCGGTCGACATACGAATCTACCTACTGTTGTTGGTGGACCATCTGTTTGTCCCACAAAGGTGGAGCCACGGAAGGGATCATCAAAGACACAAGCGAATGCTTCTCGCTCTCGCCAACGGAAAGACTCTCAGACCTCTTGCGCATCTATCGAATCTTCTACATCAGTCCGATCCAGGTCGCCTCAATCAAAGGCAGCTATGCTGCCCGAGTTCAAGACTCACTGCCGAAGAAAAAGCATCATACTGAATACTCTACCAATGACGCCATGGATATAGGACCACCAGCAGATTCTACTCCTCTACCTGTTCAATCATCTCTTTCCATCCTCCTCCGCAATTACGATACCAAGTTCTCCAATGAGAAATTTGTTGCACTCCAGCTAAGGAAGTATCTTCCACGTGCTGCCATCAAGAAAATTTTGCACACAAGAAATTGTTATATTTTTAAAACGTCTGACCCTAATCTATATACGACGATTCGAAACAAAGTGCCTATCGATTCTTTCGGAGCACAAGCCGAAATCACCAATCTCACTAATTCGACACGCAAGCAACCCCTCCACCACGGAGACCCTCGCTTCTTTCTGTAGTCATCCGCGGTGTCGAAACGTCGTACACCGACGAGGAAGTTCATGATGAACTAAAATTCGAAGGCTACATCACTTCTAAGGTACTTAGAGTTCGCAACGATCGTGGGCCCACCTTCATGGTTCGCATCCTCACACTCCATCAAGAGACAATCGACGATTTGCTTGCTCATGGAGCTTTCATATACAATTGCAAACATTGAGTCGAGCCATCGCGTTCAATGGCACCATTACTAGTTCGATGCGAACGCTGCCAAGAATATAATACGCATAATACAGCTAATTGTAAGAACGACTTCAAATGCGGTTACTGCGCAGGACCACACTCAACACGTTTATACACTAATTTACAACAACCAGCGAAATACTCTACATGTCCGGACAGTCACCCTACTTATAGCTACAAATGGAAAGCAACCCAACGCCGCAACATCCAGAACTGGTTATACCCTTGCGTACTACATCTCTTGTTACCACCCATCTGCCCACAGTAGATACCCCAGTCACAATACATCAACTGCTTACATTTCTTACTCTTGCACTGCAAAATAACCATCTTTTCATCCGGCCACACATCTTACAGTAAATCACCCTTGCAGCCTAAGCAACATTTCACATTTACTTCACAGCAACATATTCTGGAAATTCAGTGCATTTTCATGCATCTCCAACAATTCAAACCGGTTGAATTTAATTTCATCATGGCTCTAAACTTTCTTCATTTGAACATCAGATCCTTTACTAAAAACAAACTTTTCTTTCAAACCCTGCTACTCGAGGAACATATAACAGTTTTTCTCTTAAACGAAATATTCTTAACCAAAGCAACTCCATGTCGCCTACCGGGATATACCATTTTACGTGCAGACAATCTACAGCCCGCACACCGAGCTAATGTGGGTGTAGCGGTTGGTTTCTCCCCTCACTTGCCTTATTGTCAGTCCTACTGTGCTAATGCACCATTACGCTAATATATCATTACCACTCTATATTTCAAATCTATTATCATTACCATAGCAACAATCTACATCCGGCCTGGCCATCCCCTCCCCATACAATTTGTACAACATATTTCAAATACCTATCGTCATATATCATCATGGCAGATTTTAGTATGCACAGTCGCTCAGATCACGATTGTACCAATTTCGCAGCTTTTATCACTACACACACCACTGCAACCATTCGTCAGTTACCAAAACTCACTCGGCCAATTTCTGACACAATAACGGACATCGTTATTACATCTAGCAATCTAATAACTCATAGCACTGTTTCAGTACCCTGGGAAGTGACCATGCTCCTGTTAAACTAACAATAAATCTTCACTCTTCTGCTTCCCCTCGTCCTCAATTGCCTTCACGCATCTGTTTTCGGTTTGATACAGCTAACTGAATCTGCTATCGCTCTTATCTTGCTAAACGCACTCAACACCTTTCATCGCCCACTTCAGAAGACGACCTCTACAGCCCTGTCGATACACTCACTTCTACTATACAGGAAGCTAGCACCCTTTACATTCCTACCACCAAATATATTCCATATCACCTATTGTGCTAATGCACCATTACCCGAATATAACATTACCACTCTATATTTCAAATCTATTGTCATTACCATAGCAACAATCTACATCCGGCCTGGCCATCCCCTCCCCATACAATTTGTACAACATATTTCAAATACCTATCGCCATATATCATCATGGCAGATTTTAGTATGCACAGTCGCTCAGATCACGATTGTACCAATTTCGCAACTTTTATCACTACACACACCACTGGAACCATTCATCAGTTACCAAAACCCACTCGGCCAATTTCTGACACAATACCGGACATCGTTATTACATCTAGCAATCTAATAACTCATAGCACTGTTTCAGTACCTTGAGAAGTGACCATGCTCCTGTTAAACTCACAATAAATCTTCACTCTTCTGCTTCCCCTCGTCCTCAATTGCCTTCACGCATCTGTTTTCGGTTTGATAAAGCTAACTGAATCTGCTATCGCTCTTATCTTACTAAACGCACTCAACACCTTTCATCGCCCACTTCAGAAGACGGCCTCTACAGCCCTGTCGATACACTCACTTCTACTATACAGGAAGCTAGCACCCTTTACATTCCTACCACCAAAAATATTCCATATCAACCTCGACTGCCACCACATTACCTGACTATGATCACACGTTCTCGCCAACTTTATCGAGATTACATTCGCACCCAAAATCCTGATGCCTACATCATCATCAACAATTGCATATAACTGTGCACAACTACATCCGGGCCTATAAACTTCGGTGTTGGGTAAAAACCTGTAATAATCTGTCTACCACCAGTCATCCTACCAAATTTTGGAAAAAGTTCAACGCTTTATGCGGCAAGTTCACAAAACCTCCCTACCCCATTCTGATCGGAAACTCCGCAGCTCACATACGCAACGCAGATACGGAGAAAGCAAATGCCTTTGCAGATCATCTGCAGAACATTTTTACGCCACCACTACCTGGAATTACACCCCATGTTGCAGACAAAGGGGACACTTCTCCATTTTTGCAACCCAATACCATGCATGAACTCAGTATCGATCAACCGTCACTGCACCCATCACTGTTCAAGAGGTCACAGGTACCATCAAATGTAAACGAAACACAGCGCCAGGATTCAATAATATCACCTATCGTCAGATCAGGGAGTGTCCGCCTACACTACTCATCCTCATCGCCAACCTGTTCACCTTTATACTCCGTACAGGCTACTTTCCTATGTCTTGGAAAGCATCTAAAACACTTATGTTTCCAAAACCACATGAGCCTCCTCATGAGATCTCTTCTTACAGGCCGATCCAACTCACAAGCACATTCAGTAAAATCTTTGAACGCATTCTCGTCAAACGCCTTCATATATACCTCAACACAAGAAATATCATTCCTCTCACTCAAGCAGGTTTCCGTCCTTCTTTCTCTATAAACGATCAACTCTTACGACTCACAAGCCTTATTACCACACACTATAATAGAGTGAAACCATCATGTCTCGTACTATTCGATCTCGAAAAAACGTTCGATAAAGTGTGGCATCTCGAACTAGTAGAGGACATATGTAGGTTCTGCCCCACTTCCCCCTTCCACCCCCTAACTACCAAAAAAAATTTATGAAGCCACCCCTGACTATTGTACTTTAACACAGAGGGATACCCCAAAGTGAGATTGAATATGCTTTTATGACATTTAAAACCAAACAAAAATGATCTAACTATTTTGGATATTTTATATTTAATAAATCATGAAAAAGTGTGTAATTTGTGGAGAATTAAAACAATTCCAAGAGTTCGCTAGAAATGGAAACAAGAGGTCTGATAATTGTAGAAGATGTTATAGAGCAGAGAATCTCAATAAAGAAGCTGAACAGGGTTTAAAATATTCTGGACCGCTGCTAGATTATTCACTCTCATCAAAAGAACGAGTGGTTGAAATACATAATAACATGTAAGAGCATGACTTTATAAAAATAATGTATCAATTCTTTAAGGATGCAGATACACCATTTATGATTCTAAGACCTGCTACGTTATCAGAATGTAAGTTTGTAGATCCAACATATAACCCCGTAGGTATTACATTACCAGCACCACAAGTTATTTTATTTAAAGATATAATACGTATTGGTTTCCCACCACATTTTTCTAGAAGGAGCGAAACTACATCTTGTTATGACTTAACTAATGAAGGAAATATTAATAACAAGTGTGTTGTATGTGGAATTCCTGCATATTATAATGAGAACTTTTGTTCCATATCCCATATAAATCTTCATGATTGGATACAAAAAAAGATTGCCAGAATTTAAAGAAAAGGGCTATAATATCACTAACTATAAATCACCACTAGATGACTAACGTAATTACTAAGCAATTTCTTTGATTTTTTTGTTCTAACATTAGTTGAATAGCACATAAGAGCCCATAACTACAATGTTAAAGTGAGATTGCATATGCTTTTATGACATTTAAAATCATAAAAACTTACATCTAAAAACTTACAATGGAATCCTACACAAAATATATTTATTGCGTCTTAATCTCCAGTTTATAAGCTTTCATTTGACACTTGAATCATGAAAATCCGTTAATAATTAGCTTTAAAAACTCAATGAGAAGGAATACATACAGCTCCGGAACAGATGATCTGTCACTGATTCATTTGAACGATTCCAGTACCAGCACAGGACCATCCAATCCGATTCTCTTTCCTTCTCCTCATTCCAACATACATATATACATACACATAGAGTCTTATAGCACCAGCAACATATTTTCTTTCTTTTTAGAAGCAACTCCGCCAGCATTAACTCCGCCAGCATTAACCCAGATGAAACCTTTGCCGGAGTGTGTCTTCGATTTCTTGATTCACATTCGTCGCTCATGAAAATTTTTGATCGGACAACTTCAACTATGCAAATTAAAAAACTTTCCGTGTTACTTAGCTAGTACGAACGAGAAACTGTTTAAATAAACCCGCCAACGAAACTAATGTTTTACCATGCAGTGTCTCCAACTCAATATATTTTTTCGGAACGTTCCAGGATTTTAATTTTTCAAGATATCGCTTTAAAACATATAGGGATGAATTCACGCCATTACTAATAAATATGATAATTGTTAAAAGTGAGTTGCAACACTTGCAGTCCCACCCCCAAATAACGTTATTATTTAATACCTCAGTCCCTAATTAACCGATTTCAAAAATTCAAACGGCAAATGAATACTAATAACATAACCAATTTTCTAAAATGCATAAATGGTTGCATAACCCACAGGATACTTTCCCCTTTTTCAATATTTCCACAAAATTTCAACAAATCGAAAAAATAAAAATACTACCATAAGTCAAATAAAGTTTTAAGACTTTTTTTAAGAATAACATTTTCCCGAAAATTCAAAAAAAACCCGTAAAAAATTCCCGAAATTTTGAACTTGCTATAAAATCGTCAAATATTAACCGATTTTCAAAATTCAAACGACAATCAATAGACAAATAAATTTCCTATCTATTGAATGTCTTTTAAATTGCATAACCCTAAGGATATAATTACAAAAAACTCAAATAAATCCCGTATTTATACATGTATCTTTAAAATTCAAATGACATTATGTTCTGTATATCCAAAGGTCTTAGTTTTTTATAGTCTGATACTATAAAAACACTTATACACTTAAAATTACAGGTTCGGATATTGATAATGAAATCATAAAAACACTTAAAACATACTTAAAATTACAAGTTTTATTTTTTGGATTCATTTCTAAAGTAAAACTGATGTATTTTATAACCATTATCTAAATCTTTCAAACCTTCATACTTAACAAACAGCTTATACTTTTTCAAATCTTTCAATACTTGCTCAGTTTCAGCATTATATCTTTGTGGTAATAACGTCTTATATTTCTCATCTAAATGTACTAAAACTCTTTGACCATAACACTGTGTTTGAATCAATTTCCATAATGTTATCTCGTATGCTTTACCTTTTTCTAACTCATCTATGCGAAGGAATCTCAATGCTTTAACATCATTTTTTTATTCAAATAATTAGCCATAGTTTATTTATTATAAGGAAAATGCTCGTTTTATGAGAAATTCATAAAACCAATCCTCATTTACATATAGAAAATTTACATAAAATTTACATACAGAACTCAACAGTTGGATAATTATCTTTTAGACCAGTGTATTTGATTTTTATTCCATCTTTAACGATCTCATCAATCATTTTATCTGTTAAGTGTTTTGTAAATCTAGGTGAAAGAAAGACCTTAAAATCCTCACACTCAGCTAAAATGCTCTTCCCAAACTTAGTTTTAATCTTTTCCATTTTCACAATCTTATATTCTGTATTTAATTCCAATTCTCTTAATCCAATAACTTGTTTTTGTTCAAGACTTCCAAGGTTATTTAAAAGCTCAATATGACTTGACATCGTATTTATTATATAGAAAATCAATGAACACTCTTCAATTTTTATCTTCACCAAAAAATATTTAATCATTTTTTTATCAATTTCGTTTATGGAAAAACTTTAATACAAAACATACATTTAACTATCTAAAACTCTTCTACTACTTTCTCATTCTTAGGGTAATATGTAAAGTTCTTTTGTCCAATTAAAATCGCATAACATATAGTATTAGCAGCTACAGCTTCTGCAAAGTCTACTACAATCTTTATGTTTGTTCTCTCATTTACCGATACATTCTTCCTCTTACTACAATTAATCACATACATTGGTCTGTTATCTATAAACTCTTTAGGATCATAGTACATTTCGATATTGCCACATGTTATTCTCTTAAATGCAGTATAATCTTCGTACATCTTAAAATAATCCTTGTTAGCAATATCTAAGTTTCTTGATTCTTTTGGAAATACCTCATTCCTTCCATTCTTAAGATAAATATTCTTTACCTTACAATGACCAAACTTACTTGCATCTGCTGTTTGTTTGCCACTTCTATCAGTTTGGAACATTACAACTACGAAATCAGGCATATCAAATTGTCTAGAATTAAATTGTGTAGTAACATCAAACTCTAAGAAAGAACCTACAACAGTCTTTTGAACACATTGATAAGTATGGAATGAAAACATGATTTTAGGTTCTTTAAGAATATTCAATTTTAACTTGTTTTCATAATTAGATTCGTATTCAACAATAGGCATTCTTATCTCCATACTTTTTATTGTTATTTTTCCATCATGAGGAGCTGCTGCACCTGCTCCTGATCCAGTCCATTTATACAAGACATCGTTATTGTTTTTAGCTTTTGTAAATGTTATTCTCAATCCACCTTTCCACATAACCTCTTTATAATCACTTAAAAAGCCAGGAATTAATCTTAATGGATATAAAACACTAAAGTCCTTTCTTAGACCAAGTTTATCATCTGTTTCAAATCCTGCTTGTTTTAGATATTCAACTTCTGGTTTGGAAATCTTTAATGTTCCGATAGCTGTTGATGTTATTCCTGGTAGCTCAATCTTATCTATAACAACACCATGCTTTCTAACCTCAATTTGAGAAAAGAAGAATGGTAAGAAGTTATCTACAAGTTTTATAGTATCATTTGCACCAAATGTTCCTCCAACTGATGCACCAACAACTTCAAAAGTCATATGACAATCTGCTTTGTGTGAATGTACGAACCCTTCCCCCACATCGAAATCAAACTCAATATCTTTGTTAGCTTCATTCAAATTATTAAATGTTCTTGTGTTAGCTTTAAAACTCTGTAACTCGTAACTCTCAACACTATCCATTTATTATAAAGAAAATTTTGAAACAACGCTTTTATGGGATATACCCATAAAAGAATCATACATAATAAGAATTAAAAACTTATAATCCCCATCCTAACTTAACCTTAGCATTCATAGCAGTACCAACCCCAAAAGCAGCTAATCGTTCACCAATAGACGCATCACTACTAAATGCTCTTTTCCATGCTTTAGTTTCTAGTTCCTTATCTGCAATGTGTCTTGACTCTGTATCTTTATTGTCTCTGTAGTATATATCGTATTCTTTACAAGCCTCATCTAATGGATTAATACCTTCATCACCTCTTTCTAACCTTTCTTGAAGTTTAGTTCCCGGACCACAATACGAAAATCCTGGAATATGTAATTCAAATGGGAGTTTATTAATCAAATCATTTACTAATCCTTTTCCAAGCTTCTTATCATTCCAGAATCGTGGTGGTAATGTATTTAAGATCTTAATAAAATAACCTATACCTTTTGGATCATTAGGAATAAATTGTGAAAGCTTATTATTAATCATACTCACTATACCTAGTTTCTCATTATAAAAGTTATTATTACCAGCCTTTTCTTCTCCATCTATAACTATTAACCGATCAATTAACTTTCTCACATCATCCATCCATATATATTCTTTAGGTATCTCTGTATATTGTGTAATTCCTTCACCAGTCCTTTTGGGAGTTGGAGGTAAAGTTGGTTTAATATAATTATCCCAAATAGGCTTGATAATATTAATGTACTTTGAACCTCTACTAGATGCTACCTTTTTATCTCGATTATATTTTTGGAAGGCAACATCTGAGTCTATTATTATTTCCTTGTACTGTTCAAAATCATCATCATCATAATCTTCAATGGTTTTATTAGTATTCATCGTTAACAATTCCCATAGACCTTCTGTTCCCTTATAAGTTTTACCATTAATTATCAAATCATCACCATTCACTTTAACTTCAGAATTTCCTATCTTATTTATTATTTCTCCATCTTCTTCTACAGTTCTTATTCCAAACACACTATCATTTCTTTTACTATAATATTTCGTTGCAATCTTACCAAATGATTGTGCTGTTGTTAAAGGCTCTACTCCTTCAACTTTGTCTTTAATTTGTTTTCTCATTTGTGTTATTTCTCCCGTTATAGGCGTATCACTACTACTTGGAGAACTATCATAAGTTATCTTTTTAGGTGTTTCTAGTAGACTAGGATCTATTGAAGCCGTCTTATGTACAACTGGAAAAAGTTCAGTTATTAGATTTTTATTTTGTTCTGCTACTTCTTTGATCTCACTTCCCAAGTTTTGAATAGCATCAATTACAGGTTGTTCATGTGTTTTAAATTTATCATATATACCTGCTCTTTCTTTCTTCCAAGATTTGAAGCCCTTTATCAAGAACTCCTTTAACTTGATATTCTTATTAATATCTTTCTCATCCATTTATTATATAGAAAACGAACAAACGTCAATAAACGTCAAAGAACATAAATAAACGCCAATAAACTTCAAACGTTTAAGAAGTGTTTTATCTTGTTCCTATACTTACCATTGTTTACCTTCCTTGTCATATCAATTACTATAAAACCATAATCTTCTTGCCAACATTTTGAACATATCTCTTTAAATTTATCATAAGACATATCTCCTCCAACAAACTCATTATACACATGTTTAAGATTAGTATCATCTTGTCTGAATATGCATAGGAAGTTAACGTTATCTCTTATAAGCTGTTTAGGTACTTTTGAATATGTTTGTGCAAGATAGAAACAGTCTAAATGTCTATGCCTACCTCTTGTAAAGTAATTTCTAACAGTATCTTGATTCTCCAAAATGTAATCGTCAAACACTACTACAGAATATTTTTCACATTCATCAATAGGTACAATAGAATCATTACCGCTTAAGAACGTTGCTATTTGTTTCTTAAACTTTAGTTCTGCCTTTTCAAATCGATCTTTTAACTGCTCATACTTTGGCTGATTCATGCTTTTAGAATATATATAGAAGTAATTATTGTTTAACCAACCTGGCTGTAATAAAAAATTAAATAACAAAAACGTCTTACCAGACCCAGATGGACCCACGATAAGGCATCGAATATCATCAGGTATAAGCTCTCCATTTCTTTTCTTAACTGTTGTTTCTTTTATCATCTCTTGTACATCCCAATTAATAGTTTTCTTACTCATTTATTATAGAGAAAATCGACTCTTTTATGATCTTATATCTTTAAGTTGTTCTCTGATCTTAAGCAACGTATCTTTTATATATTCGTTATCCATTTTACCATTTAATGTTATTATCATCTCTAACTGTTCTTTAAATGAGTTAATACAAGTGACAATGGTTTTATATTCGTCTTTTCTTTTGCTTATGTTTAACTTAGAAGACAAACCTGTTATAATTGCACTTCCAGTTGCAAGAGACGTTGTTAATATTGAGTAAATTGTTACAGGTATAAAAATATTAATAAACCCAGTTGTTGCAGAAAGTATGACTGATAACATGATCAAAGTATAGTATGCATATTTAACAATTCGTAGTTTTCTCTTTTTCTTCTTTAAACTGTATTCTAACTTTTGAATAACATCTTCTATTAACTTGATTACTTTCTCTCTTGGAATATCTCTAGGTAAATCAAACTCATTCATTTATTATATAATAAATGGCTAAGGTATTTAAGTTAACGAGTGATACTTCTGTTTTAAAGAAGAAACTCCATTACGAATTAGACAACAGTAGCAACTATTTAAGTATAGGGCTAGTTGGGTTTTACAGTACATATCTAACTCCAAACATAACAACAGAAAAAAACAGTTTCTCATATGGTGATAGACAAGTTTTTATACCAGAAGGGCAATACAGCTTAAACAGTCGTAATGAATATTTAAAATCTCAATCTATCAACATAACATTATCAGAAGAATATTTAAGAAATAGAGTTAAAATTGAAACTGATAGTAATGATGTTACAATTGGGAGTATAGGTACTGTCCTCGGGTTTAATGTTTTTGAAGTTTTAGAAAAGAACAAAACACATATTGGAAGTAAGTTGCCAAAGTTTCATCCGTTTGATACTATAAATGTTCACTGTAATATAGCAGATGGCATGTTTGTTAAAGATACAGAATATACACATAGGGAAACAGGAATTTTAGCATCATTCAAAACAGATGCTGAGTTCAAACATAGTATTATTTACGAGCCTACTTATCCATTATTTTCCCCTATATCCTAAGACAAGGTTGACAATTTTGAGATAAGGATAACAGATGAGAATGATTCCTTAATTGATTTTGGTGGAGCAACAACAACTGTATTTTTACAAACTAAGATTTTCTCTTAAATAAATAGGAAGATGTGTTCTATTAAAGGTTGTATGTTTAGTGTTCCTTATAACGAACTAAAAAATTTAAATATTGATCATGTATTAACAAAGAAACAACTTAGTGATAAATTTAAGAAAATTAAAGAAGGTAGAGGAATGGATTTAACTTTAACTACTGCACAAATGAAAAAGATTAAGAAAGAGCATATGGGAGGTTTTATCTTTACAATTCCAGCCATTTTAGCAGCTTTAGGAGCAGTTGGCTCATTAGCAGGTGGTGCAGCAGCGATTACTAAAACTGTACTGGATGCTAAGAAGAATAAACAAGAACTTGAAGAACAAAAAAGACACAATATGGCTATGGAAGAAAAGCAGGGAGCAGGTAAACCAAAGAAATCAAAAAACTAAAACCATTGACCAACTTCGATATAGAGAGGTTGGCTAAAGAATTAAAGATAAAACGATTTAGAGGCGTATTTATGAGTGATGAACTTCCACAAAAACCCTATATAAATGAATGTGGTGTAGTTAACTTTGATAAATCAGAAAACATTGGTACTCATTGGATATGCAATTGGAAAGATAACAACATAAAGTACGTGTTCGATTCTTATGGTGGTGTTCCTCCTAAACAACTAGTACAATATCTTGGTACCGAAAACTTATTTTACAATGACGAACGAATACAAGACTTTAGTTCAGTTATATGTGGTCATCTTTGTGTTAAGGTTTTAAATCTTCTAAATCAAGGGTATTCTTTTAGTGATGTTATGTATATGATTAAAAATGATTAAGTTTAAGTACTTTTATGGTTTATATCCATAAAAGTTTTGTTTTAAGATAAATATGGAAGCTATACACAATAGATTTTTAGATTATTTTGAGAAAAATGAGGATGAACTAGATGCACTAGTTAGATTTAATTTTAATTGGTATTTTCGGGATGTTAGTAAGATAGACTTAAAAGATAAAAACAACGCATATACAGTTATTCAGTTATGGAAAATGTTAATACCTAAATTTTTGTATACGGAAGAAGAGTTGGTAAAGTTATATCCAATAATTACCTTAAAGGAGTTGTTGAAAAATTATAGTTCTAGACCATTAAAATGCAGTAATTGTGGTAGTAAGTCATTAACAAAAGGTAGGAGTACATACATTTGTGATTATTGTTCTGTAGCGAATGGTTTTGTTTACAGTACTTGTGAAGGAATGAGAGCTGCTTGCGTAAGAAAACCATGGTATGATACTATAAAAAGATTTAAGTTACAGTTATCTCGTTTACAAGCTTTGCAGTATAGAATTATTCCTGAAGATGTGTTCAAGGTGTTAAATGATGAATTTAGAGATATATCAAAACATTTAATATCAACAAAAGATGTTCTAGAAGTATTAAAGAAAAACAAATACACAAAATATTATGATGATGTTTATTTAATACACTATCATCTTACCGATCAAAAACCATTAAACTTACGACATATGGAAGAAACACTTATAGACGACTTCGAAAACTTATACAAAACCTTTAAAGAACTGTATCCGAAAAGAGTATTGTTTATTAACTTAAAATATGTATTGTACTATGTGTTGAAAAAGCACGATGTTCATGTTGATATTGATTTTAAACATTCATCTAAACAAATAGAGATGTTAAAAAAATGTTTTGAAAAATTAGGATGGACATTTTCTTTATAATAAATGAGTATAGATATATTTGGTAATGTTAAAGATAGAAAAGATAATGTTGATATTAGTGAAGAAAAATTAAAATTGTTGGAGAATTTAAATGATGTTGTTAGCGTAAGTCAACTTAGATCAATAGAAACCCAATTAGAGAACGATAGAAAACGATTTGAAGATGCATTAGAAACGTTACAAGACACATACATAAAGAAAGAAGATTTTCAAAAGATTAGGATGGATACTACTAAATTGACTATGCAGAAAGAAACTGTACCTCTACTATATCGATTAAGAGCTAAAAACGTTAAGGAGCCAATCTTTAGAATATTTAATCTCTCTAATGGTTACAAATTTCTCTATAATGGGAAAATAATGCACATGGAATTAAGTTTGGATAAATACTTTTTAGACATATATTTAGGTGATACTTTGATTGAAAATATACCTTTTGGTTTTAAGAAGAATGATATAATAACGATTAAACCAAATAAAAATTCAGCTATGGAAGAAGGTCAATTATTGTTTGTTGTGATGTACATAGAAAGAGAGCTTTCCTAAAGACGTTTGCTATATAATAAATATGGATATTTTTGGTAATGTATCTAATGCTATTGATAAACAAGATGTTGTAACATTAGAACAGCTTGAATCAGTGAAAAAAGAGTTTAATTTACTTGCAAGAAAAGAAATTGTTGAAGTTCCATGTCGATTGGCAGAAGATGATCTTGGGAAACCAGTCTTTTTTGTACATAATTTAGCTGCTGCCTATAAATTTCTTTATAGAGGTAGGTTAATAGATATAGAATCGAGTCTTAATAAACATCTTATAGACTTATTTTTAAATGACGTTTTAGTTGAAAGTTTTCCATTACACTTTAATATAAATGATCAGTTAGCAATTAGACCATCTAAAGATTCTGAATTGAAAGAAGGTAAGTTATTTTTGATTATTAAGTATGTAGAAATAGAAGATGAAAACGAATCAAGTGATGATGATGATAATGTTAAAAGTATAGTATTAGGTAATGATAAATTTTAAATTTTTTTTGTTGATTTTCTATACAATAAATAATGATGTATTGTGTTAAGTGTAAGAAGTTAACAGATACGGAGAAAGATACTATTAGAATTGAACAAACGAAGAATGGGAGATATCTAAAGAAAGGTATTTGTTCTGTATGTGGTGTTACTAAAACTCAATTCGTTAAAAAGCCCGATTGACTAGAAGAAGGTAAAGGTGTTAGAGAAGACATTATAGAAGAAATTCACAAACCATCTAGAAAAAACTTTGACAGATTAAGTGTAGTTATAAAAGGTATCAATGATCTTTGGCAAGCTGATCTTGTTGAAATGGATAGTGGAGTATTAAAAGGTGTTTCTAAATTAAATAAAGGTTATAAGTATCTGCTAACGATTATAGATGCGTTCTCTAACTATGCGTTTGCTGTTCCTGTTAAAGATAAAAGTGGTAAGAATGTTACAGAAGCATTCGAATCCATATTAAAAACGAGAAAACCTAGTAACTTACAAACAGATCAAGGTAAAGAGTTTTATAATGAAGAGTTTAAGAAGTTAATGGAGGAAAATAAGATTAATCATTACTCAACCTATAGTGGTAAGAAGGCTTCTGTTGTTGAGAGATTTAATCGAACACTTAAACAGAACATGTGGAAAAGGTTCACAACACAAGGGAATTACAAATGGATAGAGATATTACCAACACTACTTAAAGAGTATAATCATCAAATTCATAGAACAATTGGTTTAAAACCTATAGAAGTTAATAAGAAGAATGAGCGAACAATATTGGAGAAAGTGTATAAGAAAGAATATAAGCATGTTAAACCTAAATACAAATTAGGTGATCATGTTCGTATAAGTAAGTCGAAAGGGTTATTTGAGAAAGGATATACACCTAATTGGTCAACAGAAGTATTTGTTATTAGTGAAGTTATTCCATCCAATCCACCTACATATAGAATTAAAGATTTAGAAGAAGAGGATGTGCAAGGTAGATTTTACGAACCAGAACTATTAAAGACGAAACATAAAGATGAATACTTGGTGGAAAAGGTGTTAAGAAAGAAAGGTGATAAAGTATATGTCAAATGGTTAGGTTTTGATGATTCGCATAATAGTTGGATAGATAAGAGTAATGTTGTAGTGTAAATATACATGTTGTCTTTTATGGTAATTATTCCATAAAAGCTAGTTTGAATGAGATAAGGGGTAGCGAAACGATACCATCATAGCATATATTTCTAGCGCTTGTATTCGAGCTGTGGAAATTATCAAAAAAGGCGATGGGGACGATTCTACCAACCGCTCTATGTACACAATCAAAGGTGGAGAAAGGCTTGATAACTGGTTGAGAAATAAAGAATCACAGGAGTTGATAAGATACTACAATCAAAAAATAAGCGACTCCTCATATACGAGGAATTGCTCTACGTGTGGAGAAAGAGAGACAAATATAAAGTTAACAGGAACATAACGAAAATGATTAAATAAACATTTTTATATAATAAATATGAGTACTATGGATAATTCTCCTAGTTTAAACGATATTTGCTATGAACAGATTAAAGATAACTATTGGTATGGTATTTTTGGTGATTTCAAATTGATTATAGATAAGAGTACAGGATACTTCAATGCTACTAAACTGTGTCAGGTTAATGGTAGAAGGTTTGATCACTGGTTAGAAAATAAAGGATCAAAAGAACTAATAAAAAAATTAAAAGAAAATTATCAGTCTAAAAAAATATATTACATGATTTTAGGAGGAAGACAAAGGATAATCAGGGGTACATATGTTCATCCAGACTTGTTCCAAGAAATAAGAAGATGGTCTCAATTGAAAAAAGATAATGATAAGTCAGGTTTTGTTTATATAGCAACTACCAAACAGCACCAAGAGAAGAATATATATAAAGTGGGTTATACAAAAAACCTTGAACAACGCCTAGGTCAGTTTAATGAGTTTAGACTTGACTTCGAATTATTTTATTATGAAGAAACCTATAAGACAAATGATGCTAAAAAGTTAGAGTCACTTGTGCATAAACAATTAGATGAATTTAAATATAAAGGTGAATTTTTCAAGTGTGAACTCAACACGATCAAAGAAGTTATAGAAGAAATTCAAGATGATGAAGTAATCGAAAAATTAAAAGGATTGGAGTAAAAAGATGAATAGGTGTAAAAAGGTAAAAGACAATGAGTTTTGACACCCCTATCAAAAGAAGAATTGGTTAAAGAAATTGATTGTTTATATGATCGGTTATTATCTGATAATTAAGGTTAATATTAGATAATTAAAGTTATAACTTTTATGATATAATAGTCATAAAAGATAATTAAGATTAATATCTAATAATCAAGGTTACGGCTTTTATGATATAATAGTCATAAAAGGTAATTAGTTAAACATTAAACAAACCATCTGTTGTAACATCGAATGCTAAATTCAATATACTACCTAAATCGGGATTATTATGATATTTTCTTATTATAACTCTCCAATCTACGTAATGTCTAAATATATAAACTCTATAGAGAGGTGTTGATAAATTGAAATGTTATGCCAATGAACTTTGTCTTTGAACTCTGCAATAAATCCTTCTGTTAAATTTTTAAACATTGAAATCATTTCCCAATCTACTTTGTCAGCGTAATCTCTTATAAGGTTTTCTGATAATTGATGAGTTCCAGATAAGCGCCACCAAGAAACTTTATCTGCATGTTTTCGTATAAAGGCTTCAGAGAGTTTGCTTCCATAAGATATAGCATCAAAATCAACTTTATCTATAAACTCATTAATAAATTCTTCAGATAAGTTTTGATTATACGATACTTCCTTCCAATCAACTCTATCTGCGAATTATCTTATAAAGTCTTCTGATAAGTCTTGGCTTCCTGAAATAATTTCCCAATCAACTTTATCAGCTAATTCTCTTATAAACTCTTCCGATAACTTTTTCCATAAACATATTTCGCTCAAATTAACTTTCTGCAGATATTTGCGTATGAAATCTTCTGTAATATGATCATAGTTATATTCCTCCTCATAATCATCATAACCTATAGATAACCATTGTTCATTAGTCAGTGAATCTACTATCTCATCAGACAAATTCATAACATTTGCATAGAGAATGTTTTGTATAAGAAATGAGTTGTTTTCTTTAGTGGCTTTCTTGAACAAATGATCTAACATACCTATGGAGATGCTAAAATTTATTTTGTCTTCATCATTATAACCACCAATATCTAAATATTTACATACACAATCAAATACAGGTTTGTAAGATAATATTTCCTTAGCACTAGTCATGTTCGTTTTTTATTCTTAGATTTTAAATTTATTTCATTTTTTGTTGGTTTTGTATATAACAAATATGGAGAAAGAATTTGATTTATTACATGATGGACTTAAACTTATTCATCATGATCTTAAACTCTTAGCAGCACTACTAGAGAAGCAAATACTGTTAAAGGAAAAAGAATTATTAATAATGCAACAAAAAACATCTGATTTGAATAGTGATGATGAATATAAATATGGCAGTGATGATTATGATGATGATGAGTAAGTTTACAAAAATGATTTAATTTTAATATGTGTATATGTGACTTTGATGGGTTATTCTCATCAAAGTCGTGTTCTAATACAACGCGTAATATGTAGACAATGGCAGGAGTGTACAATGTTAAGCGTTGTATTAGGATATATGGAACTAAAATAGTACAAAAATGAATAGAAATAATCCGGCGAAGACAAAAATTGAGTAGTAGAATTTTCTATATAATAAATAAGATGAGTGATTATAGTAAATTTACTGTAATAGAGTTAAGACGACAATGTAAAGAAAAGGGAATCAAAAAATATTCCCGATTAAGAAAAGCAGAACTGATAGACCTTCTTAAACAATATGATGATGAACAAAGCAGAAGACAGATTAGAAATATATTCCCATTTAAACAAGAAGTAATTGAAGAACCGAAGCCAGCACGTATACCCATCAAAGTAGAATTAGAAGAAACAGCATTCAAGAAGCGCTTACAAACCGTTAAAGTTGAAAACACAGGAGGATATAAAGACCCAATAAAATTTTTAGATACAAGTGGAAGAGTTGCTATTAACAAAATCAAAGAGGAATTAAAATTTCATCCAGTTAAAGTAAACCTTGTTCTCATTTGTGATTATATAAAAGATAAAGAAATACAAGAACGCAATTTCAAAACATCAAACGAGAGAATATTAGAATCAACTGACTTAAGTGAATATATATCTTATGCCAAACAAAAACTTCGTAGAGAAATGGAAGAATTTCAAGGCCGAGGATCAGGATGGACGTTACATCAAATTAAACACCTAGAAATCAGATTAAATAAGTATATACCATTAAGAGCTTCTTCCTATATTGAACTTCCAAAGCAGATTAAATATAAGAAAGCAGTAATAAATATTCAAAATAAAGATAATAAATGTTTCTTATATTCTATTGCAAGTTATTTAAAACCTATTGATAGAACCGTTTCAAAAAATCCTCAAAGACCCTCTCATTATAAACAACTTGTTAATGAATTACAAAAGAAATATTGTGATGGTATTGAGTTTCCTGTACAGTTAAAAGATATAGTTAAATTTGAAAAAAGAAGTAATATCTCCATCAATGTTTACAGCTATGACAAGAACTATAATGTATATCCACTTCAAATCACAAAAAATAAGCAGGAAACTCATTTTTGTTGGATAAAAGACTTATCACGATTAATAAGAAGTCAAGTGACAAAACATGAGGAAAAACTATACTTCTGCGACAGATGTTTAACAAGACACTTTCGAAATGAGAAGCAGTTGCAAAACCATGAATTATATTGTAAAGAGCATGAGGCTGTTAGAATAGAACTTCCAAAACCATACGACAATCAAATAAAGTTTCAAAACTATAATCGATCATTAAGAGTTCCATTTACGATAATTGCTGACTTTGAATGTATCTTATGTAAGTTAAAAATAAAGCATAATTGTAGTAAAACAGTAAAATATCAAAAGCATAAACCAATGAGTTTTTGTTACTATGTCAAATATTCAAATGGAGACTACAAAGCACCTGTTAGTTATATAGGTCCAGATGCTGCGAAAGTATTTATTGAAATGTTACAAAAAGAAGCAATAGAAATTATGAAAATATATAAAAGGGTAGTTAATATGATTCCGCTTAGTGAGGAGGAAATAGAAGCTTATAACAGTTCGGATACTTGTCATATATGTGAGAAAAATTTGAATGACTTACCACCAGCTGTTGAGAAAAAAATAAATATACTGAAGAAGAAAATACAGTTCTACAAGGATAAAGATGATATGAGTGAAAAAATAGAAGAATGGAATAATGACTTAAAAAAATGTTTGTATAAGATAAATAAAAATAAAGCAAAAGTAAGAGATCATGATCATTTAACTGGAAAGTTTAGAGGTGCAGCTCACAGTTATTGCAATTTAAACTATAAAAATCCCAACTTTGTTCCTGTATTTCTTCACAACTTAACTGGCTATGATACACATTTGTTTATTAAGGAGTTAGCTTATGATACACAGAAAATTAAACTGATTGCAAACAATGAAGAAAGGTACATAACATATGAAAAATATGTAAAAGCAGGACCAAAAAAAGATGGAATAAATTTAAGATTTGTTGATTAATTTAGATTTATGTCAAAGAGTTTAGCAGAGTTAACAAAGAATTTAAAGCCAGAACAATTTCGAGAAACATTAAAGTTTTTCCCGATTGATAAACTTGACCTAGTTAATACTAAAGGTGATTATCCATTTGATTATGTTGATTCATTTGAAAAATTGAAAGAACCTGTTCCATTATCTCCAGACAAATTTACAAACAGATTAACAGGAGAAAAAATGAGTCCTGAACGTCATAAGCTTCATGTACGAGTTTGTAAAGAATTCAATCTAGAGTTATTGGACGACTTAACTGAACATTATAACAAAATAGATGTCCTTCAATTAACAGATATATTTGAAAACTTTAGAGATGTGTGTTTAAAGGCATATGGATTAGATCCTGCTTGGTATTATACAGCACCAGGTCTATCGTGGGATGCAATGTTAAAGATGACTAAAATTAACTTAGAAATGTTGACTGATTATGATAAAATACTAATGTTAGAAAAGGGTATACGAGGAGGAATCTCACAATGCAGTAAAAGATATGTAAAAGCTAACAACAAATATATGCAAGATTATAATAAAGATGAGTGTTCAACATACCTAGCATATCTAGACGCAAACAACTTATATGGATGGGCTATGAGTCAATACATGCCTTATAAAGATTTTAAGTGGGTTAAACCTTACATAGATATAATGAACATTCCGGATGACTCAGAAACTGGTTACATATTAGAAGTAGATTTAGAATATCCAAAGCATTTACATAACAAGCATTCTGATTTACCATTAGCTCCAGGGAACATGTGTCTACCCGGCTCAAAACAATCGAAATTATTAACAACGCTTTACAATAAGGAAAGATATGTAATTCACTATAGAAACTTAAAACTTTATATGTCACTTGGAATGAGATTGAAGAAAGTGCATAGGGTATTAGAGTTTAAACAATCAAACTGGCTAAAGAAATACATTGATTTAAATACAGAGATGAGGACGCAAGCTAAAAACAAGTTTGAAGAAGATTTTTATAAGCTCATGAATAACTCGGTATTTAGAAAGACTATGGAAAATATTCGAAAAAGACAGCCCATACAATTAGAATGTGATCCTAAGAGGGTAGAAGCATTAATTGCTAAACCTAACTTTGATTACAGAACAATATTTAGTGAGAACTTGTGTGCTATACATATGAAAAAAGAGCGATTAACATTTAATAAGCCAATATATGTTGGTATGAGTGTGTTAGAACTATCGAAGCTATTAATGTATGATTTTCACTATAACACGATGAAGCCGAAATATGGAAACAATATAGATTTATGTTATATGGATACTGATAGCTTTATATATGAGATTGAGACTGAAGACTTTTACAAAGATATAGCAGAAATAGTTGACCAGTTTGACACGAGTGAATACAAGGAAAATAACATATATGGACTACCACTAATAAACAAGAAAGTAATAGGTAAGATGAAAGATGAGAATAAAGGTAAGATAATGACAGAGTTTATTGGATTGAGATCAAAGATGTATGCTTATAGAGTAGAAAATAAAGAAGAGAAAAAAGCTAAAGGAGTAACTAAATGTGTAGTTGCCAAGGAGTTGCAGTTTGATGATTATAAAGAAAGCTTATTTAAAAATGTTAAAACGTATAACGATATAAACCTCATTAGAAGTTATAAGCACGATATATATAGCATAACCGTTCATAAGCTGGCACTAGATTCCTCGGACGATAAAAGATATATAGCACGAGATGGTATAAATACATTAGCTTGGGGTCATTATGGGATAGAAGAGGAGTAGATGTAATTATATGTAGTGTAGTTTTAGTTATAAGTTTTAGATGTAAGTTTTTATGATTTTAAATGTCATAAAAGCCTATTCAATCTCACTTTGGGGTATCCCTCTGTGTTAAAGTACAATGGTCAGTGGGGGCTTCATAATTTTTTGGCACTTAGGGGGTAGAGGGGGAAGTGGGGCAGAACCTACATATGTCCTCTACTCGAACTTATTCATAAAATAATCAGGCTGCAGCTTCCTACAACATACATCCGGCTTATCTTGAACTTTCTTTTAAGTCCTCTTACTTATGTTGCCATCAACGAACATCTATCTCATCCCATATTCTTACTATCCGGAGTTCTACAGGGTTCTGCCCTCTCCCCGCTGTAATACATTCTGTTTGTTACTGAGATGCCACGTCTCCCAGAACAAGTCTATTCTTTCCAGTACGCAGATGATACTGCCTTTCTCGCTCTAGGAACATCCATTCAGCACATAAATAATATCCTACAAACAGCCATCACAGATTTCAGCTTTTGGTGCAGGAACTGGAAACTCACCATCAACGCTGCAAAAACACAGGCCATCATCTTTATCCCACCAAAGAAAACAACTAAGATTCGCCGCAATCGCCGTTGCCTATCTCTTCACGTGGGCCTGGTTCCACTACGGGCTACTAAGGCAGTCACCTACCTAGGCATCACATTCGATACACACCTTACCTGGACGCAACATCTTAAAACAGTTGTGACCAAAGATCATAATCGTCTCAGCTTTCTTAAACGTCTCGTAGGAACGACATGAGATCTCAAACCACACACAGTCTTAAACACCTATAAAGTCTTTTTCCGTCCTAGTCTCACCCATGGTTTCACAGTTTAGATTGCAGCATCAGACAAATTCTACAACAAACGTCTTATTCTCGAACGTCATGCCCTCCGCATTGCATTTCGCATAAAATTACCTAGTCCCACACAAGACTTGTATCAACGCAATACTTTTCTACCTTGCAGTACCATCTTGAATCCCTTCGACTCTCCTACATACGACGCCGATTTCAAACCCAACATCCACTACTTTTCGACACAATGCACTACATAGCCCTACATCCCACATCCACACGGTATCTCCACACGTTATTATCTCTTCTATTTACTCTATCTCTTCTATTTACACGCTTCCTCCTGATGACCCCTCACTCTTGCTTCTGAACGATTACGTCACTCATGTTCATTTAACTCTCATTTTTCCATCATTTCATGCACATAGATTTTCTCATACTAACTTGGGTTCATCATGTCTCTCATCATAGCTTAGAGTCCCCCTAGGCAAGAAGATAACTGCATTCGTCCACTAATATGTTCCTATGTGTTGTCCTGTGATTGCACCTCATCTCATACTTCATCCTCATTAATTATATTACTCTACTACTACGTTATTATCACCTAGTTTCTATTCTCTTGATTATGTTTACTGTATATGTTACCTAAATAGTGTTCCTCATTTATTGTACTCTTGATCTTTGTTCATATTCATCTTTCATAACAGCTATGTATGTATGTTTATGTTGTCTATATGTATTTGTATATATTCTCCACCTAATGCTAAGGAACGCAAACTTCCTTAAGTCCATTACTGCTATGAAAGAAATTCAATAAAGCACTTAGACCAACCAGAGATCTCATAACCCTCAATCCCTTCACATCTCTTCTCTAAAAGAGGGCGTTACCCTCTCAAAGGTAGCTAGCCTCAGATAGCAATGTAAAAAAAATAAGTATAGGTTACAAAGAAAATATTAACAGATTGGTTGCGATAATGAACTCGGCCGTTATAATTGTTCTATCTATTTATTGCAAAATAATAATAACAATAACAACAAAATGAAGTTGGCTTTTTTCAAGAGCTATCGAATGGAGTAAGAAAGGATGTAAATCACCGTTACTCGTTAAAGTATTAACGGATTGAATCCACTAACGCACTCGATCGAAATAATCGCTCTAGCTATCTATTTGCAAGAAAAGAATTTACATCCGTCTACGTGCGCATGCACGAACTAACTTAACAATAAAAGTGTGATCAAAAAGTACGATGAATGTAGTTACAGAGTACCATCTATCGATGTCGTATCCATTTCAACTAGTAAGCCTGGTAGCCTAAATCTTTGGTACAGTCAATGTCGAGTTTGAAAGAGTTGTGATATATTAGTTCGTTTTCAGAGGCGGAAGACTGAGGATTGTAAATCTAGCGTCAACATTAAGTTTTTTTTTAATCTGCGAAACAAGTGCCGAAAAAACTAACGAAGTATCAAAATCAGTGTATGGCGATGAATCGGTGGCATTGAAGACTGTTTGCAAGTGGAAGGAGCGATTCAAAAGCGGCAAGGAGGCGGTTGAGAACGAACAACGATGGAAACATTATTTGAAGTCAAAAACAGATGAAAGCGTGCAAAAATTGGCACAAATGATTTACTCAAACAGGCGAATGACTATTGGAGAGCTTTCTGAAGAACTAAACATCTCGTATGGGTTCATGCAAAAACATTTTATCCGCCGATTAAATGAGCAAATATGGTTTACTTCTTCATTACGAAAACGCGCCGTGCCACACCTTGCTTTTGGTCCACGAGTTCTTCACCGAAAAGAAATATTTCTCTCCACATTCGCTGTGCTCTCTAGATCTAGCACAATGCTACTTCTGGCTTTTCCCCAAAATTAAAACATTGCTTACAAGATTGTGTTTTGTCACCACTCCTAACATTGAGAAGGCCACGACAGAGTAGCTAAGCTCCCTTCAGGAAATGCTTCCAGTAATAGATTCATCGTTAGGAGAAGTGTATTGCTGTTCAAGGTCAGTATTTTGAAGGAGATTAAATTATATTCCATGTAAGCTTATTACTTTGTGTCCAATAAAGAATAGTCAGAGTATTTTTATCACACCTCCTAAGCATGATTTTAGTGACTCTAATAACACTAGGCTTTGTCACGACTCTTGTTGTCCACAAGGTAGCTACTAAAACAAGATTATATCATTTGTAAAATTTTATACTGATATTAGTCGAATTTTGGAAACCAACCGGAAGTTATTTGTTTAGACCGGAAAACAATTTGCCTAAAACGAAAACTGATTTTTTAAAAATTCAGATAGGTAATGTACACACAAGAAAAGGAAACTTTCGATACATGAAACATAAACACTATAAAAACTCGTGTTCCAAATTTAGTGGTGGTACAGTATTTTGGACTTCCGAATCACAATTGGAAATGGTCTCTCTAGACCGGAAGTCGTAAAACACAAAAGTGATTTCTGAAACATAAAAGTGATTTCTTTTAATTTAGATTTGGAATTACTTAAGAAAATAAGAATATTTTTCATTTTAATTATTTTTCCACGAAAATTGTGTCAAAATATTGAATATCATGATGAATAAATCCTAAATGACGTATTAAATGGTGAAAGTTCGCAATACTCAGTAATAGGTCTGTCCAGATCGGTAGCAGAATTTTAAAAATGGATTCTCGTTCCTTACACGTGTACCGAAGAATGAATTAATAAGTAAAATTTACATATATATCAGTGGTGTATTTACGATTTTGTTTCGGGGGTGGCTTTACCTGAAAATGTGAAAATTCTGCAAGATATTTCATATACTTTACTATAGTAAGTAAGATTTCGGGGGGGGGCTTGAGCCCGGAAACCCCCCTAAATACGTCATATATATATATATGGATTTACAGTTGCTACATTTTGGTTGTCGGTATTCCAAGGCGTTAAAAAGCAACGTTCGTCTAATAATCTCCCTACAGGCCTCAATGTTTAACACCAGAAAACTTTATCGAATCATTTTCCCAAACTTATGAACCAGACATGATAGACTTTCTACGTATCATTACGGATAAGATGATTTTTTTTATCTGATAATACTTTTTTTTCTACTTCAGGTTTCTTAATTACTGGTAAACATTATGATTCCTATGAAACAAACAAAATTCATTCCAAGTAAAATTGACTGAATTTCATACAAACGAGTGTAAAAAGATAAATAAACGCAAATTTTATTTTATTTCTCTAAAATTAAAATCTTTTAAGATAAATACTATAACGAGCCAGCTATGACAAGAATATGAGTGAAAAGTGGTAGTTTACTTTGGCACACCATATTTTGGAAGATTTACAGGTAAAATTCAATTGCTTTGCATGGAAAGACATATTTATAAAGAACATTTTTCTACAGGCGATAGAACTAAATACAAAGTAATAGAGCTGTATTTTAAGTTTACAAGTGTAGGGTTACTAGTGCAAAATCATTACAAGTGCTTTACGATGGATAAAGTAAGTGATTGTATATTAAAGATGACTGTATTGGATACTATTTTCCACCGGTGGTGTATTTCTGCACAATGAACAGAATCTGTATTTTATGTTTCCAAGTGGAGCATTATTTGTATGAAACTATGACAAGTGCTATTGAAACATAACCCACTTCCTTTCACTAATCCCGCTTACATGTATACCCACCGTCGCTGACGCTTGTGCTCCCTTTGAATGCACCCTCGCGCTTTCACACGGGTCCTCTAGTTCTGACCTGCTCCGACTCTGTTAGATATCACTCGTGGCCACCTAGCACAGGTTGATTTGTGTTTTCCACTAGCTTTTATGCCATACATCCGGACGTATATATATGCAAATCGTAAAAAAATTGTAATTTTTCAAGTATTTCTAATGGTCTACTTGATTTTTTTTCTATGTTAGGTGAGATATTTTCATGTCGCCCAGCGCAAATCATTTAGGAAACGATAAGAAGGAAATTAGTGAAAGAATTATAATTTTTCAACAATTATTTTTCCAAAAATAAACCTGTGGAAACTGGAATAGGCCTAGTACTTCTTGGCCTCATACGCATAGAGTATGTGAAAAGTAAATAGCCCTATCTAGTTTCTGTTGTGAGTGTAATCGGACGAAGTATTAAAGAATTAGTTGAACGATTGTAGAAACAAACTAAACCTTAACTAAAAACGGTTTTAGGTTTACGGTAATGTCAACTCTAGTCAATATTATTGGAATACTTTTGGGGGAAAGAAGGAGGTTCATGTTTCAGTGTACGTCTATAGTGCTAGATGAGTGTCTTGTTGTATGGTATAAGCACAATAGAGGTTGCCAGTGCAAAAAGAAAGTAGTATCGACATTATTTGGTAAACTGCAGTAGATTGGAAAATTAGTTTTGCACCAACATTTGGGCAGATTGATGAACCAAATGTAAAAAAGAGAGAGAGAGGGAACAAATTCAAAATATACGATCTGATACTGTTTTGATTCACACAGATTCATCCAAATATCCAGATTCTTCAGTGGGAGCTGTAATTTTCATTCCATCCAAAAACTTAATTTTAAAATATAAATTACCTTCATCATTATCGATTTTCGAAGCAAAAAATTTTGCTTTCCGCCAGACCTTATTATGTATCTAACAGCATAACTTCAATTGTTTCATGCATTTGTACAGATTCTCTCAGTATTCTCAAAATATTGAGAAATACTTATTGAAATTCAAAAGCTTACCTGAGCCATTATAAATATAAAACATCTCTTTCAAACACTCAATGATAAGAAATACATCATACAATTCTATTTTACGCGCTCTTACATTGGCCTAGAATATGGGGATCTTATTGATACCGCTGCAAAAACTGCGAGTAAAGACGGAAAACCATGTTATATAAAAATTCCTTTTCAAACGTATTACCATATCATTGCCAGACACTTTTCAATTGCAGTATCACGATGGCAACAAAATAACAAATCTAATCCAAGACATTCTTACTGGGAAACTGTTGAAAACCATTCCCATAAATCCAGAGATATTACAACGTTATGTTGTATACTTTTTACTTGTAACGATTATTAACTTGTAATTTTGGGCCGTAAGGTATTTTAAATGTGTACTAGGCTGATTCTACTATTAGAAAAAGAGAAAGAAAAAGAAATAAGTTAGATATAATGTCTGTAAAAAGATATTCAAATGTTTTAAATAATAGCATTTTGGAATGTCGTTGTCAGGACAACCAAAAATAAATAGATTGATTGAGTGAGTTAAGCAGACATATTAGGAAGTTGTGTAAAAAGTATATGTACACTTCTCCATTTTATTTATTAAAGATAAGTACATAAAAGGATACATTGATGTATTTTAATGGGCTCAACAACTAATTTGATAAACGAACCGTTCTAAAATTATAAATAATTGTCAAAAAATAAATAATCACATATTATCAGTGGCGTATTTAGGAGTGGCTATCGGGCTCAAGACCTCACCCGTAATGATTTTATTATTATTATTTCGCATTATACCTGCAACACAAATTCTTCTAACTAGTTCTCAAGCACCCTCCGAAACAGGATCCTAAATACGCCACTGCATATTTTAGAATAATTTCTGGCACCACAATTACTCCACTTAAATTATTCCAAACCAAGAAAAAGAATCCTTACCATTGTTCGTGTGATAAGGGTATAGGTATACCTTTTATTTGAATGCAGTTTCTTACGACAAAATAGATCTATGTTTCTTCAAAAAGTAAATCAAATTCTTGGAATGAGTCCCTTTTCTTACAGATATATCATAACAGGCTATATTTGGAAAGCAATTCACAGTATGATTAAATTTATTCTCCTGAACGGCATAAACTCATAAATAAATTAATTCAATAAGAAACTACCCTGGTAAAAATATAAGAAGAAATATTAATCATTTATTTTGAAAAATCCTGTTAAGTTCAATACTATTGAAGAAGAAAATTTTGTACTGAAGAAGCAAGTCTAATGAAGAGGTCTAACCAAGGATCTTATAAAATAGAGGATATGCCCTTACAACAAAATCTTGAAGCCATACGTCACAGTTTCACCCCCCCGCCCCTACTCTGCCCACTCCGCCCAATAGAATCGCAATGTTTTGAGCCAACCATCATGGCGGAAACGAAAGTAGCCAATCAGACGATGGCAGAAACGGGAGTAGCCAATCAGACGTGCCGATGCTCGGTTGTTTTTTGGCTTCATCGATTTAATAGGATGAAGATACATATGGGCAGATCCTCTATCTATAACATCCTTGGGTCTAACTGTGTTAACTGAAATATTCCTTCACCAGATGATTGCAATCTGAGTAAAAACAATCGTTTGAGATTACCTAACGAACTTAACACTTATAGCCTACTAAGACTATTTGTAAGTCGGAGGCACCCCCTTTAATACTGTTGATAATGAAGAAGAAAGAATGCGACAGCAGTCGAAAATACTGAGGAGCAGATGATATTGTTCACTAGTTCTGTAGAGCAGAAGCAACAACAAATTATTCCTCTTTGTCATATTCTTCAAAACAAAATAAAGGAAAACCCATCAAATGTAGCAAATGTAAACATTCGCATATATGAAGAGGATGCCCTATTAATGCAAACGATGTTTCATGTGTACAAGGTGTTGCACCTTCTTGTGTATTACAAACAATAATAGATGCCCAAGTAAATAAACTACAAATAGAAGAATTCTTTGTAGAAAGCGAGAAGGAAACGGAAGAAGATTCTACGTTCGTGAAATCAATACTGTCAGTACTGGAACCATTAGATTTTAGCAATGGAGACTCTTCAGCACCAATCATTAACTGAAGAAGAGGAGTAGTTACCTAATAGCTCAGGAAGTAAAATAAGTGGACATAGTAGCGTGAAGGTAGAGATGCTCCAAGGAAGAGGATGGAATTAAAAAAAGGTCGGTAAGAGGGAAAAGTAAGCCTAAGAAAGTTCACGAGAGTACTATTAAATACAACTTACTTACTTACAGAATCAGTAGAAAGTACGTACAAAAAAACAGAGTGCAATGACAGAAGGAAAGGTACGTCAGGAAGTATCGTTTTTCCACCCTAACATGATTTCTGTAAATTCCATACTGCAGTCATAGTCCTTCGGAAAGATTTGCTGGATGTAATGTGGCTTCCAGGAACAAGAATTTATTTCTTTGAATAGTCCAAATGGTATAAGAGGTTAACCTGCTTTCGCCGGATAGTTTGCAGATTCAATTTTGAGGGCGACCTCAAAAACAGCGACTCGGCTCGGAATTCAACTTGCCTTTGACTCGACTCGTGTCCATCCCTACCACAATGAATATTTTGTTGGTAGGAATAATGAAAGAAAGCCAAAGCAAACATGTGGCATAGACATGTACTAATGCATATGTTACAAAAACTCTTCTCGTTATGATGAACCCTAAAATTAATATCACACACTGTCCACAACATATGCATTAACGGTTATATCGATGTGAAAGACACCGAATACTATTATTAGAACAGAACCATCCTCTCCGGTATGCCTGAAGTGGATGATCTGTTGGCGCACAAAATTTTCAATGTCCAGGCGGGTCGCATATCATCTACCACGCAGTGGTTTCTTTACCTTGAGAATGAGGTCAAAACCACATGGTGACAAATCCGGTGAATACGCTGGGTGATCGAACTCTTCCCATCCCCTTCGGCACAGTAGGTTCCGTACACAAGCTGGTTTATGTGGCTTTGAATTATCGTGCAGCAGTATGATTTCATTTTGCAATAGATCTGGACGCTTCTTCCTAACATAATGACATAGACATCGCTGCAGGAAATCTTTGTAGTAAGCTGATGTAACTGTAATACCATGAGGAACAAAGTGACAAACGAGTACTACCCTTGTCTCATATCCTGCAGAGCTCCTTCGTAGCTAAGCGGTTAGCATGCGCGCCTTTGGCGCGGGAGACCCGGGTTCGATTCCCGGCGGGAGCTCATGTGGTTCGGATTCCACGTTAATCAGTAGGTCCACGTCTCGTATAGCCTCGCTGCTGAACGGGACGTAAAAAATAAATAAATCAATTAATCATATCCTGCACTCACCATCAATCGTATGGCGTTCTATTCTGCAACTCAAAGCGAAAATGCTATATAATGGTATACCTTTCGGAATTTTCTTCAGACGCTACGGGAAATCAAATATTTCATTATGTGGCAACGTCGTAGATTAACTTGGAACCATTAGCAATGCTTTACGAACTCACCAAGCTGTTATATCGACTGTTATGTCAATAAGTGCTCTTAGTGCCAACGCCTATCGACTTTAACTCTCATCTCGAAAGAATCGATGTAACTGTTTGATGGATTGGTAGATCTACTCTATGGTTTTCTTTATCTACAATGTTGCCACATAGTGCTATCCGCATCTCCAGACCAGGACCCAAAAGGTATATACTGTATATACGCACGCGTGTGTGTATGTATGTCTGTGTACTAACTTTATTATCCTGTAGAATGTGTAAGGTGGTGATTGGTTATCAGCACGTTCATGTGGTATTTTCTATTAGGTCCTAAATTTCGTAATGGCGTCAAGAAACGGAGATTTGAAAGTATGCAGTCTTCTAAGTGAATTTTGATTCTTATGACAAAATCAGAATAACATAATTCTGAAAAACATAATCTCATTTCCAAACTGATGTTACGAATCTATGACCCAGCTCAATTTCTAATTCTTTGTTAAATTCTAAACTTTACACTATGGATTTAGCTAACAGATTTTCTAGTCTAATGCTATGAAATAACTGCGTGTGTCACTTATGAATTCTATACCAAAGCATGGAACAAATACGAAAATGTAAAAAGACAGAAAAAGTACTACTGAGTCTCGTGTTTTTGTTACTGTCCGAAAAATAAGTTGGAATCTTGCACCTCGAAAGCTAGGTAAGGCACTTTAATTAAAGATTTCAATATAATATTAAAGTGCATAAGGCATCTTCGGCATCAACTCTATTGCTAGTGCCAGGGGACGTAGAGACTCCATGGTAGAGCTTGACCACTACTGCGTCGGCTCTCTGGTTCGATCCCAGCTCGTGTCAAGTGGACAGTGCGGTGGGGAAACACCGTATTCGTGGGTTTTCTCGGGGTTTTTAGGTTTCTTCCCACTTTATTCATTCTACCATTAGATTCATTTCTTATTATCACCGTCTCCTTTCACTTAACCGCCATAACTGTGTGACGTAAAACTGAAAGATTTCATTTTCTATTGACATTAAGCTAGTTGAGGAAAATGTTGAGTTTTCAAGCGAGTATTTATAACTGAACAGTAATGATATACATGAAGAGAAAAACTGCTTTATCATAGCGGAAACAATTATGTTCTGTTTCTTGTTGCAAAAATAGCTGTTTGGTAAGAAATTATAAATATAAATACGTCGCATTTTGCGATCAAGTTTTTTTCTCGTCGCATTTCCATGAATTTGTAGGAAACTGTGATACAATACAGCTTTGAAAATGAAATGAAATGAAATATTTTAGTATAACCTCCCTCGATCATACTCTTTAGGCTAAGAGGGACAACAATTAAGGCAAATGAATGATGATGAAACAAATTGGTAGAATGAGAAAGTGGGAGAAAAGGGAGTATCCTGAGGAAACTCACGGGCATGATGTTGTCCACCGCAAGCTTGATTGGCCGGGAATCGAACCAGAGACCCCACACCAGAGCTAAGCGCTCTACCACTGAGCCACCGTTTCCACCCCACAATACTGCTTTAAAAAACCTGATATAGATATCTTCGGAGTGAAGTCTCAAAGTTCATCGTTAGGTAGAAAATTGCCTTTGTACTAGTTTACACAATAATGCACCAAGGCTAAGGAAGATGATGATAATGACTTTGCTGATAATCACAGAATAACAAAAGTAAGAGGAAACCCCAAGAAAACCCATATATACTGTGTTTGTCTACAACAAAGCTCGCTTTGACGCACTGAGAAAAATCTATGATCCGGACAGCAATATTGTATAAATATATGGAATCCTTATGTCTACTACAGAAATCAGTACGGAACACACGTTATCCATATGCTACATACGCACTGACCTTCTTCCTGCTTAGATGTCACATCAAGCCGTTGCAGGATGTCTGACATCTAACAATCTTCCGTATATTACACACGTATGTGTATGTTGTATACGTCAGTTATATGTTACTCACGTCCATCTGTATGTGAGATGCTGGCCGCCTATATGTAGTTCTTTCGTTCTTACGGAAATAACGTTTATTCGAACACTTATACAGAAAGTACGTATAAAATATATTTTTTCAGTTATACGTTTGCAGTACGCTAAGTCTAAAAACTACAGGATTTACACATGTAACCTACGTTTTTACGTACGCCACATATCTTTTTTATCAGTGCGGTACATAGATCGAATCAGGGATCCCACACGCAAGAGGTGAGCGCTTTACCACTGAACACGTTTGTCGATATTTAAATATGGTGCTTATAATTTTTATATTTTTAGGGTAATATTGATTAAAATAAAATGTTGAGAACATAAATTTGACACTCATTTTCTTCCTACTAAAATATTTAAATATATGAATATTATAGAGATATTCTTGCTAAATTTTAATTACAGGCCTAGTAGCAGAGACAACTTACAAATCGCTTGCTGTAAGCTTGCATTGGAAGTCAGCAACCTTGCATCCAGCTTGATTTGAAAGCGTGCAAACGTGCCGCAAGCTGGATTCCAGTAACGAAGTTACAAGGGGCAACCTTGCATTCTGTGTTCCATTCAAGCTTGACGCAAGTATTTTACGCCGGTGGCAAGTCAATAGTCAATAAACGGCCAGTGATACTATGACGATCTGCGAAGAATCTAAAGTACCGTATGGAAATACAACAAAATGCAGATTGTATGAAAGCACGCGTTGAAAGGGAAAACAAAAAGCCAAGCATGCTCCAACTAGCTGAAAGCTTTCTTGCTACTTGGAAGTATTTTCGGTTAATTATTTATTTATTTGAATATTTATTTCCACTTTCTTTCTTCTAGGTGAAGGCAGTAGCGGATCTAGAAGGTAAAAACTGGGGGGCAGGCAGAACCCAGACTATGATAGGTATATCATGAGTTTACTATAAACTTTCAAAAATGTATAAATAATAGCTTAAATTATTTCTACCACTCAAAAAACTGAGGGGAACGGCCGAGCCGAACGGCCCCAGGCTAGGTCCGCTACTGGGTGGAGCTAAGTTCACTGTTAAAATAATTTTGGAGAGTAGCATGTCTTTAGCCACATAAAACGGCTAAAAATATACTATGTACCAGTTTCGTGGCTTAAACCCCTTCTCCCATTGAGCAAGATAGAGTATTATTAATAGAAAAACATTCTCCATATTAACTTACGTATAAAAACTCCTGGAATTGTTTCAACCTGAAAGCTTGAATCCTTGACCAACTTCTGCGTACGCATCAGCTATATCTATACATTATTATTATTATTATTATTATTATTATTATTATTATTTGGTAACAAACGAATCCTTTAATATATCCTAATAGGCTAATTATAGTAGATGAAGTTATATAAGCTTTTCATTCAAGTCACGTGCTTCATCAAGTCTACGTTGCCAGATTTTGTAAGCGCAAAACCGGGACACCCTAATCTCAGGTTATATGTAAGATCACGGTTCCTACTCATTTGATCAGAATCAATTAATTATAGTAGAGTTTACAAACTAAACAAACTTTTTTTTATCTGCATTAAAACTTTGAAAATAGTAATAGGACAACATACAGGTTGTCAATGAGTCAAATTTTAGCACAGTTACAAGGAATTGCCACAGTCACATTGTTTCCAGGAGGCTGAAGAAAATTGATATATTTTTGCCTTAAATAATGTCACCCGTAGTTCTTTAGTTTCAAAGCGAAAGGTTGGTTTAGTTTATGCTCAAACTATACCTGTCTGTTCTAAGTTCTGCTCCCAATTCTCCAGTTTATTTTATATACAGTCAACACAAAGGAAGTATAAAGAATGTTAAAATGTAACACAAAAAGAGCTGTCTGACATCCCATTTTCCGAATTCCGATTATTTTTTTATTTTTTTATTTTTTATTTTATTTTATTTTATTTATTTATTTATTTATTTTTGTCCGACAGGCTCTAAATATTGCGCCAATTACGACACATACTCCCATTTATGGTTGAAGAGATACTTTTTCTTTAGTTTGTTGCGTCATCATTTGAGTCAGAAACACTACCTTCCGTTTTTAGGTGAGAAACGCTGGTTCTTGCACGTTGATTTTTTTTTTCAATCTGAAGAATGAAAACAGGGACAAAACAGGCGTTTTGAAAGCCTTTTTCTGGACAGTTATTTGTTTTCACTAGACACCGGAATTGTCCCGGAAAACCGGGACGTCTATCAACCCTAATATTTAAGTCTATGTAACACGTTATTTTATTTGTCTGTGATTTAGAATGCATTTAATACATATGTGTATTCAATACATAACATTTGACTTCTTTGTAACTACCATTGTTAAACATTATTTGTTTTTTTTTCTTCTTTATTATTGATTATTGACCACTATTTCCCTAGCAATTCATTTTACAATAAAGTGATTACAATTTATGGTTTGTTGATCAGAGAATATTCATTGCGCACTTAAACAAACTGAGATTAACCGTCAGGCATGGATAAATAATAGTTTTCGGCTCTTAACTAGTCACGAAAATGGATCAGATTAGCACAGCATCTGCGAAAATAAGATATCAATGTGACTTAACTTTGAAAAAAGTGCTTGATGATCTAGTCGAGAAATGGACTGAAGATGGTATTTCGTCACAAGAAATCAAGACAAAATTATTTAATATCTCGGTTCGCCTAACAAGATTTATGGAAGACATAGTTAAAGAGGGAATTGGCCAGGTTTCGGAAGAAGAAGGTCTTCGTCTGAATATTTCGCCGAACATTACCGATCTTGCCCCAGAGGCTGAGCGTCTGCTCGTGGAGTCTGTGCACACCGGTGACACTTCTGACGGCACCATTGTTTTTGTGTTTACCAAACATTCAAAA
Source organism: Thermobia domestica (assembly GCF_964235325.1). Lineage (NCBI taxonomy): Eukaryota > Metazoa > Arthropoda > Insecta > Zygentoma > Lepismatidae > Thermobia > Thermobia domestica. The sequence continues at coordinate 199,924,984 of NC_137456.1, read as the reverse complement.
CAGAAGACAACTGACATCTAGCGGCTATTAATATAAACTAGACTATGTATTCGTTTCTCCAACAGCCGAGCCGAAGCGCAGCGATTATAGTTTGGACAAAATAATTCTTCGTAAACGTATATTCTTTTTGAAACAGGGTGTATTACAGGTGATTCAAAAAAAAAAAAAAAAAAAAACAGTGGTTAGCAACTCTAAAAGCTCACAGGTTGTATCTCAAAAGCCAACTAGTAAGTCCAATTGTTATTACTACAATTGCAAACAATATCCAAAAGTGCCTAAAGTTCTGTTTTCAATATAAACACAAAAAAAAAAAAAAAAACAGAAGAAAAAGAAAGATCTTGAAAGTAAAACGTAGGCTGTCTAGAATTCAGTGAGCAGAATAGGTCGGTGGGTCACGATGGGTTATGGGTCGCAGTGGGTCCCATCCTGTTGACTCATTGTCCACTGACCCACTTGACCCACTAACCCACTCCATTTCTGTATGTATATTCAATATGATGATGGCTTGCTTGAAAAAGTTACGTAACTCAATCCGACGCTTCCATTAGCATAAGATTTTTGTTACTTGAATACATTTTTTTTTTTTTTTTTTTGAGAGAGAGACGTGTAACACTAATTGGTTTTCACTTTGAGAGTCACTAAAAAAGTGAGGGCATATTGTCAAATAGTTCAAACCAGAGAATATTTGAGAACAGAGATCATAGAAACCACTGTTCAGATTGCTCTTGTCAGAATAGAAATTTCGCAAACTGAGCGTTTCTAACATATACACATTCAAGCAGACTTTTATTAGACTTTTAAACTATGCTATCCTGAAGTATGTGACGACTAAAAGCAGCCCACGTGTTCCGGAAATCTCCACAGAGGAACAACTCTATAGGCCAAGTAGTGATGGGCAAAATGATTCATTTCGGGGAATCGGTTTATTTACTCTGATTCACTTAAATGATTCGATCATTTGATTCGTTCATATGAATCGCAATTCAACGTAATCCCTTCGCGCAAGTGAATTTGTTGAAAGTGATTAGGTCATTGAATCAGTTAGGTTTGCGGGTATCTGTTTTGCGCAAATGAATTATTCGATCATATGAATCGCTTGGAATATTGCGCTTCTTTTCTGTGCGACTTAATAAATTCATTAGGTCTTATGCAGAGTCGTTCTGACGCGTGATTAGTGCGATACTAAAGAGTTCGGCTGACATATGTTTACTGCAGTAATCAGGCCTTTAGTATGACGCTTATCATACGTCAAAACGACTCTGCATAAAGCGGGTTGTGACGAAATGCAATATCGTGTATCACCTTTGCCATGTGACACGGACAGCGTTGCATTGTGGTGAGTGGCTCGGGAAGTCGTTGCAAGCTTCGCGGCGATTATGAAGTTTCAATATGCTATTGCTCTACTTCCAGTGTTGTTATTTTTACATCCTGCTTTCATGATAGGACTTGAGGGAAAAACTAAGTTTCTAGCAACGCAGCTTCTTCTCTCCATTCTCTCAGAATCTACGAAACTAGGAAAAGGAACACGCGTATATTTGTTCTTTCCCCATTTCCCGTCAACTGCAAATGCGACTGCAGAAACAACGCTACCAATTCCCTTATACAAGTTAGCAGTTTGTGACTCGCAATTCAATCCGATCACTACAAACAATTCAAAAAGGATTCATTAGAAAAATCAATTCATGTGTGAAAAGAATCATAATTCATTTGATTCACGCCATGATTCGTTCATAATGATCGAATCGTTCATGATCACCACAACATTAAGGCCAACCCTTGCGGATATCCGCAGCGTTATGTGGGCGAAAACTGCGCAGTTTAGTTGGACCCGGTAAATTTCCTAAGATTGGTCCGGAGATACAGTACTTAACCCTTAGTTTATTTTAAGTGCCACTCCCTAAATTTGTAAAGTTTACACAAGAAATATCTAATATTATTTCAAAAGATCAATATATGAATAATTAAAATGTATCAGGATCTTATCTCTGACAACCCGAGTAATGTTTAAAAAAAAAAAAATCTTAAGTGTTTGCTTCTAAGGAGATAATAGCTTATAAGAAAGCCATTATGGACAGATTTTGTATATGAATGCAACGTACTAAGTAATTATTTATAATGATAAAACTGTCTCTCACTTAAAGCATTTGGTAACATGAGGACCAAGCAGGTAGTCCGGCGGGACGAGATCAGGACTGTACGCAGGATACTTCCCCTTCTCCAAACGTAGCCTTTAAAAAGTTTGAGTGCAGGCGGTGTTATTTGGACACGCATTGTCATGTAACACAAGAACGCCTTCCGGCAATCGACCTTCGCGTTTATTACGAATTGCAAACTTCAACTTGTTTACAAGCATATCACTGTACTTTTCACTGTATATTGTTGACCTGTTTTCCAGATAATGTTCCAGGATTGGCCCTTGTGATTTCAAAAATACTGTGAGTATCATTACCCTACAGAAGATTGACTCTTGAATTTCTTCTTGACGAGAGACCCGGGATGCCATTGCATGCTCTGGCGTTTGCTCTCTGGTTGAAAGTGATGAATCCACGTTTCGTCTACAGTGATGATTCGCCTAAGAAACCTTCGTTAACACAACGATACACTAGGTGCTGACAGACTCTCACAACGATTTCGCTAGTGCCCTTAACCGAATTTTCTCGAAATCCATCTTGCACAAACTTTGTGAAAGTTGAGCCTGTTGTGCTTGATGTCATATACAGAACCATGACTAATCTGCATATGGGTTGTCATTTCATCAACAGTCACTCATCTGTTATTCTGAATCAAGGAACGGACTTGTTCAATAATGTCATCAGTTATTACTGTAACTCGACACTCTGCCCTTTCCTCATCCTTCACGCTCGTTCGTCAACTTTTGAACTATTCAATCCACTGGTAAATACTTTGCTATAGCAACATATTGTCTGCGTATTGTGTTGGAAGTCTTCCGTGAATTTTCGCTACGGATACACCTTCAGACCTCAGAAAAGAATGATAAAACACTGTTCTTGGGGGGCACGGTGGCTCAGTGATAGAGCGTTCACCTCCGGTGCTTGGGGTCCCTAATTCGATCCCAGCTCGCACCGTGTGGACTTTGTGGTGGACAAACACCGTGCTCGTAGGTTTTCTCGTGGTTCTCCGTTTCCTCCCACTTTCTTCATTCCACCATTTCATTCATTTCTCATCATCACCATCTCCTTCAGTCTAACCGGCATAACCGTGAAACGTAAAACTTAAAATTAAAACCCTGTTCTACGGTGCAGAAAGAGAATGGAGGGCCAACTTTATTTCGCAACAGCGCAAAGCAGACTGATCTGATATGCTGCAACCTACCACAGGCGAAGCCAACGGTGACACCTAACATCTGGTGAGCACAAAATGCCGTAGAACCAACCTGAAAAGAAATAGAAAAATGTTGCAGTTCCTTATTGACTTACCCTCATATTATTAGATATATTATTAAAGGAACATTACAACAAGATGTACAAGTTTGGAAATCACAGAATAACAATACAGATTAACTTCAGAAATTTAGAAAGGCGAAACTATGGAATGTAATTAAAAATTGGTTGAGATCAAATCTATTTTTATTACAGGATAACTTTTGTTTCAGCACTCACCCCAATCAAGTTCTTTGAAAATAAAAACAAAGTACAGAACATTGTTAGTAGGACAAAGGGATTGGCACACTGGATCATATTGTATTTGAATTTAAAATATTTAAAACGAATCGTTCAATTCTACTTGATCAGTATCACAATATAGACTCTGATCTATTTTGTTTTACGAAATAATAGTGGAATATAATTGGAATATTATTAAATTACTAATTCAATTACTAATGTCTGGAATTAACCTGTAAAGGAAAATATGTCTCCTGGGATTACACTAATCTAATGTAAATAAAATAAAGAGTTAGTTTGTGTGTCTGTCTGTCCATGTGTCTGTGTGTGGTGTGGGGACCAGACGAGTTACCAAATTTTGGTCACGGGTACCTTGGTCCAGACCCCAGACCAAGAACAAGCGTTTTTTTTTTTTTAATTCGAATCATGGGGTCTCAGGAGGACGTAAACCAAAATTACAGTTTTTATTGTCAAATCCATACTTTTCGCGATCGCTGAAATCAATGGTGACACTTTCATTAGCGATGACTTTCAAATTCAGCTACTATTGTATGCTGGCTGGGGTTACCTGTGGGAGGCTTACCGAGACATGTATAAAAATACAAAATGACAGATATTAGTGTCAAATCCATAGTTTTTGCGGTCGCTGAGATGAATGGTGCTACTCTCATAAGTGTTTACTATGGACACCCCCTCCATACAGCTCGGGCCGTTCTGCTCCGCTCCTGCTCTGACTCGGTTAGATAGCATTCGTGTTTTAGTGGCCATCTAGCACAAGTTGGTTCGTGTCTTATACACTCAATTTTATGCCATATATATACACGAAATTAGAATAACAAACCTAACCTCACCTAGCCTAAACTAACTTTACCTAACCAAAATTACACAATACTTAAAAGAAAATTTTTTGTTAAAAAAATGCCGCCCCCCTCAGGCAACATATGCCAAAAACTGAGATCGTAGCAACAAATAAATGTTCTATTCCTAAAAAGTAAGCAAGCCGAAATAGAAGAAGTATTCAAACAGTTTCCTCATCTTATAATTACAAAAAGTAGTAAACAAATTATTCGTGAAACAAATATATATACCACTAGCAACATGAGAATTGATCCCTTGCCTCTTGTGAGCTTGTCAACTTCTTGTTTTGAGAAATAAACCCCAGAATTCTAAATTTCTATACAAATTAACTTCGATCGAAATAATATTCTTTATTTCTTTTTTCTACATCTAATCAGGTGATAAATATTAAAGACCCTTGAAAAAGTCTCTTGTGACCTACAGGGTGGTCACAAAGTCCCGTTACCTCTTGATAAATGCTAATGTAAGTTTTCACGTTATCTCTTGATAATTGCTAATGTAAGTTTTCCCGTTACCCCTTGATAAATGCTAATGTAAGGTTTTCTATTGTTTCAGATTGTGTGAACGATGGCTAATACTTCCAGTTACAGTATTGAAGAACGTGTTCTTGCACGTTGTTGGCATTGGCTATATGAGAGAAATCATGAAGCCCAGACCTCACCATCTTTGATAATACTCTATGGGGGTTCATAAAGGGCATCGTTTCACAAAAGCGTTACGATACCACTGTTGAATTGACAGAAATTGTGAAACAAGCTTTCATGCAAGTTACGCCTGCAATGCTCTGCAAAATGTCCCACAGAACCTGGCTGTGTATTATCCTTTGTCAAGAGAATGACAGGAGACAAGACTGATTCTTTGGACATTTAACGTTCTCTATCTCAACAAAAATTCACGAAAGATTTGTTGTTCATGTCATTCATTTCTTTCCGTGTAATTATTTGCGTACGTTCAGTAGTTTATGTTATTTATTTCCAGGGGTTACGGGACTTTGTGGCCAGCCTGATTCTAAAATTGACTTCTACTTATCGCTTAAAATTCTTCGTTTTATGTATTGGAAAAGTTATGTCATTAGTAATTGCTGTTATTCCTGCTTATTGACTTTTAAAACAGCAGTTAACTAAATTACAATTTTACTTTGTATTTTTTAGACTTTTTTAAAAATACAAAATAACACATTTAATATATATATTTATATATATGTATGTGTGTGTGTATGTATGTATGTATGTATGTATGTATGTATATATGTATATATATGTATGTATCGCATGGGGCAGATAAAATATCTATGTAATCAAAGTGAACAACTAAAGAAAAAACATCGGTCATTTTCTACCACAATTACATATCCCAATAAATGACCCCTGAGATCCCTGGTTCAAATTAAAAAACGACTCTGTCCCCAGCCGATGGGGGCTGTGTATGAAAGTAAACACTTTTGAGGGTATCACCATTCATCTCAGCGGCCGCAAAACCTATGAATTTTACACAAATATCTGTCATTTTGGATCATTTATACATGTCTCGGTAAGCTTCCCGCAGGCAATCCCCGGCCCGCATACAATAGTAGCTGAATTTGAAAGTCATCGCTAATGAAAGTGCCACCATTGATCTTAGCGATCGCGAAAAGTATGGATTTGACAATAATATCCGTCATTTTATATTACGTCCTCCTGAGATCTCATGATTCGAATTGAAAAAAAAAAAAAGATTGTTCTTGGTCTGCCGCCTGGAGCAAGGTACCCGTGACCAAAATTTCGTAACTCGACTAGTCCCAACACCATACAAAGACATATGGACAGACAAACACACAAACAAACTCTTTATTTTATTTACATTAGATTAGTTTAATTCCAGTATTCATATTTTCCTTTACAGGTTAATTCCAGACATTAGTAATTGAATTAGTAATTTAATAATATTCCAATTATATTCCACTATTATTTAGTAATACAGAATGGATGAGAGCCTACTATACATTGTAATATTGATTAAATAGAGTTGGACGATTCATTTAAATATTTTACATTCAAATACAATATGATCCACTGTGCCACTAACAATGCCTTTGTCCCACTAACAATGTTCCGTACTTTCTTTTTATTTTGAAAGAACTTGATTAGGGTGAGTGCTGCAACAAAATTTATCCTGTAGTAAAAATAGATTTGATCTCAACCAATTTTTAATTACATTCCATAGTTTCGCCTTTCTAAATTTCTGAAGTTGACCTGGATTGTTATTCTGTTATTTCCAAGCTTGTACAGTCCCCAGCAAAAAACCTGCAACATGAGCATGCATGTTCATTGTGAAAATACACTTAACAGCCCAGGGAATCAACATAACGTCTAAGTGACACGAATCACACCAGGAGAAACCTCGGCGTCCTCCCCTGCACACTTATTTTGGAGCAAAAGAGCTCATCGTTTCACAAAAAAAAAAAAAAAAACTTACATGCTCATGTTGCAAGTTTTTTTGCTGCGGACTGTACATCTTGTTGTAATGTTCCTTTAATAATATATCTAATAATATGAGGGTAAGTCAATAAGGAGCTGCAACATTTTTCTATTTCTTTTCAGGTTGGTCCTACGACATTTCGTGCTCACCAGATGCTAGGTGTCACCGTTGGCTTCACCTGTGGTAGGTTTAAGCGTATCATATCAGTCTGCTTTGCGCTGTTGCGAAGTAAAGTTGGCTACGCCACTCTCTTTCTGTACCAAAGAACAGCGTTTTGCTATCCTTTTCGGATGTCTGATTATGTATCCGAAATGAAAATTCATGGAAGACTTCCAGCAGAAACGGAGACAATGTGTTGCCACAGCAAAGTGTTTACCGATGGATTGAATAGTTCAAAAGAGGTTGAACGAGCGTGAAGGATGAGGAAAGAGCAGAGCGTCCAGCTACAGCAACAACTGATGACATTATTGAAAGAGTCCGTGCCTTGATTCTGAATTACAGACGAGTGATTGTTGATGAAGTGCCCACCCACATGCAGATTAGTCATGGTTCTGTATATGACATCATGCACAACAGGCTCAACTTTCACAAAGTCTGTGCAAGATGGATTTCGAGAAAATTCGATGAAGAGCACTAGCGAAATCGTGTGAGAATCTGTCAGCACTTATTGGATCGTTGTGTTAACAAAGATGAGGCATTTTTAGGCGAATCGTCACTGGAGATGAAACGTGGATTCATCACTTTGAACCAAAGAGTAAACGCCAGAGCATGGAATGACACCCCGGATTTCTCGTCACGAAGAAATTCAAGAGTCAACCTTCTGTAGGGAAAGTGATGCTCCAGTACTTGGAAATCAGAAGGGTCAATCCTGGAACATTATCTGGAAAAGAGGTCAACAATAAACAGTGAAAGGTACAGTGATAATGCTGGTAAGCAAGGTAAAGCCTGCAATTCGTAATAAACGCAGAACACAGTTTTAGGGGCAAAAGCACACACCCATAATTTTGAAAGTTGACGCAAAGGAGGCCAGAAGAGGGGAACGGAAGTGAATGAAATTGTGCACAGATATTGCAGACGTAAACTGAGGATACGGGTCTCGTATTTTTCTGGATAAAATGGTTGGGTGCGGCACCGACCCCTCCATACCTTTGATCACGAAAACTCAAAAGTGCTAGTAACATTATATCAGATGTGTGTAAAGGACATGAAGAATTGCAAGGAAACTTTGTGTATGGATAGTACGCAATAAATAAAGCAATACGGTTTGTTTTATTTTCTGCGGAAAATAGGTTTCAGGGGCAAAAGAACGCCACCCAAAATTTTGAAAGTTGACGCCCGAAAGGTAAGAAGAAGTGAACCGAAAAGAAAGAAATTTGGCGCAAATATTGTAAACATTAAATGAGGGTATACGGGCGTCGTATTGTCTGAAAAAAACGGTTAGATGGAGCATGGACCCCTCCAAACCTTTGATCACGGAATATCAAAAGTGCCGGTAACAGTATGTCAGATGTTTTTAAAAGACAGGAAGAATTGCAACGAAACTTTGTGTATGGACAATACGCTAAAAATAAACGAATACGGTATTTTTATTTTCTGCGGGAAAACGGTTCTTGGGGGGCAAAAGCCGCCATCGAAAATTTCGGAAATTGACGCCCGAAAAGCAAAAAGAAGTCAACCGAAGTGAATGGAATTGTACACTGATATTGTAGACATAAAATGGGGGAATACAGTTTCCTATATTCCTTGAAAAAAATATTTGGTGGGGCACGGAACCCTCCAAACTTTTGATCACGAAATACCGAGAGTGCTAGTAACAGTATGTCAGATGTGTGTAAAGGACATAAAGAATTGCATCATTACTTGGTGTATGGACAATACGCAAAATATAAACGAATACGGGATTTTTGTTCTGCGGAGAAACTGTTTTAGTGGGCAAAAGCACCCACCTATAATTTTGAAAGTTGACGCAAAGGAGGCAAGAAGAGGGGAACCGAAATGAATGAAATTGTGCACAGATATTGCAGACGTAAAATGAGGATACGGGTTTCGTATTTTTCTGGGTAAAATGGTTGGGTGGGGCACCGTCCCCTCCACACCTTTGATCACGAAAAATCAAAAGTGCTAGTAACATTATGTCAGATGTTTTTAAAGGACAGGAAGAATTGCAATGAAACTTTGTGTATGGACAATACGCTAAAAATAAACGAGTACGGTATTTTTATTTTCTGCGGGAAAACGGTTGTTGCGGGGCAAAAGCCGCCATCAAAAATTTCGGAAATTGACGCCCGAAAAGCAAAAAGAAGTGAACCGAAGTGAATGGAATTGTACACTGATATTGTTGACATAAAATGTGGGAATACAGTTTCCTATATTCCTTGAAAAAAATATTTGGTGGGGTACCAACCCCTCCACACCTTTGATCACGAAAAATCAAAAGTGCTAGTAACATTATGTCAGATGTGTGAAAAGGACATGAAGAATTGCAAGGAAACTTTGTGTATGGATAATAAGCAAAAAATAAAGGAATACAGTTTGTTTTATTTTCTGCGGAAAATGGGTTTCATGGGCAAAAGAACGCCACCCAAAATTTTGAAAGTTGACGCCCAAAAGGTAAGAAGTGAAACAAAATGAATGAAATTTTGTACAGATATTGTAGACACAAAATGATTGAATACGGGTTTCATATTTTCCTGGAAAAGATGGTTAGGTGAGCTAAAGACCCCTCCATACCTTTGATCATGAAATATCAAAAGTGCTAGTAACTGTATGTCAGATGTGTGTAACGGACAGGAAGAATTGCCACGAAACTTTGTGTATGGACAATATGCAAAAATTAAACGAATACTTTTTTATTTTCTGCGGAAAAATGTTTTAGGGGCAAAAGCCACCTTCCAAAATTTCGGAAATTGACGCCCGAAAAGCAAAAATGAGTGTACCGAAGTGAATGAAATTATGCACAGATATTGTAGACACAAAATTAGGGAATACATGTTTCATATTTTTGGGGAAAAATGGTTGAATGGGGCACGGACCTCTACAAACGTTTGATCACGGAATATCAAAAGAGCTAGTAACAGTATGTGAGATGAGTGTAAAGGATACGAAGAATTCCAACTAAGCTTTGTGTATGGACAATATGCAAAAAATAAACGAATACTGTTTTTTTTATTTTCTGTGAAGAAACAGTTTTAGGGTGCAAAAGTTCCCACCTAAAGTTTTGAAAGTTGACGCCCGAAAGGGAAAAAGAAGTGAACTGAAATGAATGAAATTGTACACAGATATGGCAGACATAAAATGAGGGAATACGGGTTTCATATTTTCCTGAAAAAAGGGTTGGGCGGGGCACAGAACACTAGAAACATTCGATCACTAAATATCAAAAGTCGTAGTAACAGTATGGGGAAAACGGGTTTTGGGGGGCAAGAGTCCCCGTCTGACATTTTGGAATTTGACCCAAGAAGGCAAGAAGAAGTGGACCGAAGTGAATGGAATGTGCACAAATATTGTAGAGGTTAGATGAGGGAATACATGTTTCGTATTTTCCTGAAAGCAAAAAAAAAAAAAAAAAAAAAAAAAAAAAAAAAAACTCTTGAGTAGACCGTTCCTTGAGTGGCGGGAGGAGTGAACCGAAGCGAATGAAATTGTATATAGATATTGGATATGTAAAATAGGACCTTTCGTGTTTCACAAGTGTGTCTTTATCCGATTTTTTTTCAAATTTGTCATATCAACTACAAGCACAAACAGTATAGCGTATTTTATAGTATTTCAGGAGGAACCTTTAACCCTTACAATGTTTTTCCGCATAAAAAAAGTGTCAATTTATTTCCAGTTTGCTGTTGATCTGCCAAATTTGAAGCAAAACGGATAGGGACAGTTGAGAAAGACAAAAGGCCTTATTTTACACTGGGTCTATATAATATCTACACACAATTTCATTTGCTTCGGTCCGCTCCTTCCTGCGCTATTACCGTAATATTTACTTTTTTTCGGATGGGGCCCATGCCCCAGCACTGTTTTTCCACAAATATTAAAACACGTTTCATTTATTGTTTTGCAAATTTTCCCTATACGAAATTTCGTTGCAATTCTCCAGTCTTTTCGAGCTTCTGACGTATGCTTATTTGCACTTTCGATATTTTATAATCAACGGATTACAAGGTACGTACCTCACTCAACCGTTTTTTTTTCAGGAAAATACGAAACCCAATTATCTCATTTTACGTTCACAATATCTGTGCACAATGTCATTCAATTCGGTTTACTTTTTTTTGCCTTTTGGGCCCCAAATTTCAAAATTTTGGGTGGGGGCTTTTGCCCCCTAAAACCGTTTCTCCGCAGAAAATAAAAAAACGTAGTCGTTTATTTTTAACGTATTGTTCCTACACAATGTGTAGTTTCAATTTTTCTCGTCCTTCAAGCACTTCTGACATACTGTTATTAGCACTTTGATATTTCTCGATCAAAGTTTTGGAGGGGTCTGAGTCCCACCTAAACTGCATTATTTTGGTCAGGAAAAAAGGAAACATGTTTTCCCTCATTTTATGTCATCAATATCTGTGCACAATTTCATTCACTTCGGTTCATTTAGTCTGGCCTTTAGGGCCTGAATTTTTAAAACTTTTGGTGGGGCTTTTGCCCCCTAACACCGTTTATCCGCAGAAAATAAAGAAAAGTATTCGTTTATTTTAGCGTATTGTCCCTACACAATGTGTCGTTTCAGTTTTTCGTGTCCTTTAAGCACTTCTGACACTGTTATTAGCACTTTTGACATTTCACCATCAGTTTTGGAGGGGTCTGTGTCCCACCTAAACGGTTTTCTTTTTTTCAGGATAATAAGAAACCTGTATTCCCACCGGTGGCGGCGAAGAAAAATTCGCCTGTAGAGGGATAAAGGGCTGAGGTCTTTTTTAATTTAGCCAATCACAGCTCCGTTAATCGTGTATATTCGACGATAACAGCTTCGGATCAGATAAAATACATTCGGCATGTAATTATTACAAAATGAAGCGTGTCTGCTTACTTTATTTCATAGTTCTCCCATATTAACTTTCTAATGATCGGCGACAGTTTTCACTTACGAGGACTGGATACTGTCGGAATTTTTGAAATGATCCCCATTGATTTAAATGGGAAACTATTCCACTTTTTGAGCCGGGACGAGACGGAATTTAAAGATTATGATTGTATTGATTCCTTCTGTGTAATTATTAGGTTGTCTGTATCTTAGTGAAAATTAATTTATTTGGTACGCAAATTTCTAAATTCAAAGTTCAGTACCTGTGTGGAAAAGAAATCATGCCACGAATAAGTCAAAAAAAAAAAAAAGGTCGTTAGTTTTTATCAACGAAGAGAAAGAAGGGGATTGAACTTAAAATCTTGGAGAGAAGAACACAATATTGTAAGCGAAGTTCACCGTAAAATATACAATATAATTTTTGTCATTATAAAGAAACCTTGAATGTAGGTTGGTAGAATCACTCAGAAGTTTCAGCTCGTATTTTTGTTTCAGGCGGCCTCGCGTGTGGCTTTGCCAATTCTCCTGTACGTGTTCTGAGTGCGGCACAGACACTATTAGATCAGCTGAGGGGAAACAAGAGAAAAACAGCTCGCCCAATTAGTGAGTTATTATTTTCACTATATTTACGTTTTAGTTTCTTACTATATTATTGTTTATAATTAAGCCATGACCTTCTGTGCAGATTACAGTCATCTCCAATAATCAGTGTCAAGTCTAGGGCAAAGGGGCGAACGCTCCGAGCGGCAGTTTAGGGGACGACAAGCTGAAAAAGTAAAAAGTAAAAGCTCCTAAAAGAGAAATACAATCACCTATTGAATTCAATTTGGCCTAAACGTCTTTCAAATTTCAATACCAGTATAGTCATACATTTGTAATGTTAATACTAGAAATGGGCAAAACCGTTTTTTATAAAAACCGAAAACCGGTTTCTATAAATACCGAAAGCCGAAAAACCGACATTTCGGTTTTCTCTAAAACCGGTTCGGTTTTTCACCGAAACTGGTTTCGGTTTTCTCCAAAACCGGTTCGGTTTTCAACGAAACTGGTTTCGGTGAAAACTTTTCGAAAACACACAAAACTATTTGTGTGGAAATGGATTCGGTTTCCGGAGAACGAAACACCATTCGGGTCAGAAATAGAACAAATTTTGGCAAAAAAACGGAATCGGTTTTGAAGAAAACCGAAACCGGATCAGGTGAAAAACCGAAAACCGGTTTTTGAGCCCACCACTAGTTAATACATACAACCTACCTTCCTCTGCAATTCAAAATACGTAGGCAGGTCTCCATTAAAATTTTTTTAAAAAATGGACCACATGATGCGAGACCATGGTGGCCGTCACGTCGGCTAGTCGTGTTGTGTAGCTAAAAAAAGATGACTCTTCTCTTCACTGCCCTGATCTGGCCCTTCAAACTTTTTTCGTTCTATCGAAGCCAGGACTGCCTATTTGGAAAAAGTCTTAATGTTGAGGATTGCTGGTGGTAAAAGAAATGCATCCGCCGTTTTGTTGGAAAGGGCTGCGGGGCTGGTGGAAAGTGCCGTAAAATTTTACGTTGTCCCAATGGGAAAATATCTAGATTCGGCACTACCAATCTATATATATAAAATTGAAAATAACTATGTTTGTGAGTAAATCGGGATCGGGATCGTTCTGATGAACTGCGACATTTTCGATCCGGTTTAAATGCAAAATCAGCTTCGCCACTTGCCGGAAGGGAGAAAGAGATATATAAAAATGGTCTAGGCCTTACCACTGTCGAATTTATAGTTTTCTGGGTCGCTTATATGAACAGTGATACTTTCGATCCCGCTTAAATTCAAATTCAATCACACAACTTGGGGGAGATGGAGAAAGAGATATTGAAAAATGATTGAAAATGACCGATATTAGTGCTGAATCCACATTTTTGGGGGTCTCTGAGATGAACAGTGACACTGAGATGAACAGGCCCGCAATATGGGGGAGGAGGAAATATGAATATAAATAACCGAAAATGACTCATATGAATGTCGAATCCATGATTTTTGGGATCTTCGAAATAACCAATCACCTTTCCAATGCTGTTTCAATCGACGCCATTGAAAACAAAAACAGCGTATTTCACGGAATACGGAGTAGTGCATTTTAATTTTAATTTCAACCCAGCGAAGCGGGTAATATATGCTAGTAATACTAATAAAGCTCGGGTACTGTCCTTTCTCTATTTCAAAACCAGCTACAAATCTCTTTCCTATAATATCTGTTATTGCAGCTATCAGTAAATTTTTGTTTTCCGCTTTTATACAACACCAAGGTTATAAAGGATGGTCTATTTAATGTGAATTCGGAGCTTGAATCTGATAGGCCGTTTCCAACCATACTATTACGCCTCCAGGAAAACTGGATTACAAGTAATTTATATTTCTTTTTCTTAAAAAATCTTTAGTTTGCATACTAGTCACAGCACATGTTTATAGTTTTTTTCAACGAATCCTAAGGGCTGACTACTTTAATGCTTATATTTCATTCTCATGTAAAAATTTAGGGTGAGCCCGGCCTCCTAGACTCCCGTGGATACTGGCCTGTGTGACCCCCACCCTCGAACGCAGTTTTCTGGGAGAAAGCCTCTATTCTTCCTTTTGTCTGTCTAGGTGGGTACCGTTGATGATTTTGTGAGGTTTTCCAGGGACAAAATTATCCTCGGAGTTATATCTCCTATGGTGCTCAATAAGAGTTGAGTTGATTTTATCGTCCCTTGAGCAGCGAGGCTATATGAGACGGGACCTACTGATTAATCGTGAAATCCGAACCACATGAGGTCTCGCCTTGAATCGAACCCGGGTCTCTCACGTCAAAGGCGCGCACGCTAATCACTTACATACGAAGAAGCTCGGTGCTCATATTAGTAAAGAAGAAAGCACATTATGGGAATTTCAGTGCTGACAACTAAGTACGACGACTGTTAAATGAATATTTTTCATCTTGAATATATTGCGATAATTTTCAATCTTATTTGATAATGTCATTTTTTTAAAAAATAGCATTCTCTTTTCTGTAACTCACTACAGTATACAAGTTAAATTTCAGACAGTGTGCAAAAGAGGGGAAGTTAGTGACTACAACGCACGATGGACTTTCTTGTAAACCGATGAACAAAACCTTTCTTGTAAAATTCAGCGTTGCAAGGAAACTGTGTGATTGACTGATAGCTACACATAAATTGACAAAATGAAGGTGTTAATGTTAGTACTGAAACTGCCTCAGGCTAAAAGCAAGCTGGCTGCAGGCGTTGTTTTGTGCCTTATAACGTTGTGTTAAAGAAAAAAAACACACACAGAGACAACTGAAAAACAACTGAAGGCTAGTTTTCTATTATACAAATTATATTTCCCAATTTGTTGTTTCAAGCCTCTTTATTCCTTATAAAAACAATATATCCAGATTCACACAGGAATTGTACTAGAAAGTTGAAAAATATATTTATCATTCAGATCCTTTATTATTATTATTATTATTATTATTATTATTATTATTATTATTATTATTATTATTATTATTATTATTATTATTATTATTATTACCACATAATATTTCTGGTTAGTCCTCACAGCAATTAATACTTATCAGCAGGGGTAAAAGTGGGTGGGAACGCGGGGGAACCCGGCACCCCACCTCCAAAAAATGTGTACGGCGTCCCACCAGTTCCAAAGAAATTACCATGGGCAAAGATAGGCATGGGGGACGCCGAGGCGTCATGCAACTACCTACCGTCCCCCTACCATTTCAGATGATTCCATCTTATCTCGCTTAATCCTACCTTGCCTAACGATTTATCAGCCACTTATATCTCTAAGATAAAAATGTCCGCCATTTTAGGCGAGGTGGGAATTACCATCTTGCCTAATCCCATCTCGCCTAATATGGCGGTAGGATGCAAGGAGGGTATTTCTGTACTAAACAGGGGATTCCACTACTAGCATTTTAACAGATATTTCAATCAATATTGGCAATCTCTGTCAACTACAATATAAATATATAATAATTACTATAAAAGAAGAAAGCATAGTGGAAGGCGATTTAGTTAATTTATTCACGTTTGGTTTGTTTTGTTTATACTGGAAATTGATTGGCAAACAGGAGCTAATCAGAAATAGGATAGAAATATACAGGGTGTTTCAAAACAACACCGACAACGTTTGGGAGCTGATTCCTGACACCAAGATAAGACAACCTGGGTGCACAAATGCTTCCTTTTGGCGCTATGACCAGCCAAAAACCTGTTGGAAAAATGCCCAAAACAGCCGTAACTCGAGAACAAAATGTCGGATCGAAGTGGAGGGAAAGGAAATGTATATTATTTTTAGACATAGCTTCCATTAATGCACAACTCGATATGGTACACACTTGTTCACAAAAAGCTGGAAACTCGTTCAGAAACTAAGTCCGAAAAAGTAAGCCTAGATCCGTCACACTTCCCGCAAATCTATACACAGGGAATTGCATTTTCCCTCCGTTCTTTATATATACACTAGCTGCAAACCGTACTGTCATCCGAGCGATGTGAAAATGTTAAAACAAAATCAAACTACTTATTTCTGAGATTAATATTGATTGCACACCATGCACAGTTCCAATATGCAAAAACAATCAGCATCTTAAGTAGAAATTACTGAAAAAGACCGAAAATGACTATTTAAAACACTTCAAGTGTTAACCTGCGCTTCGAGCGATATAATTATCAATATTATAACGCAATCCTACCAAGTGCTTCCGCAGCCAAGCGAGTTTAGTAATGATGATTGAAATTTCTGAAGCGAAGGGCCGAGCCTCCGTGTGGGAAGTTCGTTTTTATTTCTTCATTTTTTTAAGTATATGGGAACTGTTATAAATATAAATTTCTACTTTGAAGTGCTTGGAAAAACAATCAGACGAACTGTCACTTTTCAAATCACTGTTACATTTACTAGCCCGCCATTTCCATAATTTATGTATGAAAACGTTAAGACAGACGTCAAAAATGTAGTTTATTCATATTCCTGATTATATATATATATATATATATATATATATATATATATATATATATATATATATATATATATGTGTGTGTGTGTGTGTGTGTGTGTGTGTGTGTGTATTTCTGTGTGTGTTGCGTGGTACACAACTCTGTAACACTTTTTTCGTGAAAAATGCTGAACTACGAAAAAAAGACATATGCCTTATCGCTGCAGACGAGTTTCTCCACTTAAGCCTACGAGTAACGAAATCACCTACAGCCAAACAGCTGCAATTGATTAATTAGTCATGGCTCATCGTGGTCAGAATGTTCGCGAGCAGCTTACTGCTCTTGTTGAATACGGTGGTATAAGTGTGAGACAAGCTAGCGAACGTCTTGGTATACTCAGAAACAGGTAACGTGTCTAGAAGACCCGGCACTGGCCTTCAAAGGGTTTCAAACCCACAACAAGATCGGGCCCTAGTTGATGTAAGCCTTCACAATCCTTTCATGTCATCCTGGCAGTTAGTGATAGCGTCTCGTTTTCCTGGCTCCTTCACCGCTCGGCGACGCCTTAAAGATGCAGGGCTTCACGCATATCGAGCCGCGTGTAAAGAGCAATTGACGGATAAAGTTGATCGACTACCATTTGCTGAGGCAAATATTTGTCGTAATTGGGATCATGTAATCTTCACAGAAGAAAAGATATTCTCTTCAGCAAATGATGGTCCTCGACTTCCGTATAGCCCCAGAGGAAAACGTTACAATCCACAGTACATGCACAGAACGCATCGAATTGGGCGTGTT
Source organism: Thermobia domestica (assembly GCF_964235325.1). Taxonomy (NCBI): domain Eukaryota; kingdom Metazoa; phylum Arthropoda; class Insecta; order Zygentoma; family Lepismatidae; genus Thermobia; species Thermobia domestica. Next base: position 199,907,243 of record NC_137456.1, on the reverse strand, counting down.
ACTATTCGCAGCTGGGGATGGCTGTGTAAGGATACAGTTGGTGAATTACACCGTATAGAAGGCCGATTGGACAGCCAGAAGTATCTGGATATTGTGCAATATGGCATGCTCCCCGCTGCGAGAAATTTATTTAAAGACGGCATTGTAGAAGTTCAACAAGATCATAGCTCAATACATGATTCTAATCTAATTCAAGCCTGGTTTCAAAAGGAACCCAATGTTGAGCTAGTCGACTGGGTTCCAACAGGATCTGACTTGAACCCATTGAAAAATCTATGGGCGAAAGTTACAAAAACTCTACACGAAAATTGGCCTGATCCCCCACCAAGGACAACTGACGCACTTTGGGAGCTAGTTTCTGACACGTGTGAAGAAATAGCACAGGGACATCAATATGTCGCTAGCTTGGTTAACTCATTACCAAGAAGATTAAGATGCGTCATCGAAGCTAACGGCGATTATACGAAATATTAATACCTGAATAAAGATTTGTCTTCATTCCCAGTTGACCTTCGAGCTCTTTCAAGAGCTCACTAAGTTTTTCCATTTTTCCTTTAATATTGCTTTCATTGGGACGTTTGCGTTTCGACGGAATGTGCAATATATATTTATTTCTGCTCATTTGTTTACCCTACACAGATAGTCCAGTAGTTAGCACGTGTGCCTTTGGTGTACGGGGTACCGGGCTCTATTCCCGCTGGAAGAGGATTGTGTTTTTTTTTTTTACCTATCTGTGATAATTCCGTGTTCGTGCCCCTGTTGTTAAAGAGGTACTGCTAAAACTATAAAACCGAGTAAAACAATTAAAAATAATAAAAAAACAGTTACTGAGGAACGTTCGATAAGTCAGTTTTGTTTTAATATCTAATGCATAGCGCGTTCATTGTTGGGTCTTATAGTTGCGGGTTCAATTCCCGTCAAGGGTCCATTAAAATTTTACTTGAACTAGAATTTATTTGCATGAATCACCCGTCTTCTTTAGCCTAAGGACTTAAACGTTGAGAAAAGTATATGGTAAAAATTAAATAAATAATAAGAGTAATAATGCTATTAATCTGTATCTATCTACATAGGATATAAATTAAAAAGACGTCATCTATCGGAACAAAAAATGGCTTAACCGTTTGAAATGGTTTTTATTAGTTAACACTTTCAGCTACCTCTGACTCATGGGCACCCGAAGGGGCCAGGGTGGGCCGCCCTCTGACTCACCAAATGTATACAAACAGAAATACCAAACATAATATATAGCATCCATGAAGATAGCCCCTCCTAGAACATTTTAGGGTGCCATGCGCGGACTGACTTGTTGTCACGCCATTTTTATTAAAATGCGTATCCTAACATAGGAAAGGAGTTAAAATTTATGCCAAAAATAGAATATCTCACATTTGTAAGATGAAACTTGACCCCATGCCGTTAACGTCGCCAATATCTAGGGGCCCACTTGCCGGTAAATGTCGATCGTCGATATAGCGACGCATCGAAAGACTGCCGGTAGTGTGTCCCTGGCGGCAGGATTTCGTCGAGTCGAAACAGACATCTAGAGTAGGGGTGCTACAGTTACCACCACGTAGCGGCGATGACTTCTTTTCGGTCCGTCTTTCGATTCGTCGCGGAGAATCGGCGAAGGGACCGAAACGACTTATCGCCAGTCATGTGCATACCTTTATTATTATATATTTGTTTTTCCTGACGAATGTTCCTAAAGTGAGCTCCGGGGTCAAGAGTAACCCATACTTCTACATCACAAGGTTGCTGTTTCGCGCCATTTCGGGAGAACTTTATATATATTTTGTAAGTGCTTTTTAGACTCATCTCAATGTAAATGAATCATGCATATAGGCTATTTAACATATTTTGGTGGAGTAATTTTCTAATTCATTGGCATTTCGTCGCGTTTCTGCCAGCGGTGGCCCACTGGTTGTATAATTTTCAAAACGGAAGTGGGACCGCCGCGGATCGTTGCAGTGGGGCCATCAATTTTTGGCAAGAGGTCGCTAGTTACCCATCGATGGTCCACCTACGCTTACGGCACGGGGTAACTCTAAATTACATTTAATTAGGAAATCACTATAGTTGCTATAAGAACTTGTTTTTGTACTTGGACTGTGTAATTGGTCTTTTGGGGCAAACATTTCCTAAGTTCAACTTCGAGTATCTTCGGGAAACAGTAAACCAAAGATGATAGGTTCGAACCCACAATCCAACGTTCACAATCGAAAATATTCTGTAAATCTGTATTTTCCTCTTTTAAGTGTAATAGGATATGTCGATCTGTTATTAACTGTACTGTAGATACAATTCATCTTTGTAATACTTAAGGATAAAGTATTTCGAAATTATGTATACATGGGAGCACATGGTAGTTGCCTCAATCCAGCTATAATCAATGCCCTCAATTTCCTTCGTGTAGTTCAAACCAATTTTCCTGCAACCTGTTACACAACGAAAATTTGTGTAGTTGTCTACTTGTCGAACTGCTGAGCCAAAGGACGAGGGATCGAATCTCGGAGATGAACACGAAAATTGTTATTACTTGCAGAATTATACATTTCACCAATAATAAAATGAGCATTAAAACAGTTTGTGTTTCCGTGGAAAAGTAAGAATTTATTTCAAGTTGAACTTGTGAGCAGTGAAGCAAAACGAATTGGGTTCATCGTTGTCCGAATACCTGACGATTTGAATAAGTCATACAACACGCCTTTAGTATGGAGTTAAAGAGCCCTCTCATACGTATAAAGAAATCTCACTGACCTAAAATCCATTACGAAGTAAGACCTACCAGAAGCTTCAACACGACGTTTACGTCACTTCGGTGAACGTTGTATCGAAACTTCCTATATAAATTTCACTCACTTGAGTCTAGTCAGTCGACCGTACTTGGTTTGTTAGCTAACTATATTAAGGGGTATACACAAAAAATATGCAAAATCCATTTTTTGATTTTGTCAGGAAACGAAGAAAATGTGACGCCCTTATGTTTTAGAATTGTTGAGCGTTTTTTTTTGGGGGGGGGCAGATTTCACTCATCTGCTGTAAGTAGTGACTACTACTGTTAACCATTGCTTTCTTTCATTTTTCATTTACAGATCCTATCATCTTTCAAGTTCGGTTCCACATGCCATTCCATTTAGTTTAATATATTCTGTTTGATTAAATACACATTCCTCAATCTCTTATAATATGTCCAAATTAACAAAACGGTTCTCGCTTTCTTTCTAATAATGATGATTTAGATTTCAAGAGAGTCAATTTTAAATAAACTTGCAACCAATTTGTTAATTACTACGAGCATTGAGTTCTTCCTCATTATGTGTTCATATATATTCTTCAGTGTTTACATTGTAAGAATAATAAATATTTATGCCAAAATTAGATATAATTGCAATATAAAAAGGTTAAGTGGGTAATAAAGCAGTCCAAGCCAACACCTTACTTCAATCTGTATCGTAGATTACAATTAACTTACCGTTAAAAGAAATTGAATATTCGCATCCAAAATTAATTTTATCTAGGTAGGATGGATAGGGATGCGCAAGAGACAAGATTTGAGGCCGTCTCGTCTCAACAATATGCTGTAAAAGTGATGTCTCGACTCGACAAATGTATATTTTTCTATTGCAAGAGCTGTGTCTCGACTCGAATTGTGTCAGGAAAATTCTGTCTCGACTCGACTCTGTGCATCCCTAGGATGGACAGTTTGAAGAGCCCAGTATTCCAAAATGGCGGTGTAAACAATTACACCATTACGCAACATCCATTTCGGATACAACCATTATTATGCACTTCATTTTCACAAGCTTCTTCTTATAATAAATATATCGATTTCCTACTTAAATTCAATTATAGATAATTGTTTCTTATGTAGCAACTAATATTCATGCTATACAGTATAAAACAAGTACACCTTCAATGTAAATAAATAAAAAAGTAAGATATTACAGATTACTGGCATTGCGATTTAATCCGATTTTAAGCAGTACATATTTTCTAAATATTTGTTCAAATTGTTTTATAAGAATCCAGATTATGAGGTATCCTAAGTTTTTACAATGCAAAATAATACAAACATATATATATATATATATATATATATATATATATATATATATATATATATATATATATATATATATATATATACATATATATATATATATATATATATATATATATATATTGTTGTTAGTGTGTGTGTGTATATATATATTTTAGGGGACTTCCGGGCTTGATCTCCCCCTCGAAATTTTATGTTTATTCAAATAAAATATTGTAAAGTGAATGTATTATCTCGTAGAATGTTCACATTTCCAAGAATGAAGTTAGCAAAGTCCCCCGAAATATACATATGAATAATTTTCATTTCGGACGTGTGGTTTTAGGTATTCAACTGTGTTCACATTTCTCATTTTAGCGTTTTCGTATATATGAATTATGCATATGGCGGGCTAGAAAATGTGACAGGGATTTGAAAAGTGACAGTTCGTCGGATAATGTGTTTCCAATCACTTCACAGTAGAAATTTATATTTATAAAATTTCTCATATATTTAAAGAAAAGGAAGAAAAACTCTAACTTTCCGCATGGAGGCTCGAACCGTCGCCCTTCGTTTCAGAAATGTCAGTAGCAGTACTACACCCGCTTGACCACAAACGCAAATTACAAGAGATTGTGTTATAATATTGAAAATAGAATCGTTCCAAGCACATGTTTGTACTTGGAGGTTTATATATCCATTTTCTATCGTTTTCAGCAATTTCTACTTAAGATAATGGTTGATTTTGCATATTGGAACTGTGCATGAGGTGTGCAATCAATATTAATCTCAGAAATAAATAGTTTGATTTTGTTTTTACATTTTCACATCGCACGGATGACAGTACGGTTTGCAGCTAGATCCTGTGTATAGATCTGCGTGAATTGTGACGGATCTAGGCTCACTTTTTCGGACTTAGTTTCTGAACGAGTTTCCAGCATTTTGTGAACAGGTGTGTAAAGGGGCAGCACAAAGATCACCCCAAAGAAATTTAAAAAATATTAGGATATTTTATGAAATGTTGATTGAGGCAAGTTAACTACAATTAAATACGATATTTCAACTAACAGGAATCTTGTTAATAGTACGATGGTATCCACTACAAATTTTATAGTCTGGGATCGAACGAGGTCCATCCCGCACCAGAAGTAAGCACTCTATCACTAAGTCACCCTGTCCCTACTTTGGAGGAAACACTATGGTTCTGACAGATGTATCGATATGCTAAATTTTGTGTGTGATAAACCAACATACAAGGTGAAACGATCAGAATGTGGGATTCGTGGAGTTTCCTTCGTGCGAAAATGGTAAATACGTTTTTCTATGTCAGTTATTCTTAACTGGATGCCCGCGTCTCTTAGGGATTGGGGGAAGACACGGCGATTCAGTGATAAACACTTGCCTCTGGTACGTGGGGCCTCTGTTTCGATCCTCAGCCAAGAAACGTTTTGGTGGACACCATCGAATCATATGTGGATTTTCTCGGGATACTCCAATTTCCTTCCACATTCTCATTTCATCATATCTTCCATCAACATTCACTTGCCTTAATCATTATCTCCGTTAGCCTAAAGAGCATAATCGTGGCTCGTTAAAATGAAATACTTCATTTCATTTTACAGGGGTTGCTTACAGTTTGTTGGTGGGTTACCGTTAAATTTTTAATAGATAGTATTATTGATACTATTATTTGTATAGTTTTTAATAGATAGTATTATTGACACTATTATTTGTATTGTAGAAGGAGTCTATGGGGCTTATCATTTTCGAAAGGCTAAGAACTACAATTGTACTTTGATTGTAAGAAATGATTAAGGTAGGAACTAAATTCGATCTGTGAGTCTTTTAGCATTATTAGTCGTATTATGGACAAGAAATAGCTCACATATCTGCAAACAAAGAAAACTACAAAGGGCGTTCAAAAAAGTTTTGCATAGTGGTCTGTATTTCTTTTATTTGTTACAGGAGAAGAACGATTTTTTTTGTGATCATACTTGGAACATTTAGCTATACACAGAGCCTACTCAAGTTAGTCTCCATCAACTGTGACGCATCTGGTCCAAAGTTCTTTCCATGATGTAAATGCACTTTGGTAAAATTCTGGGAACTGACTTTTACACCATTGCTTGACACAGGAAATAAGGTCTTTCTCACTATCAAATGTTTTACGGCGCAGGTGGGCCTTCAGACGTGTTTTGCTTTCAGGTTCGGGCAAAAACAACCATGTTTCATCCTGGGTAATGTTGCCGTCAAAACACTTTTTCCACTCTTCAGTAAAGGTCGTTATGAAACCCTCGCACACACCCTTCTTCATCTTTTTCATTTCTCTTGTCAATAATCTAGGGACCCAACGTGCAGAGATTTTTCTGTACCCTAGTGACAGTACTACTGATACCACACTACCCAATGACAAACCAGTCATTTCAGCAAGCTGTCGTGTCGTTCTGTCATTTTGGATGATTTGATTAATGGTCTTCTTATTCACATCACTAACTACCGTGAATGGTCTACCGCATCGTGGATTGTCCAGTAGAGAGAAATCATCTTCTTTAAACCTCTGCAACCATCCCTGGATACTGCTGCGATCCGATGTGTCCTCCCCATAAACAGGGAATAACTTCCTGTGAATCCATGTGGTAGAGTCATCGCCGGTCTTGAAGAGGAACTCCATCACTGACCGTTGTCGCTATCTGACATCTACTTCACGGTCCATTATGGCTCACCTGTAAATAAAAGAAAACTTTTATATACCAACTTATAGCTAAATGTTCCAAGTATGTTCAGAAAAAATCATTCTCTTCCTGCAACAAATAAAAAACATTGAGACCACTGTGCAAAGCTTTTTGAACACCCTTTGTAACAGTGAAATTTGATATTCGACAGTGAAATGTAATATACAACTTGGATATCAAATTTCGCGGTTAGTTTTCTTGGCTTTGGATATGTTCAAATTACATGTATTTTCGTGATAATTCAAACTTTCAACATACGAGTATCAGTCTCCTAGATTTTCGTAAATAACTATGAAGATTATCCTAAATCTTCCAAATAAGTACGTGATCTACTCTGCCTATTCTTCTTTTGTCAATATGTGAAACTACCACCGTTTGCATTGTCTATCTTTTACTATTTTTACGATTCAATAGTTTATTTGATGTATTTCAATAACATAGTATAGCGCTTCTCCCGTCAATCTTGACCCCCTCCGTTTCTTATGACGGTCAGCACTTATAACTTTGCACATATACATATTTCCACATCCTCTATCAGTCGCTCTACGTCTCGTCACGCAACTCGATTAATCCATTTGGACCCCTTACTTGTCAGCCATTTTCTTATTGATGGAGGAACAGGGTAAATAATTCTACAATGACTGACAAGTAAAATTTCCCAAGTGTAACACTCCAATTTTGATAAAATAAACGAATACGTGTTTTTCTATTTTCTGCGGAAAAACTGTCTTAGGGGCAAAAGCCCCCACCCCAAATTCCGAAAGTTGACGCCCGAAAGGCAAAAACAAGTGAATCGAGTGAAAAAATTGTGGACAGATATTGTAGACATAAAATGAGGGAATACGTTTCTTATTTTCCTGAAAATAAAAGGAAACCGTTTAGGTGGGACACAGACCCCCCAAGACTGATCGTGAAATGTCAAAAGTGCTAGTAACAGTATGTCAGAAGTGCTTGAAATACATGAAGAATTGGAACGACACATTGTGTAAGGATAATACGCAAAAAATAAACGATTACATTTTCTTTACTTTCTGCAGAGAAACGGTTTTAAAGGGGAAAAGCCTCCATCCAAAATTTTGAAATTTAAGGCCCAAATGGCAAGAAGAGGTGCACCGAATTGAACGACATTGTGCACAGATATTGTAGACGTAAATGAAATAATTCGGTTTCGTATTTTTCTGAAAAAAGCGGTTGAGTGAGGCACGGACCTTCTAAACCGTTGATTAAAAAATATAAAAAGTTCCATTAAGCATACGTCAGAAGTTCGCAAAGAATATGGAGAATTGCAACACAACTTCGTATAGGGACAATTTGAAAACGATAAATGAAACGTGTTTTAATATTTGCAGAAAAACACTGTTGGGACCTACACCCCATCCGAAAAGAAGTAAATAATACCGTAATAGCGCAGGAAGAAGTGGACCGCAGCAAATCAAATTGTGTGTAGATATTATATAGACTCTATGTAAAGTAAGATCTCAAGTGTCACAGATCAACAGCAAACTAGAAATGTATCAACATATGTTTTGTTTATGCGCAAAAACACTGTAAGGGTTAAATGTGCCTCCTGAAATACTATAAAATGCACTATACTCTTTGTGCTTGTAGTTGATATGCCAAATTTGAAGAAATCGGATGGAGACACGACACTTGTGAAACACGAAAGGCTTTATTTTACATATCCAATATCTATATACAATTTCCTTCGTTTCGGTCCGCTCCTCCTCCCACTCAACTCCTCGGTCCACTCAACAGTTTTATTTTTCCTTTAGGAAAACACGAAACACGTATTCCCGCATCTTACCTTTACAATATTTGTGCACATTTAATTCACTTCGGTCCACATCGTTTAGCCTTTCGGGCGTCAACTTTCAAAATTTTGGATGGGAGCTTTTGCCTCATAAAACCGTTTTTCCGCAGAAAAAAACGGTATTCGTTTATTTTTTGCGCATTGTCCATACACAGCTTCGTTGCAATTCTTTATATTGTTTACACATATCTTACATACTGTTACTTGAACTTTTGATATTCCGTGATCAAAGATTTGGAGGGGTGCGGGCCCCACCCAAACGTTTTTTCCAGACAATACGAAGCCGTATTCCCTCATTATACGTCTAAAATATCTGCAAAATTTCATTCAGGTCGGTTGACTTCTTCTTACCTTTCGGGCGTCAAGTTTCACAATTTTCGGGTGGGTTCTATTGCCCCTTAAACCGTTTCTTCACATGAAATAAAAAACCGCATTCCTTGTTTTTTGTGTATTGTCCATACACAAAGTTTCGTTTCATTTCTTCATGTCCTGTACGCATCTGACATACTCTTACTATCACTTTTAGCATTTCGTGATCGAATGTTTGGGGGGTCCGTACCTCAGCCAACCGATTTTTCCAGGAAAATTCGAACACCGTATTCCCCTTTTTTATGTGTACAATTTCATTAACTTCGGTACATTTATTATTACCTTTCTGGCGTCAACTTTCAAAATTTTTGGTGTGATCTTTTGCCCCTTAAAACTGTTCCCTCGCAGAAAATAAAAACCCTTATTCATTTAGTTTTTTGGGGTTTGTCTTTGCGCAAAGTTTCGTTGGAATTCATCATGTCCTTTACACACATCTGACATACTGTTGCTGGCACTTTTGATATTCCGTGATCAAAAATTTGGAGGGGTCAGTGCTCCACCTAACCGTTTTTTCCAGACAATACGAAACCCGTATACCCTCGTTTTATGTTTACAATATCTGTGCCAAATTTCATTCATTTCGGTTCACCTTTTCTTACCTTTGGGCTTGAAATTTCTAAATTTTGGGCTGTGTTCTTTTGGCTGAAACCGATTTTCCACAGGAAATAAAACAAACCGTATTCCTTTATTTTTTCGCATTGTCAATATACAAAATTTCGTTGCAATTCTTCATGTCCTGTACACACATCTGACATACTGTTACTACCACTTTTAATATTTCATGATCAAATGTTTGGAGGGTTCCGTGTCCCACCCTACCCTTTTCTTCAGGAAAATATGAAACCCGTATTCCCTCATTTTATGTCTGCCATATCTGTGTACAATTTCATTCATTTCGGTTCACTTCTTTTTGCCTTTCGGGCATCAACTTCAAAGCTTTAGGTGGGGGCTCTTGCACCCTAAAACCGTTTCTTCGCAGAAAATAAAAAAAAAGTATTCGTTTACTTTTTGCGTATTGTCCATACACAAACTTTCGTGGCAATTCTTTCTCTCCTTTAAACACATCTGACATACTGTAACTGGCACTTTTGATATTTCGTGGTCAAAGGTTTGTAGGGGTCCGTGCCCATTCAACCATTTTTTCCAGGAAAATATAAAACCCGTATTCCATTATTTCATGTCTACAATATCTGTGCAAAATTTCATTCACTTCGGTACACTCCTTTTTGGTTTTCGGGCGTCAAATTCCGAAATTTTGGATGGGGCTTTTGCCCCCTAAAACCGCTTTTTTTAGAAAATATAAAAACCGTATTCGTTTATTTTTTGCGTATTGTCCATACACAAAGTTGCGTGGAAATTCTTCCTGTCCTTTAAACACATCTGACATACTGTAACTGGCACTTTTGATATTTCGTGGTCAAAGGTTTGGAGGGGTCCGTGCCCCACCTAACCATCTTTTCCAGGAAAATATAAAACCCGTATTCCCTCATTTTGTGTCTACAATACCTGTACAAAATTTCATTCATTTTGGGTCACTTCTTACCTTTCGGGCGTCAACTTTCATAATTTTGGGTGGCGTTCTTTTGCCCATGAAACCCGTTTTCCCCAGAGAATAAAACAAACCGTTTTCCTTTATTTTTGCGTATTGTCCATCCAAAAAGTTTCCTTGCAATTCTTCATGTCTTTTACACACATCTGACATATTGTTACTAGCATTTTTGATTTTTCGTGATCACAAGTATGGACGGGTCTGTGCCCCACCCAACAGTTTTATCCAGAAAAATACGAAACCCGTATCCTCATTTTACGTCTGCAATATCTGTGCACAATTTCATTTAATTCGGTTCCCCTCTTCTGGCCTCCTTTGCGTCAACTTTCAAAATTGTGGGTGAGTTCTTTCGCCCCGTAAAACAGTTTTTTCGAAGAACATAAAAAACCCGTATTCGTTTATATTTTACGTATTGTCCATACACGAAGTTATGTTGCAACTCTTCATGTCCTTCACACATCTGACATACTGTTACTAGCACTTTCGATATTTCGTGATCAAATGTTTGCAGGGTCCGTGCCCCTCAACCCTTTCTTCAAGGAAAATACGAAACCGTATTCCCTCATTTTGTGTCTACAATATCTGTGAACAATTTCATTCACTTGGGTTCACTTCTTTTTGCCTTTCGCGCGTCAACTTTAAAAACTAAGTGCGGGCTTTTGCCCCGTAAAACCGTTTCTTCGCAGAAAATAAAATAACAGTATTCGTTTATTATTTTGCGTATTGTCCATACACAAAGCTTATTTGCAATTCTTCATATCCTTTATACATATCTGACATACTGTTACTAGCTCTTTGGATATTCCGTGATCAAACGTTTGTAGGTGTCCGTGCCCCACTCTACCTTTTTTTCCAGAAAAATACGAAACCCGTATTCCCTTATTTTATGTTTCCAATGTATGTGCCAAATTTCGTTCTCTTCGCTTCAGTTGTTCTTGCGTTTCGGGTGTCTACTTTCTAAATTTTTGTGTGGGTTTATATTAAAACTTTACATTATGTAACTTTTTTCTTTTTTATGAGATTATTTTTTTGGGGAGAAAGAGAAATGCTTTCCTCTGGTATCTGTTGCCATTCATTTTTTTGAACTGCTTAAGTAGGATCATTTTGTAACTTTTGATGTCATCCAACTCCGTCACAATAATAAAATTGTCATTTTTAAGAATTTGTTTTATTGTCTTATTTGCAGTTTGCCACACTGATATATTTGTTACAGAATTGAAGTTTGGTCCAACGCCTTTCGAATTCGCAACCAACCCAACCGCCGAGCATTTTGGGTTGCCTGCTATTGCAGGAAAAGGAGAATAGTAGGTGGTAATGCACTTTTGGAGTCGTGTATACATCTAGTTGAAGTTTAAAATAGTTCTTTAATACTTCCGTTGAATTCGTTTCGATTTTGGAGTTTAGACTTCTGTTGCTTGAAATTTCTGAACCCTAGGACTGTAGTTGCTGTTCATAGTCTAAGGCTATTGAGGAAAAAATTATGTCTCTAAACCTGATAATTATTAAATTCTATTGACATCCAATGATAACAATTTGACACTTTGAACTATGATCTCAACTCATAGTTTAAGATCATAAGTGGAAAGGTATCTTTAGTGAAATTTGATTTACTGGGCATTTTGAAAATTCTAAAATATTTTAATTATCATTTTCAAATTTTAATTTATTATTTTTTTAAGTTTTTAAAAATCTTTGATTAATAATTTTCGTTAAAATTTTTACGCTAACTTTTAATTAATTATTTTTGTTTAAGATTGTTATTCAACTTATCTTAATTGTCATATCCATCATGGTTTGAATCGACGGCCCACCAAATTTTAGAAAGTAATTTGATATGTATGAGTTGGTAGACATTTCTTGTTTATTTAAATTCACTTAGATGTTGTTAGAAATTTTAAATATTTTAACACATGTTTTATATCTTGGCAAATATAACATTTAAACTTAAGCCTTGAAGCCTAATTATTAAAGCCAACTGATACAGAATATCATTAATATCATAATTTTGAATCTTATAAACACATCATAGTACGGATTATTGATGAAGGATATCTTTGAAACATATTAACCTTTTATATAAAAAAAATCCTTTTGGTTTTATATATGTAAGAAGGTGGTGTAATTTTTATAAATAGTTTTGATATTTTTGAGTTGTACTTGAAACAAAATATCAAAAATACAATTAAAATGATTCTTATTAGTTTTACTTTATATAAACACACGCTCGTTGGTTAACCTGGCCTTAAGTAGCGTAGTCGTTAACGCTCTTGCCTTTGATGCGAGCGGTCCCGAATTCCATTCCCAGTGAGTCGATAAAGTAAAAAAGCTTCTTCAGGTCAGCCGTACGAGTGAGGTTATCATGGTTTTCCTCAGTCACACCAGCCAAATGCCGGGATGATAAATAACTTGCAGGTCCCAGGCTGTGTCCTTCCTTTCCCATTCCTTTCTTCTTTTCCAATTCTCCGGGTAGTATCGCCGAAGGACGTCTTTTTCAAACGTGACGGGCTAACATGGCCTTAAATGCCAAAAGCCCAAAAATCTAATTCAAAATCCTAACTAATTGATTAATCACACACATCAATGTCAAACAGAGGATTATGAAATTGTTCATGCAATTCAATTTACACTTCTTGTACCAGTTCCCTTCAAGCGTAGAATTTTAATTGGAACTAAAATCTTCTCAACTGTGTGGCAAGCAGTTGAACAGTATGTGACAATAGGTTGAAAATTAATGTTTATATTATCATAAATAAACCATCATTACAAATATGTATGCACGAACAGTGCCGACAAGCTTTACACAATATACATAAACAATTGTACAAAATGCAGTACACGTTTTCCGAAATAATCCTTTTCTTAAAATACAGAACCAGTATGATTATTTTGCAGCACACTTCAACAAAATGTTTTACATGTTCCAATATTAATTAATTAATTAATTAATTTACTCCATCTAACCAATGCATAGTATTTGGAGCGTTAAGTTCACATGTACATAGTATTGATGTGAGATTATAAAACAAACATAAAATGACTTACAGAAGTGATTATACTTATATATATAAAAAATATTTTACATTGTTATACATATATTTCTAGATTCTTTAACACTATAAAATTCTTTCTCTATTAGATACGTTTTTAAGTTTTGTTTAAATTTATTTATGTTTTCTCCATTTTTATATGATTTGGCAAAGCATTGAATATTTTATTTGCCATAGGTCTGGGGCTCTGTTGTACCAGTGATAATCTAGTAAAATAAGAGTTCTTGATTTGATCTCTAGTATTGTAATGATGATCTTTCGCTTCATCTTCATTTTGCGTTAGACTGAAAACGGATCCTTCATATATATAAGTAGATGGAACTGTTTTTTTTTTTCTTCTTAAACTATCTTTAACTTTTTAAAATGCGATTTGCAGCTTGTATTGTAATGGAAGTTTGCAATGGTACGGATGGCCTGTTCTTCTTTAATAAATATGGATTTGCTTTCAGTTGCGTTACCCCAAAATAGAATGTCATACTTTATGATAGGGTATATGTACCCATAGTAAATTTGTATTAAGCCTTTTAAAATGTCCTTTAGCACTCTTAGAGCATATAGCCTTGGATTTAGTTTATGTATAGTTGCTTCAATATGACTACTCCATCTGAAGTGCTCATCTATTATAATACCTAAAAACTTTGTTTCGGTGACTAGTAGTATGGATGGGTCGTTTAGATTTATTTTGGATTTATTGATATTTTTAACGTGTGCTGAGTGGAGAAGTATATATTGTGTTTTTGTATTGTTTAAAACCAACTGATTACTATGAAACTAAAGGCGAAGTTCTTTTCTTATGTCTTGTACATTCTTAACAAGAGCTTTGTATTTTTCCCTATGATAATAACTGCAGTATCATCAGCATAAGGTATAACTTTGGTATCTAGATTGCTAGGTAGATCGTTTATATATAGTAGTAACAGGAGTGGACCTAGAACCGAGCCCTGTGGCACTCCATATTTTGTTTCTCGATAAGCCGATTTGTATTTCATTTGAGTATTACCTGTATTTCTTATAATTTCGACTGATTGCTTTCTATTTGCTAGATAAGATTTGAATAATTTGAGACAGTTTCCACGTATGCCGTAATGTTCACGTTTTTACAGTAGAATATCATGGTTTATTATATCAAATGCCTTACTCAGATCGTACAAAATACCGAGTACTAAAAATTATTCATTTATTCCTTTTAGCATATGATTTATTAAGCTATAGGTAGCGGTTTGAATGCTTTTGTTGCGCACAAAGCCGTGTTGCTTGTTCGTCAGTGTTGCCTCAGTCCTAGCTCTGAAGTGGGCTGAAAAATAGTACCAAATTGAAACAAAAAGGGCTGAATTTTACACGAGGATAATACACGGCTCTACAACATGAAACTGAAAGAGATAATGTTCAAGAACAACCCCTCGCCTCTCCTAGATCTATAAAATGCAGAAATGTTCGGGTATCTTTATATTCGTTAATATGGCGTCACTAGTAAACAACTTAGCCCGCTAAGCCAACAATTATGACAACGTATTTTTCGTGCTATTGGTGTAGAGTCTTTGCAATGACACAAATTATAGACTTACTTGAGCACACGCTGGTCTTCTTCAGAATATTCAGCACTTGGTTCAACGTGTTTGTGTGGTTCTATCTTTTTTATAATTATTATTATTATTAAGGATTTGAAGATCATATTTCCACTACACTGTTTCCTTCTCGTCTCCTTCATGCGCGGTGCGGATGCGCCCATCTAGCGTCATTTGTATCCCAGTATAGTTCGAATTACGAATTTCCCACACAAAGTTCCTAGTGTTGAGCGATGCAACGCCACAGAATGCAAGTTCAACAGCATTTTTAAGAGTCCAACACACAGTATAAGTAACGTGAGATGTACCAAATCTTACTGACTCTTTAGAAAATGTGACAAGAATTTGTTAAATGGTGCTGAATTGGGTAGAATTGTACCAACTTTTTCACAAAAGGGGCTGAAAATGCCAGCATGGTACCAACGGGCCGATGAATGACAAAAAGGGCTGAATTTGGTACAATTGTACCAAGTGTGGCAACGCTGTTGTTCGTTATAACATTCTGGCGTATTATAACATTCTGGCGTAGTCTGCTCTTTATTAGGTGTTCAAATATTTTATTGAAAGCAGGTAGCAGTGAGATTGGCCTGTAATTTTCGATGGATGTGGTGTCTATCTTCTTGTATATTGATGTTACTTGAGCTATTTTAAGACAATCAGGAAAGACACCATTTATTAAGCACTGATTAAATAAATACGTTAGATGCACGTCAATGACTCTTTACATAGTTTTATTATTTTTGTCGGTATTTCGTCGTTTGTTGAATCATTTTCCTACAATTGACTAATTTGATGCAGTACCTCGTTTTCTAATATTGGTGGAAAAAATATGCTGTAAACAGAACACGGTATCACGTTTACGAACAGCATAATGGCTTTATCGGATTCTCTTATTTTTACAAGCTTGTCAGCTGTTTCCGTAAAATGTCGATTAAATTCATGACATATTTGAATAGGTTCATCTATTATTGTATCATCAATGATTAACTTTTAAATATTACTTACTTTTCTATCTTTTATGTGTATTGTGATCTCTGACAGATTGCCACAGAGACTTGGTTTTATTTCTAGTATGAGTAATGATATTGGTGTAGTGTTCCCTGTTTAGTGTTTATAATTAATGTCTTATAGAATTAAATAAAATTGTTTATTTGGATTTTTCTATAAGGTGAAACATTTTTTTCTTTTAGTAATTTTTGCATCAGTTTACTCTATTGTTTAATTTCCTACGTTATCCAACTACTATGCGCTTTTTTCTTTACTGTACATTTCGTTTTGGGGAATGATTTGTAAAAACTGTTCTTGAGCAGAGTAAGAAAGTAGCAAAATTTGTCTTCTATCCCATGTTTTTCATACGTGACGTTCCAATTTACGTTTCTTAGAAAATCAAGAAATTTATTTATATTTTTTTTTGGTTTAGTATTCTAGTTTCTAGTTTTACGTTATTGTTTCTGTGATTGTGCTCCAAATCTATTTCTAATAATTGGCAAGTGTGAATCTATTTCTAATAATTATGAATCCATCAATGATTCATATTTTCTGTAATATTCATGTAAATTAGTTAGCGCATTGTCTATGCTGTTTTTTGAGTGAGAAGTTATTCGAGTTGTTTTTGGATTATATAATTCATGTTGTAGTTGTGCCTTGTGTGCTTCTATAAATTGCTACAAGAATTAAATTGAGTTTTTCCAAAAAAAGCTACTGAGCACTCGAATTCAAATTCCGTGGACATATTACATAATTCCGTAAATTCTTTAGCGTTGCTAGTTTAGCTGAATTTACTAATGTTAGAGAACTCCTTTTTTATTTTACTTCTATTTGGTCTAGGAATTAATTCGTGCGGTTGGTACGCACACATTGAAGCTGTGGTACAAACACAAAATACATAAATACCTTAAGAAAAATATTGTCCATCGCTAGCCACCACTTTCGCCCATCTGTCAGGCAATGTACGGATTCCGTGGCGAAAGAAGTCCTCATCCTTGGAAGCGATCCAGTCAGAGACCCATGTTTCGATATCTTCTGAAGAAGTAAACCGCTGTCCAATCAAATCGTTGTTCATGCAATCGAACAAGTAGTAGTCCGAAGGAGCAACGTCTGGTGAATACGGCGGGTGGGGTAAAACTTCCCATCCGACATTTTCTAAATAGGTTTTGACCGGTTTTGCGACATGTGTGCGAGCGTTATCATGTTGAACAATAAGTTTATCATGTCTGTTCTCCCATTCTGGTCGTGTTCTGGCCAGAGCTTGCTTCAAACGCATTAATTGTCGTCGATAACGTTCTCCATTCATAGTTTCACCCGGTTGCAGCAGCTCATAGTACACCACACCTTTCATATCCCACCATATGCACAGCATAACCTTTGCACAGTGAATATCTCGTTTTGGTTGTGATGGACCTGGTTCACCTCGTTTCACCCAGGCCTTTTTTCGTTTAGGGTTCTCTTAATGGATCCACTTCTCATCACCCGTAATAATTCGATGCAGAAACCCCTTTCTGCGCTGTCGTTGAAGCAGCAATTCGCAAATGGTTTTTCGTCTTTCAACGTCTCTGTCTTTCAATTCATGTGGAACCCAATGTGACATCTTTTGAATCATTCCCATGGCTTTCAAGCGTTTGGAGACTGTTGTTTGATCAACGCCTAATGCTGCTGCAAGTTGTTCCTGCGTTTGACACGAATCCTGCTCGAGCAATGCTGTCAATTCTTCGTCTTGAAATTTTTTTGGCTGTCCAGCTCGCTCTTGGTCTGCCAAGCCGAAATCACCACTTCTAAACCGTGCAAACCACTTCTGACACGTTCGCTCAGCTAGAGCATGGTCACCATACACTTCCACCAAAATACGATGACTTTCAGTCGCACTTTTCTGCATGTTAAAGTAATGCAGCAGGACACCCCGCAAAAACACTTTATCAGGCACAAATTGCGCCATGTTCACTTAACTGCAAACTGGTGTTGTTGACGCTTTAATCCACTGCCCTATACTACGAACGATACGCGATGACAGGGGTTTGCAACACACGTGTGGATACACGGAACTGTGGGACGCTCCGTTCGCTCATCTCTTGTCCACCCGCACGAATTAATTCCTAGATCAAATACAAAAACTACTTATTACATTATAATTAGAGGAAAAGCACCAAAAGCGACATAGGTCCGTAAACCGACATACCACCCTTTTTTTTTTGGACTGGTACACGCTGCACTCTGGCGTGGACGTTGTCAGTAGTTTCTCCTCTCACTACTAGGTGGAGGAAGTGCAGTTAAAACAGTTGTGAGGGTGGACTAGTGTGGGAGGAGCATTGTTTTGTTTTGCGTTGTACTAAAATTTCTGTTGATAATTCATCATCGTCAGAAAACGAGAATTATTTAGAGGTAAGTGATTTACTCATTACATACTTTTATTTTGTAAGTTATTAAGTTGGCAAATCACCGTGGTTATTGTGCCAACTGATACTCTTTGGTAGTGAAATATGTACAAACATGTAGTACTAAGGTGTTCTATAAACCGACATACCCTTTCATTTACAAGTCTGCAAACCTGTCAGAGGCCGTAAAGCTACTCAAGTGGCAGTAATAACCT
The DNA here is from genome assembly GCF_964235325.1 of Thermobia domestica. Classification (NCBI taxonomy): domain Eukaryota; kingdom Metazoa; phylum Arthropoda; class Insecta; order Zygentoma; family Lepismatidae; genus Thermobia; species Thermobia domestica. Next base: position 199,888,546 of record NC_137456.1, on the reverse strand, counting down.
CGTCACTGTATTAAAAAGATCTATTACCTACGATGGAAAAGAAGGTGGAGAAATAAATTAAATGGGACGCAGGTGGACAAGAAGACTCAAAAGGCAATACAAATAGGGTTAAATTCCCAATTTACGTCCAGGTCAATGAAAACGCTAAGGTATGAGCAAGCAGACAATGATTCATAAAATATAATTAAGGTTTAGTGCCCAGTGTACCAGAGAGTAATGATGCATTCTGCATTTTTTTCCAAAGACTCTTTTCGGAAGATACCAGCTTAGAAGAATGGGTTCAGTGTGTAGCCTGTGAGGTCTGGGCTCACACAAAATGTGTCGGTGTAGAAGGGGACCTTTACATCTGTGATTATTGTTATTGATTTAGACTGAATTCCAATAGCGAAACTCCCTCTTAATGTTAACTTACATGGACAAACACCGTGTGCGTGGGTTTTCTCGGGGTTCTCCCGTTTCCTCCCACTTTCTTCATTCCACCATTTCATTCATTACTCATCACCACCGTCTCCTTTAGCCTAACCGGAATAAGCGTGGAACGTAAAACTCAAAGATTTCATTTCATTTTTAATGTTAACTTACAAAATACAAATAAATGTGTGCATTATATTTAGAACTGTGAATTGTGCCTAATACCACGATAAGACTATTTCTATCAGTACTTATTTCTATTTTAATAAGTAAAGTATAGTGCAGGTCTAATAGTGTCTTACAAGTAAAGCTACTTTTGTGCATAACAGAACTTATACAAGGATATCAAAATACAAATTTACAAAGATATCTTCATTTCATTTTGCAACATAATAATTTTCTGTAGGTATGTAGGTTTTTGGGCCTGGTTTCTAAAAATATAATTTCGGAGACAATTGAACAAATGGCCATAGTGGCAATATATAACCATTTTTAAAACTGGTTACATAATTTTACTAAGTATTGTTGCTGGTTTAAAGAAATATATTAACTTCATAATCCCGGTCCTTCAGTTCAGTTTTATGAGCCAAAAACAAAATGGTATGTCGGTTTTGGTGCTTTTCCTCTACTACAATTTATGGTATCTAGATTACCACGGGTACACGGGATTATGGTTTTATTGTTTTTAGTAATATTTCTAGTTCAGTTAGTTTGAGGTAAGTCCCTGTATATTGTGTATCAAGACACTGACAGTAGTTTTATTTTGTAAGCTTATCGCTGAGATATCCTCAAGAGTTTCCGGCTAAGAGTTCAATAGCCCTATTTCATTTGCAGTAGTCACATCGTTTCCAGTTTTTTCTCTTGTTGAAGGTTTTGTTCTTCCATTCCCCCCTTTTGTTGTTTCCATGCTACACTGTTCTCATGATGTGAAAGATGCACCACTAGTGCTGGGGAACCTGGGACTCCTTGCTTGGCGGGACGGTGTCGGCGTCATCTTTTTTTTTCTGTGGGAAGTTTGTTCTTGGTTGACAGACCCTTCGGGAGTTTCACAAGCTTCCATTGGACTCGCTTATCTTCTTGCCGTAACATTTCCTGATCCCTACCGTTGTGGAAGTCATTGTCCTCAAGCTGTAAGAGTGACCATTTTTCGCCGTCAATAATCAGATGACGAAAGCGTAAAAATGAATGTTCTCCTCATTCAGAAATACTCTTGTTCCACGTAGTGTATTACGGTTTTTAAAAATATATTCCCTCCTCTTATCACTTGAGCTCTTATACACAATGAGCCTGGGTTTGTCTGCGAATTTTCTGCCTACCCGATGAGATCTTTGCACAAGTTCATCATTGATATTCATATTAAACCAATCATCTAACACTTCACAAATCTTCTTTTCGGTGTCAGACCAAGTTTCACGATCAGTTTCTTGTATAGCATGCAACACCAGATTTTGCCTACGAGATTTGTTTTGCAGGTCATCCACCTTGTGCTACAAATAGTTAACAATGTCCTAAAGTTCACCGAGCTCATTAGTTATGCATCCAAGTTCATTTTCAATGGTGGTAACTCTGTGCACTAGTTTAGATACAGTTTCTCTCGTCATCTTCACTTCTTTCACCAGTGTTTCATTTGATGCACTAAGAGATTTCAACATCTCTTTAATTTCACTTATATCGTTGCGCTCATTACGCGAATACGTTTCCATGAACATGTTCCAGATGTTGTTCAACTCCTCCAATAATTAATAATGCAAGAATCACCACACCATAAATAAAGTATGCTTTTGTGTAGTTCGGTTTGCACTCAAGGGTCCAACACGAGGTTACTTTCACTGCATTAGTGTGCGCAAGGAAAGGTGGCCAGTTGGGTAGAGCACGTGGAGCATTGGAGGCACTGTTGCCAGAGGCTTCGCAACAGAGACAGCAGCTGTGGCGACAAACTTAAGACGGTTAACAAGTCGTCTGAACTACCGGCAAGAGCGCGGTCAGTGACCTTCGTTGTCTAGCAACAGCATGAAAGAATCCTGTTGTGATTGGCGAACAATTCTTCCTCTCGTTTTGTTTACAACATATGCAGCTATCGGTCAGAAGCCACCTTTCAGTAACTCGATAATAAACAAGCGAATTTTGGCTCGCCATACTTCCAACGATACTCCCTCCCATTGTTCACTTGATTGCGTTTGTTCCGGTGAGAGAGCCTGCATGTGCGTCCCCACAGACTGACTTGACTGAATAGAGTTGTAAACTTGTTCCACCCAATTTATAACAGGTATATAATATTACGAGATACATGCACTGTACTTCCCCTACGTAGAAGTACCATTTTCTCAGAAAATATTGTATGGAAAGCTACTCCATAGTTTGTACCTAATGATTTCTCAATTTTCACATCTAGTCCACTATTAAAATAATCATTAATGTTGTTGACTAGAGTAAACAATGTCTTCCACTCTTCAGTCAATTGCACGCCAAAAACATTGCTTTGCCCAGTTTTATTACATATTAAAATGAGGTAGAGCTTTAATCACAAGTTTTGTTTAAGATGTAATCACTGGATAGTAGTTGGACAACAAGATTTTTTCTTAAACTTTAACGTTAGCAGTTCACATCTTTCAGCCAGAATGCTCTTGCTTGAATGGCTTAATCATGAACCAGGTAATTGAAGCAGCCCATCGAACAACGATATGTGTTACATTTTAGTGATTTCGAGAAAATTCAGGAGTACAATAGGAAAAAATAAAGCCAGCAGCTAGCGACGTTAATCGGGGTAATACAACCATGAAAGAACGGGAAGTTTTTCTCGAAAGCACTAAAATGTAACATATCGTTGTTCGGCGGGGTGCTTCAATCTTAATTGACGATATGTGATGCTCACGTTTGTTCAGGTGATTTTATTATGATGAATGGAATGTTAATGATGTCATGGTGATGATGTAAAATATTCTATCATTGTCATTGAAATAGAATGTTGGTGATGTTTTACTAACGTTCTAAGCTTCATCATCATTATCAAAATATACATTCACTTAGAATTATTTTCAATCTAGTGTTATTTTAGGTAATTGTGTACCAAATCTGAATTGGCGGGGTCGTCTAACAAGTCCTTTATAAAATAAGTACACGGAACTTGTATTTAAAAACTTAATAGTTCTTCTTGCTTTTAATTTCCATGAATATGTATCGTGGAGCCAAAATAACATTCTTACCACCTTCTCATTTCCGTTTAAAAATTTTGAAACTAAGAAATTTTCAGTGATAAAAAATTAACATAAGCTTTCTATGACTTGAAAATTTTAAATTGAACTTCGAAAGTCATCAGCCAATCAAATTGTACTAAAGACAAATTTCCACTAATAGTTGTGACTACAATTCAATGTGTCAAAATACTGTTATTTCAATATAATTAACCATCTGTTATTTACTGTTATTTTATAATTAACCATCCGGTTTCCACTCCTAAAACTTTCCACTAATGACCTCAGACTATGAGTCGTAACTATAATCCTAAGGTTCAAAAAATTCCAAACTAGAAATCTTTAAAATAGTGATTAAAATAAGTTTTCGAAAACTATTTAAATCTCAGCTACATTCTCTAGAAAACAAACATTTTCAAGAAGAAATATTATGATTAGAAAACATTTCATAGTTAACTGTCAACGTTTACCCAGTGTGTGTGCTATGCCCTAGACCAGCAGGAAGGGCTGGTAACATACAACAAACGAGAGTTCTCTTCAATATACGAGTAGATTTTCTGTGTATTGTATGGATACAATCTATCTGCTGCTTTATTCTCCTATTACATTCAGAGTTGGTAAAAATATACTTTCATTTCAGGTTTCAATATTGACTATAAAGTAAAAACGATGAGAAAGCGGGACACAAACTTCTTATAGCATTAGTGATCCAAATATACGATTTTCATCTACATTTATCCCTCTCTTCAAAAAGTATTTAGTGAAAATCAGTGATTTCTGGCTTCAACGCTGGTTGTCATATTAAGAAAAACTGTTATAGATAGAGAAAAAAACGATTTGTTCTTTAAACATGAATTTTGCCTTGTATGGATATGTTTCATCTCCGAATTTATTCATGTAGTGTAATGGTAATAATAGAAATGAACTAGGTTTCTGGTTCCAACATTGATTTCTGTAGAGCTAGAACCGTAAGAGAAGAAGACTACCATTTTTATATATATTCAGGATTCAAAGAATTGATTTCATATTAGTTATTCTTCTTCTAGTGCAAGCGGAAGTAGGATAAATTAACACAATATTCGGTATTAGTAGTGGCTCAAAAGTAAGTATACAGTCTGTATGTTTTATATATGTAGGTGTATATATCTACTTTTGGGCCACTCTGTACTTGAAAGAAATAGGAGACCGTGGTGTCTCCGTCCAGAGCTCTTACCTCTGGTGCGTGGTGTTCCTGTTTCGACCTCAGTTAGTGCCAGATAAACTTAGTGGTGGATAAACAGGGTCTGCGTGGATTCCTCCATTTTCTCAGACTTTCTTCATTCCAATATTTCAGCTATTATCATCATCACCATCTTACTTAGCCTTCGATCATAATTTTGGGATTTAGCTACAAATTTTATTGGAACAGACAGCGAGAAACTGTTTCTGATATGGAGTCAGCCATACAAACAATTCTTACTCTAAAATATATTTATGTTAGAGAAAAAAACACTAGGTATTTCATGTTGCATATCATCTAGGCGTAAGTACGATGCATAATCACACTAACCACACTGAGACATGCGCGCCGACTACGTGGGTGCTCCGGAGCTCCGGCACCCACACAAATAATCGTGTGAGTGCGCCGCATTCAGACGATTTTAAGTTTGGATCCGGGTTTGAACCCGTTTTCCTTGCGTTTAAGTCAGCCGTGTTACCGACTGAGCTAGGGCAGCCCTAACTTATCCTTATAGTACCGGCATATTTTACTTTATCACAGCACAGCTTTTTATGACAGTGTTCATAAAAGATTTTCACTAAAAATAAATCAATCAAGTATCGAGATTTCCCTGGAAACATATAGGCTAGCACGTCCCGCGACTATGCACCCACATAAATTTTGGAAAGTCGGCGCCCTTGCACTGCGATAAAAAGGAAAGGTATTAGGCATGACATGATATCTTTCGGTTTTATGTCCCACGGTTATGGGGCTAGGCTAAAGGAGGCGGTGATGATGAGAAAAGAATTAAAATGGTGGAATGAATATAGTGAGAGGAAACGGGAGAACCCACTAATACGGTGTATACAAAGAAGATATAAAGCCATGTAGGTGGAACCAATCTTTCTCGCTCAGTTTGACTTCTCTCAATAATATATCATATCATGTAACCATCAGGGCGGATCCAGGACGGACTTGTGGGGGGGAGCGGTCGGTAGTGATACTGCTACTTAGAGCTACTTTTAAGAGCTCCAAACATTTTATGGATGGGTTTATTTATATGTAAAATAAAAGTTTCTTCTTCTGAGGGGGAGGGGGGTGATCACCCTGATCGCCCCCTTTATCCGTACCTGGTAACCATTCTTATCGCTGTTTAAATAAGTGTATTAGCTTTCATTGACTGGCTTGCTGTTTTAAAATACTTTTCATTTCCTATACTTCTAACCCTGTTCTAATGAATAAGTAGTTCAGAAAATTTAAAGGAACATATTTTCGAGATACCTTGTGCCAATAAATCTAACATAAGACATCACAGGTAGACAGGCAGTCACTCCTCGGACATTTTTTTATTGCAGAATCGAAAAAAGAAAGAACTAAATCCTGAAATAAATAACTAAAAAGAACAAAATGAGCATTTACTTCAAAAAAAAAATTTGCTCCTTGTTATTAGTCATTGACGGAGAGATTAAAGAATCAATTAGGTGAATTATCTTACAAACAATATTATTATGTACAGACACCTGCAAAAGAATATACCAGTCCAATAAATTTATCCTCCAATAACTTTAGAACAAATTATCATAAGAGAGTACGTGGTCCTTGACTCGAGGGGAAGTAACTTCCTTTATACAGTAAGACAGAAAACTGTACTTAAATTAAATTGGTCACTTGTTTCCACAATTTTAGGCGTAAGCATCGAAAATTGTATAAGACAGTTTTGAGACATCTCTTAAGAATAATACAGTAGAGCGTCGATTATCCGAAGTAATTGGGGGACATGGGTGTTCGGAAAACTGGTTTGTTCGGATAATCGAACTGTACATGTTTATTTGCCAAAAAGAAGTACTGTACAGTAAATTTATTCATAAAAGGAAGTGTGCTGATTGTTGAAACGCAGCGACTGGCGGCTTGGCCGGTCAGCAGCGCCTTATGAAGGCCCCATTAGAAGCAATGTTCCGCCAGCGGTGGCTCAGTGCGGCGACTACTGTGGGAAACTTGGTTTGGGAGTGAGGGGGATGATGGACGGTAGGGTGGGAGAGTAACAGGTGTGAGCGAGTACACAGTTCGGTTAAGCGGTCGTTCGGTTGACCGACGTTTGGATAATCGACGCTCTACTGTAATAATAATAATAATAATAATAATAATAATAATAATAATAATAATAATAATAATAATAATAATAATAATAATAATAATAAGAAGAAGAAGAAGAAGAAGGAAAAGAAGATTTGGACGTGTAGCAGATTGAACTGAAGTTGTGAAAATGACGAACATTGTTCATTTTTTGCTTTGACCAATGAATTTTGTATTTCAGATCAGTGCTGGAATTATGCGAAATTTTATTTTTTCAGTAAAACCTACATTTACACTTGCAAACATAACAATTATTATATTGTGTTAACTTTGTCTTTTCCAGGTATTTCTTAATCAATATATACAAGGTGTTTCAAACAACACCGACAATGTTTGGAAGGTGATTCCTGATACCAAGATAAGACAAAAAGTATAGACCAACTTGGGTGCACAAATGCTTCCTTTCGGAGTTATAGGCTGCCGAAAACATGAAAAAAATGAATTTAAAAGATCCATAACTACAATACTATGAGACCTACCGTAGTCGAGTCAGGACTTCAATTAGGAGCTAATATGTGCCCTATCCAAATATTCATATTCATCTTCAGTGTTCCAAGAATAAGTTACATATCGAACTACATTACCCTATTAAAATCGGAAATGTTTACAAATCAATTACTTCTGTTAAAATCAATTGTTACATTGAAGAAACAGTAATCCTTGCTAACTATCATTTTAGTTAGTTGGAGCTTAGCGTTTTCTTTAAGCACCCATGCCTTACACGTAAACATGCATTTTAAGGTGGAAACCGAACCATCGTAATTTCAATTCTCTCTCACTAGGGATTGAACTCGGAATTCCGTGAAGCAAAGGTGAACACGCTATTTAGGTATATGATCGTCAACAAGAACGAAACACTCGGGAGACAGGCGGTATAGTGTTGTACAACACTTGCGATTCCGGCAATAATATTGATACACCTGAACACCGCCTACAAACTTGTAAAGAGAATTAAAACACATGGCAATCGTCAGCATCCGACTAGGAAAAATTTGAGGATTGTCTTATAATTTCAATAATATGAACTAATGTGATAATATATGCAGATTTTTGTGTTCCTAAAACGAAAACAGTAGTGTAATTTGGATTATAGCTTCAACCACTGGTGTAAAAATATGATTTTAAAAATGTGAGTTGGCTTCATGAAAATTTGAATATATTTAAAATTTAAAGGTTCTTGGATGCAACCGAATACAAATTATGTTCATTTATTACGGTATGTCCCATCTCCGAAAGTATAACGTACTTTAATAGTACGCTCGGTAAGTGCTATTTACAAGCAGTTTCTTGAACCCGTTGAGCAGCTTCCGTCTGCAAAAATGGATGACAGCCCTCAGCTGCCGATGCACTAGGAAGAAAAAAGGTCTATTACCCCTACACAAAGTAATGACAGTTATCTATTATAGTACAACTATCATGTAAAATGTGTTTTGTTGTTAGTATAATGTTTAATTTTTCTTAATACAGGTTAAATAAACAGGGGTGAGTGTAGATAGGTTAAATTCTGTATTGTGTTTACACCCCTCGCTAGCCATTGTTTGTTTATAGATGGCACTACCTGTTAAGTGTGTGCTCGATGGAATGGGGAATGTGTATTTTTTATATGTTTTATTTCCTTTATGTTTTTGATGTCTTCCAGTGTATGGCATGTTTTGTGTTATATATCAAACTATTTGTAAAAGATCAAAGTATACGGGGAGCTAATTAGAACTCACCCAAGTATTCGTATGAACAGTATATAAGTGTAAAGCCACGAGGCACTTCGCGTCGTAAACTCGAGCACATCGTGTCGCTCCATGTTTTAGTGGATCAGACTTCTGCAGTGTAAGTGCGTTTCACTGTTTATAGTCACAGTGTTTGAATTGGAACGTCTCGGCTAGTGAAAACTGTAAATAAAATGTATATATATCTATCTAGTTAGAAAGAGAGGTTAGTATCACTTATATATGACTCCATCGGGAGTGTGACTATTTATTTATCAACTTTTATTTTTTTATTTGATATTACCGAGAGATAGTTAGGGGTGTTGATAGGCACCACGTTCAACTATCAATGCGAAGATGCACTCGGACTATTAAGATAACTACGGTCGTGTGTGAATGGACAAACTTTGCTGTTCTGTGTGGTACAGATATACAATGGACACACTTTCTTCGAGCTTTCACCACTCCCTGGAGCGTTATCAGGAGTATCGCACAGATGTTGTACCCTATTTTGTCTGAAGATTTGTTTTTTTTTAAAACCGGTAATATGGAGTGACACACCACAGACTTTTTTTGTTGTTGTTAAGACGGGTAAGTCTCGAGTTGTGGGACTTTCGAACCACTTGACATTCGTGTTCAGTAATGTGAGACGCGCCCATGTCATCTTTACTGTAAAAACTGCTCCAACGACTCTCTGCACATTGAGAGAGATACTGTAACGTGGAGAACTGCTGGACTGGCGTGATCTTCAAGTTGGAGCATCCAGAAAACGTCCTGATTGGGAAGAAGGGCGTCATGCACGCAAGGGAAGTGTGCATGCGGACAGGAGACGACATTCAACTATGAAGACCCCGCATCACCTAGGACATTACAGAAGAGAATCACTTCACTAATACACGCGTGGACTTAAACTGTCTATTAATTACACAGTAGCTACTGCGCAAGAATTAAAACCTTTTTTTCTCAAAGTGTACAGTGTTTTTGTGAGATTTGTATAAAGTTATTTTTTTTATAAAAGTTACATTAAAACGTCAAAATTTACACACTTCGGATTTTTCTCGTTATGGAATCCTTTGCTGGTAACCTTGATGGTCACAAGCCGAGTGGTGAGTACCAAAAGTGTAATAAATGACTTGTTGTAATCTCTGTTTTTCAGGTGGAAGTCGTTCGGCGGCTTCAGGACAACTTACTGCTAATAGTACTCCTTTTAATAAGTATTCTGTTGGTGCAGATAGACTCAGTCTCATTTTAACATGAGCCCGCTACTAACTTCTTAGCTCATGAGTCATTTCGAGAACATATGATCAAGGTAGGCCACATGAAGTATGAGACCTATGTAGATCCCAAAATCGGAACTTTCTTTAGACTCATAAATGTAGCATAGATCTACATAGGAACAGTTTGAATTTTCTATCAATCTAAATTGTGATAAATTCAAGAGTCTCAACATTGTTTTTCTTTTCTCAGTCTCTTCCGCAAATCAATCATGTTCATAGTTCATGGGACCCACGATGACAGATAGTCTTCCCCGGTGTGAAGTAAGACTGCTGTCAAAAGTTGGGAGAGAACAAGACCTTACGTTCTATGCAAATTAGAGTGGGGGAACATCTCTCTATTGAGTTGTTTTGATACTGTAGCTGCAGCTACTTTGCATGCCAGCACCTCTCTCTCTTTACCCCACCATCATAGGTACGCCTCCTTCTTCTCTCTCCGGGGCCTCCGTACCTTTCACAATTTGGCGCCTTGCATCGAGAGGCCTACACCTTACACAATTTGGCGCCCATGCTTTAGGGGCTAAGCATACGCTTATAGCGTAAGCCGAAAGGGTACCTACCTTGATACACCAGCAGAAGTACAAGGGTAGAGCAGTAACTTTTCATTTTTTTTCTTTTCCTCTTATGCCGCGTGAAAGTTTTGAAATTCAGTCCCCTTAGTATCCAAGAACCTTGTAGAAGTGTCTAATTTTTTGTTGAAAGTTTGTTTGTTTATTATGATTATAAATTGTTTCTTGTGTAGTTGCATTGAATTAGGGGGGGGAGATTTTGTGCTTTAGTAACATTAGGCAATTAGAGTTTGTGTTTTTAGTGATTTTGATTAAATGCCGATAACGAGAGCTCAGACACGCAAGATGGAAGAAGAATTTAGGTTAGACGAGTACGCTCAGCGTATTGAGCTGGAAGCGGAAGTAATTAGTGAAAATGTTACCGTCAATATGACAGAGAACGTAAATGAATTAGATAATTTGCATAGAGTAACAGGCGTTGACAGGGAAACAGAGAATGTAGCAGTTTAGGAACCGGTGACAGTCACCTACGTTCCGGTGACGTCACTCAGAAGGATAAATGTGACCCAGCAGATGGACAGTGTGGCCAACCTGTCCAGGAAAATACAGCTGATGAAACTGGCAGAGAAAGCATAGCGGTACATACCGGAAGCCGAGTCGCTGAGACTGGAAGTGGACAGTGCGGAGCTCAATTCGTCACGGCTGTAGACCTATGCAGGCTTTTAAACGGTTTTCTGGAATCTACTTCGACGAAAATGGAGTCAGCTAATGAAAATCTCGAGAAATCGTTTACTGCGAAAATAGATTCGTTCGTAGAAGAAAACAACGAGAAATTAGAGCAATTGAACGATTCAATTGCTTCAGTGAATCGACGGCTTGACACTTAAAACATGGATCTGCAGACACAGCTAGTGTGTACAAGTCAGCAGATACAGGCTTCATTAGACCAGGTTAGTGATAGGGTTCAGTCTAATGAAGTCTCTATTGCCTCCTGTAGTAGCGAGATACGCAGAGTTGAGCAGTCAGTGAAAGATGCTCAAAGTTCACTGGCAGTTCAGATCAATGACGTGGAGAATCGATCCAAGGACCTAGGTGGTAGGTTAGGCGAACACTCCACCAAACAAACCGAAGTTGACCATGCAGTAGAGCGCATAAACGTGAGAATGGAGAGAGTAGACAGATGTGTAGAAAACATTGTAGACAGTCAGGCCGAAATTAGAGCTGAACTTCAGACAGCGCAAAGCGAATTTACACTGAGATCTGAAACCACAGCACAGCTGGAAGACAAAATTGAGAATCTCCGAGACGAAATGTCCCGTGAGATTCAAAAAGTGAAGCATAGTACACGACTCGAGATGGAGACGCTACTAACTGCACGAGATGGGTTGTCGTCTCGTTCAAGCGAGAACGAGACACAACAAACTGAGGAGAAAGTAGTAGTCGAAAGTGGTCCCAGCACGAGCTATTTGTTAGCCCCGCGTGTATTGTTGTCGAGCAACAGTAAAGAACCTGTACCGTCAACATCACGTGTGGGAGGACACGCAAACGTCCACACAGTTCAAGGTAGTGGCGAAGCAGCCCAACTCGCCACTGCAATGAGCTCATTCATGCACAGAGACCTAAAGTTGCCGACATTCAATGGTAACGAAGACGAGACAGCTACCCATAATTATTTAATTGACCTGGATAATTATTTTGAATTGACCGGAGTAGCACCTGAGCTCAGAGTTAGCTTCCTAACTCGCTCATTAAGAGGCATCAGTGGTATAAGGTGATGCAACATAAGATAACCGATTACGCTAAATTCATTGAAGAATTTAAGAATAATTACTTAAGCTCCGATCGTCTAGCATCCCTGCATGCGACGCTGTTAATGAGTCATTATGACCCCCGAATTTACAGACAGCCGAGTGAGTACCTTTTCACCCAGTTGCAACGAAATGCTGTTGTGGACCCTCCCTTGTCCGAACGAAATTTGTTGAAATTACTACCGTGACAGCTCCCTCAGTGGGTCTGTAGACGTTTAATTAGTGCGAACCCACAAAGCATCTCGGAGCTGCTCGCGTTAGTTAAGGAAGTTCAATTGACGCACAGGGAGAACGGTAACCACCAGCAGCGACGCCACATATGATTGAAATAGAAGAAAACAATCAATCAGCAGGGGGGAACTTCAAACGTAATTCGAGACGTAACAGAGCACAGCAGGGCCGTATACTAGAAATAGTAGGGGCAGGCTATAACGGTCAAACGAGAACAGCGAGCCTAGTAATAATCCCCGTAATGAATCCCGACAGAATCGGTTCAGGGGCAGTGGAACTAGTTCGAATAGAGGTGCTAGGGGTAGCAACAGAGGTAATAGGAATAGGCCTAACCACCAGACGAGACACTGCATCGATGAACAAATACAGGTTCTCGAAGTGTACGATTCACGAGACGAGACTCAGGCAAGTACTTCGAGACAAGTACAATCTGACAACAGTGGGCGTGTCCCGAATGCATCTCGTAACTGAGGACATTCGGCATACATTTGGAATCCCATTAGCGTGGAATCTCAGAATAGCGATTACACTACAATGAGGCCAGATTATATTATTGAATGTGTGCTGGGAATTTCGAGCAACGAAGCAGACGAAAAAGAGACATTGGTCAAAGAAGTAGAAGAAAATGCTAGTGACAGTTGTAATCAGTGCCAGGAAATTATTGAGAAACAACACTTTAAGAAAATTTAGTCAATTTTGATGCAAGTAATGAGAAATTGGAATTAAGATTAAGGAATGGTAATGTAATACAATTGAATTGAACTGAGTATGATCAAGCGAATGCCATTTTTGATAATTTACTGGATATTAGTGATGACCTAGTAGTTAGAAATAACGTGGTAACTTTGCCGGAAATTGAAGTTATCGTGTTCGCTCAACCGGTACTTGGTCTTTTGGACTCTGGATCGAGTATCAATGCTATCAGTAATGAATTGTGGCAAACGGTACAGGATTGTAACCCTAGATGCATTCCTTCGAACGAACAACATGAGGGTAACATCAGCATTGGGAAGTAATGTTGCTAAGATTCATGGTCAGATTTTGTTGCAAGTAGTGATAGCCGGAAAACAGTTTGAAATTGTGGCGCTAGTAGTGCAAGGGTTAAATAGAAAGTTGATTCTTGGTTCTCAGTTCTTTGCTGAGACTGATGCTGTGTTAGACTATGGGAGAGGGGTGTTCAGTTTAAAGAAGCCAGTAGATGTAGATGTGAGTTTCAAAGATGTCGAAATATCAAATGAAGATCTAGTGCTCAGACATATAGAGGAGATTTTTAGTTTTAACGATCTCGAAGGCGGAGACCAGCATAACGGTTATTCGCTTGTAAGAGGTAGACAAGTTGGCACTCCTGAGATGGGTACAGTGTTAGGGAAGAATAGGCTAAATGAGAGCAACCCAACTGTAATGTCGAAGGTTAGAGGATACCCGACACCCGCGGAGTTGGCCAGAACCGTGTTTTCCCTAGAAGAGTGTAAAAGTATTCAAACACGCGCGACTGACCGTGATATTAAAGAGCACGTAGATGGCTATACTGATCTCACTGATTTTCAGAGAGCAGAACTCACCTCCCTCCTCATAAGACACAAATAGCTGTTTGATGAGAAACCCGGATGCATTAAAGGTTATGAACATCAGATAAATCTAACCGACACAAAACCAGTTCGTGCGAAAATGTTCCCGTTTGCTCATTTTTATCAGAATCAGGTCAGGGATGAAATACATCGTTGGCTTGCATGGGGAATCGTGAAAAAGGCTGCCACGCCATATAGCGATTCACTGGTAGTTGTACCGAAGAATGGGAAGATACGCCTAAGTATGGACGGCTGCCCCATTTCCCGGATCTCTTGTGGAGAAAGGGAAAAACCAATCCCTGCTATTGATGTTCTAAAAGAGTTGAGCGACAAAAATATTTTCTCAGTTTTCGATGCTGTAGATTTTTTTAACAAAGTACGTGTAAAAGAGGAATTTGAGAAGTATCTTGGATTTGTGCACGAAGGCATTTTGTATTGCTTCGTCAGGTCACCATTTGGTACGAAGACGTCTCTGTCTTCATGTATAAGGGCACTTGATTTGGTACATGGAGATGATGTAAAGAGCTTTTGTCAAACGTACGTTATGACCTGGCGGTAGCCTCGTACAATTTTCAACAACATTTAGACCATCTAGACCAAGTTTTCACTAGGCTAGAAACTGGCGGAATAACACTAAGATTGAAGAAATGTGTTCTTGCACGCATACATGTCAAACTTTTAGGTTTTGAATTGTCTGCTGAAGGAATCAGAAAAGACAGGGAAAAGATAGAGAAAGTAGTAAACTATAGATCCCCGAAGACGGTGAAAGAAGTTAGACAGTTGATAGGTTTCCTTCAACATTATCGCCCCTTCAGTAAGCGTTATTATGAGATACTTATTCCACTGTTTGATCTAAAGAACAACACTAAGTTTAAATGGGAAACAGTGCATGATCATGCCTTAGAGCAAATAAAGGATATTTTCCAAGAGGAAATCGTTCTAAAGAAGCCACTTCCAGATAAGGAGTTCATTTTAGAAGTGGATGCAAGCGATAGGAGCAGCAATAGTATCCTATATCAGATAGACGACAATGGCGAAGACAGGATCATCGGGATGTCTTCAAAAGTTTTCAATAGTGCCCAGAGGGCGTATTCTATAACAGAGAAGGAACTTATGACTTTAGTAGAGAGGGTTGCTAAATTCAAAAATTACTTAATAGGAAGGAAATTTAAAGTATGCAGTGATCATCAATCCCTGAAATTCATTTTGTATTGTCCACTAACAAATCAGCGTATTACACGTTGGGCTTTAGGGCTCATGAATTTGGATTTTTCATTTGAATTTGTTCGCTCACGCGACAATAAAGCGGATTTTCATTCACGCTACCCAGCTCAGACTAGTAACGTGACAGATTTTGATAGTAAGCCTGTTTTACGCGAGACATTAATGTCATTGCTAGAAGACGTTCCGTGTGAACTCCAGCAGTTAATTGCAGTGTTGCCAGAACTGCAATCGTCAGATCCCTTTTACGGTCCTCTGAAGAAGGCGATACAGAGTGCTGAAACTTCAAAAACGATCAAAAGTCAATATCATGAGTATATTTTGTTTAGTGGGAAGTTATGTAAGAAAGATAAGGATGGTGTAAAGATTTGTATCCCAGAAGTTTTGGTTCGACCACTTCTGCAGTACCACCATGATGAAAGTGGGGACCTATCCCCTTCGAAGCTGATACCACAGCTTACCGAAACATACACTTGGCCCAAAATGAGAGAACAGATAAGAAAATACTGCGGGTCCTGTGTCATCTGTCAGAAAGCCACTGCCCCACACACCTACATGTGTGGGCCACTAAACTCAATTATTCCCGAGAAGCCTGGTGTGTTCATAGCAGCTGATTTTTGTGGACCACTAGTGGGAGGTATTGGTGGTGTCCAATACACCCTTGTGTTTGTTGACGTTTTCTCCAAACTAGTTGGTATTTTTGCATGTCGTCCCGCAACCACTCACACGACCTTACAGAAGTTGAAACAGTTTCTCAAATTGTGTCCGCAGGCCGAAATTATATTGACGGACCATAGTTCTCAATTCTGTAGTAATCAGTGGGAGAGAGAGATCCAGGCCTTAGGACTTAAGCACTACGTGTCTACTGCCTATTACCCTCAAGCAGAACCTGCAGACGGTAGTGGAGAGTACAACCAGGATGTTAAGAAAATATTGCCATAACAATAAACGTTATTGGCTAAGACACTTAAGCAAAGTGGTGGGATGCTTAAATAATGCTAAGCATCTGAGTACCGGGTTTTCAGCTTGAGCTGCATCTGGGAGTTTCGTCCATCGCTGACGTTGCCAGGATATTTGAGATATCCGAAGTTGAACGGCCAGTTGGTAAGGATTACTTCATAGAAGTTGCACACAAGAATCTAAAGAAGAACGCAGCAGCACGGAAGGAATACTTTGATTCTCATCATACTTTGGTGGAATATGATGTAGAACAATTAGTGCTAGCACGTGTGTTCCAGAAATCTGATGCTCTGGCCGGAATTTCACAGAAGATACTACTAATGTATTCTGGGCCTTGGTTGATTCTTTAAAACTGACAAAAATGTGTATGTTCTCGCTGACACACAGACTAAAGTGGCAGTGATGAAAAGAAACGCTTACTTGCTTAAGAGTTACCGCGAAAGAGAACCTGAAAGTCAGGAAAAAATTCCAGCAACTGAAAAAGAGAACGCTGAAACAACGAAGCAGAACTGAACTCTTCGTTTTATTTACGTGTAGATAATTATATACGTGTATATGGTTATATTCAGAAA
Source organism: Thermobia domestica (assembly GCF_964235325.1). Classification (NCBI taxonomy): domain Eukaryota; kingdom Metazoa; phylum Arthropoda; class Insecta; order Zygentoma; family Lepismatidae; genus Thermobia; species Thermobia domestica. Next base: position 199,871,767 of record NC_137456.1, on the reverse strand, counting down.
GTACTAATAGTATATTGCGTAACATTAATAGTGATTAACATTTGAGTAGGTATTATTCTACGATATTATTATTGAAACAATTTTCTTTAATGTTTTTATCATGTATTGTCTAGTATTGTTTCTTTGAGAAATATCTTCACTAACGTCCGCACTTATTGTAATATACTGTTATGTAATGATGTATTTCGATAAGTTTTGATAGCTAAGTATCTCTTACTCTCAAAACATATCGAAAGGGAAAAATTTGTATAGACCTAGTGCGTACTTCATTTATGTTGATATGCAAATGAAATATCAGAATTTTTGCATATCAAAATGGAAATTTTATATAAATCTTTAATCAATTATATATTATATTAAGTAATTTGAATATCTCTGTCATGTTAATTTAAAGATAAAAGCCAACATTATTCATATTATCTGTATAGAATATATATTTATTTCATGGGGAAATGGCTGGAAGAGTTTCAAACTCTACGCTTTTAGGGGAGGAGACGTTTTAAAATTTTCAACTGCCAGTTCACTGAACTCGTAGCCTCCAGCAAAACACACAAGTACTGCAGCAGAGAGACTACAACTGTTTCCAGCTAACTACAATATTCGAGCACAGAGATTGGACTATTCAGATATAGCTTGTGTAGTGAACTATTATTGTATGTCCATGCCTAGTTGATGAGAGACGGGTTGGCTACTCTCAGACCTAGCGCCGTGCAGACGAGAACATTTCTTGTTCTCAAGTCGCACGTTGGTGCTGTTTTTTGGAAACAATACTGTGCCAAAAACCGAGTCATTCACGTTTTCTAGCACCTACCCCGTCTCACCTCGCCGTCCCTGAGGTCGGACCTAGGGCCAGCCACTGGCGAAGGAATATGATTTTAAAAATGTGAGTTGCTTTATGAAAATTTGAATATATTTAAAATTTAAAGGTTCTTGGATGCAACCGAATACAAATTATTTTTTATATGTTTTATTTTCTTTATGTTTTTGATGTCTTCCAGTGCATGGCATGTCTTGTGTTATATATCAAACTATTTGTAAGAGATCAAAGTATACGGGGAGCTAATTAGAACTCACCCAACTATTCGTATAAACAGTATATAAGTGTAAAAAAAACTGGTGACCTACTTCGGCAAAACCGAAATTACTGTCAGGGAACCGTTGGCCCATAAAGCAGACCACAGACTAAAAGTGAGTCTACCTTTCTGTAGTTCCTGCGGGCCTAATATCTACAGCAAACAGAGAAGCCACGAGGGACTTCGCATCGTAAACTCGAGCACATCGCGTCGCTCCATGCTTTAGTGGATCAGACTTCTGCAGTGTAAGTGCGTTTCACTGTTTATAGTCACAGTGTTGGAATTGGAACGTCTCGGCTAGTGAAAACTGTTAATAAAATGTATATATCTATCTAGTTAGAAAGAGAGGTTAGTATCATTTATATATGACCCCATCGGGAGTGTGATTCTATTTATTTATGAACTTTTATTTTTTTATTTCATATTACCGAGAGAAAGTTAGGGGTGTTGATAGGCACCACATTCAACTATCAATGCGAAGATGCACTCGGACTATTAAGATAACTACGGTCGTGTGCGAATGGACAAACTTTGCTGTTCTGTGTGATACAGATATACAATGGACACACTTTCTTCGAGCTTTCACCACTCCCTGGAGCGTTATCAGGAGTATCGCACAGATGTTGTACCCTATTTTGTCTGAAGATTTGTTTTTTTTAAACCGGTAATATGGAGTGACACACCACAGACTTTTTTTGTTGTTGTTAAGACGGGTAAGTCTCGAGTTGTGGGACTTTCGAACCACTTGACATTCGTGTTCAGTAATGTGAGACGCGCCCATGTCACCCTTACTGTCAAAACTGCTCCAACGACTCTCTGCATATTGAGAGAGATACTGTAACGTGAACAACTGCTGGACTGGCGTGATCTTCAAGTTGGAGCATCCAGAAAACGTTCTGATTGGGAAGAAGGGCGTCATGCACGTAAGGGAAGTGTGCATGCGGACAGGAGATGACATTCAACTATGAAGACCCCGCATCACCTAGGACATTACAGAAGAGAAACCCTTCACTAATACACGCGTGGACTTAAACTGTCTATTAATTACACAGTAGCTACTGCGCAAGAATTAAAACCTTTTTTCTCAAAATGTACAGTGTTTTTGTGAGATTTGTATAAAGTTATTTTTTTTATAAAAGTTACATTAAAACGTCAAAATTTACACACTTCGGATTTTTCTCGTTATGAAATCCTTTGCTGGTAACCTTGATGGTCACAAGCCGAGTGGTGAGTACCAAAAGTGTAATAAATGACTTGTTGTAATCTCTGTTTTTCAGGTGGAAGTCGTTCGGCGGCTTCAGGACAACTTACTGCTAATAGTACTCCTTTTAATAAGTATTCTGTTGGTGCAGATAGACTCAGTCTCATTTTAACATGAGCCCGCTACTAACTTCTTAGCTCATGAGTCATTTCGAGAACATATGATCAAGGTGGGCCACATGAAGTATGAGACCTATGTAGATCCCAAAATCGGAACTTTCTTTAGACTCATAAATGTAGCATAGATCTACATAGGAACAGTTTGAATTTTCTATCAATCTAAATTGTGATAAATTCAAGAGTCTCAACATTGTTTTTCTTTTCTCAGTCTCTACCGCAAATCATTCATGTTCATAGTTCATGGGACCCATGATGACAGATAGTCTTCCCCGGTGTGAAGTAAGACTGCTGTCAAAGGGAGGGAGAGAACAAGACCTTACGTTCTATGCAAATTAGAGTGGGGGAACATCTCTCTATTGAGTTGTTTTGATACTGTAGCTGCAGCTGTTTTGCATGCCAGCACCCTCTCTCTTCACCCCACCATCATACGTACGCCTCCTTCTTCTCTCTCCGGGGCCTCCGTACCTTTCACAATTTGGCGTCTTGCATCGAGAGGCCTACACCTTACACAGCATTCTTGACATTGCGGTTGAAAGCTACCCAATATTTGATAAGCAGCGACTTCGCACTGAGCTTTTGGTTCTGTATGAAAGACCTGATTTTACAAACATAAATGGAGCTCTTTCTCTTCCACAGCTTCTCTTTAAAAACAACATACAGGATACTTTCAGCGAAATAAGAACCCTTTTGCAAATAATAGTGACCTTACCAATGTGCACAGCAGAGCCTGAGAGACCCTTTTCATCTCTAAAGAGAAGTATGACATTCGTGAGGAATTCCATGTGTCAAGAAAGTTAACTGCCCTTGCCATGCTCTCGATAGAGAAAAGTTTGATCAACAACATGCCAGATTTCAACTCCAGGGTGATAGAGAAGTTTTTCAGCATGAAGAATCAAAGGATGGATTTAAACTTCCGACTTTAGTTGGTATGTGTAAGTTTAAACATTGTAGGCCTTATGCAGAGTCGTTTTGACGTATGATTAGCATCATACTAAAGACCTGACTACTTCAAAAACATATGTTGGTCGAACACTTTTGTATGGCATTAATCATGTTTCAGAACGAATATATACAGGGTTCATTATGAAGGTAATGAGCACTGCTTTAGAAAAACTGTTTTATTGTTCCGATTGTTACAAATCTTTAAAAATCTTCAAAATGCGCTCCTTCTGCATCGATACACTTCTGGAGACGTGTTTTCTACGCCTGGAAAGCATCTTTAAAGTCATCGGCTAGAATTTCTTTTAAAAACCTTGTAACATGCGCTTGAATGTTCTGCACGGAGTCCCAGTGTTTTCCTTTGTGATATCTCTTCAAACGGGGAAACAAACAAAAGTCACTAGGAGCCAGGTCAGGACTATTGGGGGGGACCACTGGAGTTCTGCTCCAGGAAGTCGACGACGGTGAAGGCGGTGTGACTTGGTACATTGTCGTGGTGGAGTTTCATTGAGCCTTTGATCTCACTTCGAACGCGGGCGACCCTGCGTTTCAGTCTCTTGAGCATCTCTAGATAAAATCATGCGTTGACAGGTTGTCCTGGTGGCACAAACTCGAAATGGATGATTCCTCGAACGTCGAAGAAGACAAGGAGCATGGTTTTGATTCAGGACTTGCTCATGTGCGCCTTTTTGGAGGGGCGGGTGGAGGATGAGGTGTGCCACTCCGCACTCTGCCTTTTGGATTCTGGATCGTATTCGAACATCCAGGATTCGTCTCCAGTTACGACCTAGTCTAAAATGTCCAGATCACATTCACACAATGCCAACAACTCCTTGCAGCGCAAAACTCGAAGTTCTATTTGTTCATTCGTCAACACCTTCGGCACAAGCTTCGCACAGACCTTTCGGATTTGCAGGTCCTCGGTCACTATCCCATGTACCGCAAATGTTGACATGTTTAGGGTGTCCGCGATTTGTTGAATGCTCACACACCGGTCTGAGCGCAACACTTCACGTACACGGTTAACGTTGTCGTCGGTTCTGGCCATTGTTGGGCGTCTAGAACGGGGCTCGTCGGCGACCTCCTCCCGACCCTCCTTGAATGACTTGTGGCATTTTCCGACCTGGGATCTTCACAAACACTCCTGCTCGTAGGACTCTTTAAGCATCTGGTAAGTTTCCGTAGCATTCTTACCCAACTTGACGCAAAATTTTATGGCGTAGCGTTGTTCGAGCGAACCCTCCATCGCGCCGTGTTACAACTTGTAAAAACGTGCTTCACACGGATCGACATCCACACGCTGTCACTGCTCGCAGCAGACTGACTCCGGGCGCGTTTGGAAGTACAGACCACCCACTAATTTTTCCGCGCCGGCAGCGCGCGCTGCGGTGGATTTTTGAGTCAGGGTAGCATCATGCTCATTACTTTCATAATGAACCTTGTATATATATTATTGCTCTCAAACGGGTCGGGTTGACCCGACCCGACTCGGGTCAGCTCGGGTCGGGTCGGGTCAGCTCGGATCGGGTGGTCGGGTCGGGTTATTCGGGTCGAGTTGTCGGGTCGGCTCAGTCGAGTCAGCTCGGGTCGGGTTGTCGGGTCGGGTCAATCGGGTCAGCTCAGTTCGGGTCACTCGGGTCGGGTTGTCGGGTCAGTTCAGTTTGGTCAACTGAGTTTAGGTTGAGCTTAAACTCAGCTGGAGTCGAAAGCTGCTGTTTTTCACTAGCTGCCTAATTAAAAATAGCAATTTTCAATTGATTTTATAGAAGCCATAAATCTATTTTGAACACTTGCAGCTAGTGTTTTTATAGTAAATGCTTATTTTTGTACTTGGGTGTACCTTAATTTTCAAATGTGGAAGATTGATTTTACCAATCGACTTTAATATGAATATGTATAGGAAGTTCCAAAACATGTGAACCTTCTCTCACACCACTACCAAAAGGGCAACCCACCCCTTGTAAGGACGATGGTTGGTGGCTGTTGCCAGATGTCCGATGTCATTAGGTAGAAGAAGAAACAAGAAACAAAAAAGGAAGGAAAACAAGTGAAAAATAAAGACATAATGTTATTACTTTTGTGATAGATTTAACATAGCATTATTATTATTATTATTATTATTATTATTATTATTATTATTATTATTATTATTATTATTATTATTATTATTATTATTATTGTTTATAACGAAATACTTTGGATAGATTATTAATTACCTGTACCTTGGGCAGAAAGTGCTCATACATAAGCAATATACTTAATAGAATGTTAATTTAATAATAACAAAAGAAGAATGTTTTTAATATATGTGAAAATATATTATGGGATAGTGTTATGTAATTAGTTGCTATGTAATTGTTTATGGATACCTAATCATCATGTCTGTGTGCATGACAGTTTAAACGAAAATATATTATAAAGTGTATCAACTAATAAACCATTTAGTACCGTTCATCGACTTTATAATTCTTATAGAAAAGGTGAGAATAATAATATGTATAATTATTAAAGGTATTTTTACATGCAAACAATTGCTACCACTCGAAATTCATATATCAACGATCGAACCAGGTTAACGACTACCCTTGGTGAGTCCTTATAAAAATTTTGGTGCCGAAACCCGGGACTTGTTGTAAATTCATATCCCGAAGCAAAGTAAGGGTGAATTTACTTTTGTAATAAAGTTAATGAATACAAATTTCACCAGACTAAGAAGTGGTAGAATAATTATAAGAAAAATGAACGGTGAGGCAATTGAGAAAGAATCCAATAATAGTGACGACGGTGAACATAGTGTAACACCAGGAATGACATCAGAAGACCGAATCTTGCTAGCCTTACAGCGACAATTGATTCAGATGTCTACCGAATTAAAGCAGACGATAGAGCAGAAGTCCGAAGAATCCAATAAGCAATACGAAGAATTGAAGCAGACGATAGAGCAGAAGATAGAGCAGAACTCCGAAGAATCCAACAAGCAATGCGAAGAATTGAAGCAGACGATAGAGCAGAAGTCCGAAGAATCCAATAAGCAATACGAAGAATTGAAGCAGACGATAGAGCAGAAGATAGAGCAGAACTCCGAAGAATCCAACAAGCAATACGAGGAATTAAGCAGACGAATGGAACAGAAGTCAGATGAAACGAAACAATTAATTATCCAGACTATGAACGATATGACCTCGCAGTTCGAGGAAAAGTTAAAAGGAATATCTGAGGAATGCCAGGATAATCACAACCACCTGAGCCAAGAAATCAGTGATGTAAAAAAGGATTTAGAAGTAATAGAATCTTCTGTTCAACAGCAAAAGATTCAGGTCATCAATAATTCTAACAACATACGTGCAAATACGCAATTGATAGCTACTCTACAGGAAGAAATTAGAACGCTACAGGTTAAGGACAACACATACCACAAGAATATGGGTAGTGATCGCTTGGATTTTCCCCACTCACCAGAGATGACTTCGCCTTCACCTGTGTCTGATGAGGATATTATTTTGGAAGAAATTCATCCGAAGAGGACAGATGGGCGGAAAAGGGATGGTGCAACGACACATCACGTCATGGATAGGAATTGTCACCCAATAAGTACACGGAAGGATAAAAGGAAGGTAAAGTTAAGTGTTAAGATGAGTGAAATACGGGCTATGAGTAAATTCAGTGGTAAATGTAATGAAAACGCTACTTCTTTCCTGGAAAAATTTCAGGACGAATGCAATATAATGTGTATAGATAAATCACAATATATGAAATTAATCCCTCATGTATTACTCCCACCATGTTCTTTATGGTTTAAAGCCGTACGTGATCACATCAATACTTATGAGGAATTCAAAGCAGCGCTAATTGCGAATTATGAAAATGACTTTTTGCTTGCAAATCGAGATGCCACCATTAGAAATCAACATTTCAATCCTCGTTTGCACAAATCTGTTGTTGAGTTTGTTGTAAATACATACAACGAATTAAAAGTCGTTAATCCCTTGCAATCGGAATCTAGAATAATAGCATCGATTCGAAATTTGCTCCCATTTAAGTTACAACAGATTTTGTTTTCTACACAGTGTATGAGTTTCAACCATTTATTAATGCTTGTCCAATGCTATGAAACCCAATACCATGCTTTGAATCAACAAGTAGGAGGGGGTAAAAATAAGAATAATTCAGATCATTTTGTACCTGTTCGGAATCTAAATATCAGAAGTGTGAATGATACGGAACACAACCTAAGCCGAGTAAATTCTAGCAATCAAAACGAGCAAAATAGGCCAAGTTATGCAGGGAATCCGCTTAACCTAATTAATCGTAGCAATCCTTATGTTAGATCATATAATCAAAACAGGTTTAAAAATAGACGGAATGTATGGCGAAATTCCAGGAATACAACAAACTACGTGGATAGACGTAATTGGAGAACAAGAGATGGCACTTCGCATCAAGATCCAGGTATTGAAATAATTCCTGTACAGAACAGTAATACGGGACATAATCATGATTGTGCTGTACAATGTACTTTATTGGAACCATACACGAGTATGAATTTAAACTAATTGCGGCTGATGTGGTAGGGGTTAAACCCATATCAGCTGTAGATTCTCATGAACATTTATCTACAAATTTAAGTGATAATTCTTATGAACATTTATCTTCCAATTTACATGTTCATGTTAATGATGAAAATGATCTTTCACGTGACGTCTCTGTAAATAATTATTCGGAAGTAGCAATTAATAGATGTCAGTACCAATTTATACCTGTTGTAAATCGTTGTTGGTTCGAAGATGATACTGTCAATGATGGTTTTAATATTGAAGAAAATTTTGTATTTTTAAAATCATATAGTACAGCTAGAATACCTATCAAAGTCAATGGGTTAAGTACTGAAGCCTTACTTGATACAGGAGCAAATGCCTCTCTATTATCGTATTCGTTGTGGAAAGCAATTACTAGTAATTATTCGAATCCTAAGCTACAAAAGGCTGAGAACCTTATTATAGTTGATTTTACCGGTAAACATAAAAAGAGAGTAACTGGAATTACTCGTGTGACAATAACTATTCAAGATTTTGAAATATCAATCCCTATTCTGGTAATAAAGGAACTTAACGAGAAATTAATTATGGGTTTAGATTTATTATCTCAATTACGTGTCATGCTTGATTTTAAAAACCAAACGTTGACTATACCTGGTATACCTCAGGAAATCGTTCAGAAACTGCTTCCAAAATTAGATAATATTGCTTGTCAATATAATAATATTTCTCATGTAGTGAATAATGTTTCTGTTAGTGCAGAAAGTGGTAAATTAAATGATCAACGCATGGAAGACACACAAAATTTGGTGGATTTAAATGACGATGTATTGTTTTCTGAACGTGTTAAATCACTCGAAAGCAATCTTGATTTTACAGATAATACAGTAAAAGCTGACTTTAAGAATATCCTATATAAACATAAAAATGTATTTTCAGAACGTCCTGGGCGTTGCAAGGATTTTGTTTATTCTTTTAAAGTTAAAACAGACAAACCCATAGTAACCAAGCCCTATATAATTCCATATAGATACAGGGAAAATGTACGTCAGCAAATTACAGATATGTTAAGAGATGGGATCATTAGGCCTTCACGAAGCGTGCATCTTAATCCATTACATGTTGTTCCAAAGAAAAATGGTTCTCTACGTGTGGTATTAGATTTGAGACGCACGAATTGTCACATTGATCTGGAACAAGTGAGGTATCCTCCAGTGGAAGAAATACTAGCCTCTTTACAAGGAAATGCAGTCTTCGGAAATTTAGACCTAGTAATGGCATATAATCAGGTCGAATTACATGAAGATTCGAAACCGTACACAGCATTTAGTTTTGAAGGTCACTTATACGAATACAACCGTGTAGTCTTTGGGCTTATCAATGGTAGTGCGGCGTTAGCATCCTGCTTGAATAAAGTCTTGGGTCAAGACTTACGTAGCAACGTGATAACTTACGCTGATGACATCTTAATAATGGGAAAAAATCCACATGAGTATTTGAAGTACTTAGATATAGTTTTAGACAGATTGGAAAGTTCGGGCCTTACTATCAATCTACAGAAATCAAAATTTCTGCAGAATTCCATAGAATTTCTTGGATACCAAATTGATGCCTCTGGTTTACAATTCAGTCAATCTAAAGTACAAGCCATAGAAGATCTGCCTGCCCCATTAAATGTGAAACAGACACGGCAAATATTAGGGCTCTTCAATTGGTTTCGCAAAGCCATCCCGCGATTTGCCGAGATAGCCCAGCCTTTATTTATGATTATAAAGAAAGGAGTACCATGGCAATGGGGTCCGATTCAAGAACACAGTTTTAATAAGTTGAAGGAGTGCGTAAAACGAAACATCCATTTGAATCACCCCCGATATGACGTTCCTTTCTATGTTCAGTGTGACGGTTCCCAACTTGGAATCTCTGCAGTACTCTGGCAACCTAATCCAACTATTCAGGAACCGGCTGTCATTCATTGCGCTAGCCGTACTTTAAAGAAAGCTGAAAAAGGATACACCACGACAGAAATCGAACTTTTGGCTGTACGTTTTGCGATACAAAAATTTGCTCCATATCTTAGCGGATGTCATTTCATAGTACTTACCGATCATAATTCATTGCGATACCTTAACAGCGTACAGGGATATAATAACAGACTACTTCGCTGGTCGTTAGATCTTCAAGCTTATGATTTCGAAGTACGACACATTAAAGGGGTAGATAATGGACCCGTAGATACCTTATCACGTCTGTTTCCTGGAGAAGAACAACATATCTTGTCCATCAACGAATTTAAGATCTTACAGGATGAAATAGCAACCATTTCAATAGAAGATCTACGAGAACATCAAATGAATTATCATGAATATAAACAAATTATGGAACATTTATCTTCATGCAGTGAGGAATGTAATTGTCCCAAACATTGGAATTCCAGATTTAAATTAACCAACGGAATTCTACTTATTAAAGATTTTAAATTCAAATCTAGAAACAAAATTTGTATTCCACCTACGCTAACAACACGCATATTAAAGGCCTATCATGACGATTTTGGTCATTTTGGTTATGTAAAGGTGTGTGCCTTGATTAATAAATCCTTTTACTGGAGGGGAATGAGAGCTCAAATCAAAAATTATATCAAGGACTGTATTGAGTGCATGCGAATTAAACATAATTACCAGGCTGTACAAAAACCAATGCTCTCAATAACGCCTGAAAAACCACATTCGTTTCTGTCAATCGATCTATATGGACCTTTACCAAGAGCAGCTACTGGAGAAACTTATTTACTAACAACCATGGATATCTTTTCACGTTATGTAGTAGCTTATCCTCTGCGTAGAGCAACTTCCGCTGCTATCATAAATAAAATCTTGAATGTATATATTCCACATTGTGGCCCTATCGAACACATATTATGCGATAATGGTTCACAGTTCAAAAGTGATGTGTTCATCAAAGCCATGAACAAGGCTAACATTAAAATTCATTTTGTAACTCCGTACCATCCTAGTAGCTCTGTTGTAGAAAATGTACATCGCAATTTTGGTATGTTGTTTCGACACTTTTGTAAAGACAAACATGCCGAATGGATCAAGCATGTCAATCAAATCACGTACCTTTTAAATCATTCTATATCAGATACTTTAGGCGTGTCTCCTGCTAATGTACATAATGGTTCTGATTTGATTTTCCCTGTGGAACAACATTTTGATGTCAAGTTAGAAGATTCAACAATTATAGATTCTTCCAGTTTAGTGAATATGGTAAAAATCCGAAGACATAACAAATTTTTGAAACGTAATTCTCAAGTAGAATCTTTGCAAGAAGGAAAATATCGGATCAAGGTCAATGACTTAGTTTTTGTTAAACAACATCCACAAAGTAATATGTTGTTAAAGAAGATTTATAAATTTTGTGACATTTTCTCAGGTCCTTATTTATGTTTTAAGGAAATAAATCCTAAAGTTTTTGAATTGTTGAACGCTAAAACGGGTATGTCAGTTGGACTTCGTAATATAGATGAGTTAAAGGTTTGGAAACCTACTCAGTATACAAAAGAAAAATGGATGCATCTAGTGAAAGAATTAGTTGCGCCTGACATTCTTGCTCAAATAAATAGGAATGAAGAAGACTGAAAAAAACATAATAACAAAAGGGTGTCTGCTGTTTATGTAAAAATAGATTTATTTGCTTCCTTTTGGTCATTCGAACGTAGGTTATGTTTAATTTTTGGTTTTTAGCCAATTTTATTTTCTTTGATTTTCATTAACCAACGATAAGTTTACAATGATTTTAATTCTTTCTTATTAACGTGAAGGATTATAATTTAATTCATGATTGGTTAAACACAAATATTGTTTTCATTATATTAATTTGTGTTGAAACTTTATTGTCAAAAATAAGTATTAATGAAATGAAAGATTTGTTATAAATGTATCTATATCTATGATATGAAATGAAGATACATACGAGGGGCGATCAAAATGTGATGAACATATGTAATGTAAGACCATTATTGTAAACGGACCAGTGGTTCTTGAAGAAAAAAGCCAAGCTCGCTTATGACTTTTATATTCAGTCCAATTGTCGGGCGACATTTTATATAACGAAATACTTTGGATAGATTATTAATTACCTGTACCTTGGGCAGAAAGTGCTCATACATAAGCAATATACTTAATAGAATGTTAATTTAATAATAACAAAAGAAGAATGTTTTTAATATATGTAAAAATATATTATGGGATAGTGTTATGTAATTAGTTGCTATGTAATTGTTTATGGATACCTAATCATCATGTCTGTGTGCATGACAGTTTAAACGAAAATATATTATAAAGTGTATCAACTAATAAACCATTTAGTACCGTTCATCGACTTTATAATTCTTATAGAAAAGGTGAGAATAATAATATGTATAATTATTAAAGGTATTTTTACATGCAAACAATTGCTACCACTCGAAATTCATATATCAACGATCGAACCAGGTTAACGACTACCCTTGGTGAGTCGTTATATGTTATTATTTTATTATTATTCAGGAGTGTCCACAGGCGGGGTCTTGCTGCTGGTTGTATCCATAAGATTATTTTATTATTATTATTATTATTATTATTATTATTATTATTATTATTATTATTATTATTATTATTATTATTATTCGAAACACAAAATATTTCTTTGAAAGTAGCACCGTCGGTTTAATTATACCTTAATGATGCCTTTAAGAACGTTACCTATAGAGGAGAACTTAGCATTTTAAAACAATTAATTGTCATAGTCAAGAATGCATTCTCTTTTAATGGAAAGAGCAAAATTGCGCACTACGAATACATTTTTTCACCGAGGTTTTATATTTAAGACCCATCCATCTCGACTCTGGAATTCATTAAAGAAATAATAAACACTTCTGACCAGAGTATATACACTTGTTTATTAAAAAACTAAATTCCAGTGTAACGGTTTCGACAACGTACACTGGAATTTAGTTTTTTAATAAACAAGTGTACATACTCTGGTCAGAAGTGTTTATTATTTCTTTAAAACCCATACTTCGTGCATGAACTGCAGTGTGTTGGTAGGGAAACTTATACTCGGTGTCAGCTGTCTTAACCCTCACTGTTTCAATTAGCGCTTCCGGTGTGGGAGATTTGCCTTCCTTATAAAATTCAAAAACTGTGCGGCGCAATAAATCACGAGTGAAATCGTCAATTTTGTCAAATTGAAGCTTTTGTTTTACAACTTTCTTTTTTGTTGATGTCGAATAGTTTCTCACATCAATTTTCCCACGAATTATTTTTATAGTACTAATGCTAATACCAGTCGCCTGCGTTAATAACTTTTGGAAGTTAAGACACCACCATTATTGATGACACTTCGTAAAAAAAAAAAAAAAAAAAAATCATTTTTCACTAACATCATCGTCTGCTTACGCAACTTAGCTCCCCTCCCAACTACAACATTATCTTCTTTCGTCGTAGTTCTTGGCGAAGAAGGCCCAGGCTCCGGATTTTCGTCCATATATTGCTCGTTACGAGTGTTATTGTTTAGCCAAGGTCGGAAAAACATTGACATTGTAGCGAATTATAACCGAACACACTAACACAGAGTGATTCAAGACTGAAAACAATCTTGAGAAAAGAGGACATTTGGGAATCTCTTTTTCTCTTTCTCGCCTCTTGTTTTCTTAGATTTATGGCCAGTTGACAAGGGTCAGAGCCATGTGGGTAATCTGTGAATTCCTGGAACCAAGGTTCTCTTGATCTGAAACCCTAGTCTGGATTTAGAACAAAACTAGAAGTTGTTTAAGCAAGGCTAAAAGAAAGATTGGATAGGGACGACCAAGCCCAAGCAGGGTCGCAGTAGCTCAGTGGTAAATTCATCTCTAGTACAAGGTGTCCATGGTTCGATCCCAGCTTGTGCTAAGTGGGCTTTGTGGTGAAGAAACGCCGTGTAGTGGGTTTTCTCGAGGTTCTCCTGTTTCCTCCCACTTTCTTCATTCCACCATTGCATTCATTTCTTATGGTCACCATATCCCTTAGCCTCGGTGCAGAAACGTGGGACCTTAAACTGAATATTTCATTTTATTTCACCAAGCCCAAGAACATCGATACAAGAATGAGATAAAGATTGGATATGCAAGACGAAGTGCAGAGTAATTTTGCTCTTGGCCTTGTTTTGGTGATCACGAAGTAGCGATGAGCATATTTTCTTGCTTTCCGTATAGTATGAAAGACCATAATCAAAATCACACTTGGTCTTCATTTGTACCGATGAGGCGAGCATTCTTGGCTCTTTTAAAGCATGAAAGACCACCAAGGCTACGGAATGCAGGAGTAAGACTTGACTGTGCAAGACAAAGAATAAGACGCAGTATTGATGACCAAAGCCCAAGGTGCGAATTGTTTGAATTTCATTTGTTGGGCTGAAAGTGATGAAATAAAATTAGTACTTTATAAATAATTATCATACTGTATTTTTAAATTTTAAATTACAAAATTAATATGTATCTTCTTACCTGCAACTATATATACTGTAAAATACGTTTTAATTACCGAGAAAGAAAAATCAAAGTGGTGCGCGTCCCGGAATCATAAGAACGTATTTTGGAATGAAAGTTGAAGGGTTGGAAAAAATCACAGGTGCTCTCCCGTTTCCTCAACCCTTATCATTGTAGTTAAACGATTTCCTTTTGTCTCCGCCAAGAGACTCTTGCTACTGCTTTCCGAGAAGACCCCCTGCCGTCCGAGCAGGTGAGAACACTGACCTTGAAGAAAAATTTCGTCACATAGAAAAAAAGCAAGAAAAAAATAAATTTCTCCCATGTCGGACACTGATATCAGTTATAAAAAGAAATAACAAACCTCAAAAGCGCCAAATATTCATTAAGATGCATATACAAATCCACCGCTTGATCTAGTTAGTGGTTAACGTGTAAGACTTCGTTACACGTGGTCCGGGTTTAATTCCCAATAGAGATGCAAAAAAGCCGGCTTTTTTGAATCGATGTTTTTTTTTTACATAAAAAGCCGGCCTTTTTGAGAAAAAACGAGAATTTTGGAAATTTTGGCTCTTTTCATTTTCATGATTTTTTTATCTAAATAGCTTTCTTATAGTATATTCTATAGTTAGATAAGAATTCCATGACCTAAATGCGATATTTTGCTCTGAAATTCACTATCAAGATGGATGGAGCACATGTTTTACGAATTAAAGCTAACATGAAGAATGTAGTATTTGAGGGCAATTTATTTTAACTTTTGAGTTATCGACATTTTTTTCTTCTCTAGATCATTTCAATTTGTCATCCGTGTTTCATTTCTAAGAACTTAGTATTCTAGCTTCTAGCGCAAAAGTTTAACTTACGTTTTTCTATATATTCGTCAAAGCGTACGTTTTCAATATATCCGTCAAACCGTACTTCCACATTTTTGTTATAATGTAGCTCTGCAGTGATTTAGCAATAATTTTCAAGACACAACCTTGAATACTAATTTATACAAATAATCAGTAGCGGATTTAGAAAAGTACTTTAGGAGGGGTTTCTCTGATTGTTTTGTTTTCTAAAAAGTCCTAATTTTATTTGGGAGGTGCTTGAAGTTTATGAGTACAGGCATAACTAATATTTCGTTTATTTATATGTTTAGCAATAATTTTCCGGATCATTTTATACTGATAATCAGTGGCGAATTTAGGAAAGTATTTTGGGAGGGGTTTTTCTTACTAATGTTTAGTTTTTCTAAACATTCGTAATTTCTATTTGACGGGAGCTTAAAGTTTATGAGTAAAGGCATAACTAATAGATATTTCGTTTGTTGCAGACATTCCGTAACTTTGGGGAACAGGCTTCAGTCTAAAATACCGCCCCCCTAACCTTCGCCAAACCGTTACTGCTAGTAATTAGTAATAATAATGATTTAAAAACAATAAGAAAGGAAGTAGGCCAACTCACAGTACACGCACTATTTCTACATTCACAGATGGAATGAAGAAAAGCTTTCTCAGAATGGTCGAATGCTGGGTTGAATCCCGGACTTCCCGATAGAAGGGCAAAAGCTAACCACTCAGTCATGTTTGTTGTGTAGTTGTATTTAGCTTAACTTAAATATATTCCATAGTCCTTTTTTGGGGGGGGAGTTCCGTAATGATATGTTGAATCCCTCTTGTTAAAAATTAAGAAAATTTGAGGATTGGGTAAACCGTGATGGTGGTTATATAAAACTTAACTGTAGAATTTCAAGAATATACGGAACCAAACGCTCTAGATGTGCAGCCTAATATTTCTCTTATGTTTTACTTTAATTTTATTTTGTTTCAAAAAGAGGGTATGGAATATTTTGAAGTAAAAATACTACATACGATTTTGCTTGTTATTTATGTATTTTTTAAAAAGAAGTGTTAACTTTTAGGGTTGGCTGGTTTACACCAACTTTTTTTTAATAACTGGTTTAAACCAAAAAAATAAAAAGAACGAAAAATGCGAATCGTGTGAACTTCATGGTGACGTTTACATATATCAAACCACCTGCATTAGTTTTATTTCCCTTTCATCTTTTAATCAAGGTGTCTCATGTTCAATTCTCGGTCGAACCACAAACCTTCTTTCATGCGTAAACCAAGTAGCGGTTCGGATGTCACTTTAAGCGAAAGTCTTCTCCTTGATAACCTCGGTATTACGTAAGGATGTTAAACCTAAACATACGAAACGAAACCAAATTGTAAATTTCTGCATGCCTTAATGCCTGTTGTTTTATAAAGAAGCCAAGATTGCTTAAATATATGGATAGAAATTGGCAAAATTTATCGATTGCCTACGTTGCTTCCAACATTAGCTTGGATTGGACTTTCAATGATATCTACGTACTAAATTTGTAATTTAATACCTCAGTTTTAGCGTACTGATTATGATACGTTAACTTTTAAATTTTACATGCAAAGCAATAACAGGATTTTCCCGTTATTGTTTTACATTTCAAGTAATGACGGGATTTTCCCGATGGCTAGGGTGGGAGCTTCTCAATTTATGAAATTTACTGACCGGACTTCTTTACGCTTATGGGACTTTTACAAGCATAACCCCGCTGTTGCATAACAACACCAAGGCGAAACAAACTTATTTCTGTGAATATGTAATATAAACACATAAAGCAAAATATCTAAATCAAAAAATCTGGTTTAAACCAAAAAA
Source organism: Thermobia domestica (assembly GCF_964235325.1). Lineage (NCBI taxonomy): Eukaryota > Metazoa > Arthropoda > Insecta > Zygentoma > Lepismatidae > Thermobia > Thermobia domestica. The sequence continues at coordinate 199,854,647 of NC_137456.1, read as the reverse complement.
CCTGCTTTAAACCAAAAAAAGCCTGGTTTAAACATACCCCCAAAAACGGGTTTTTGGCATTTTCAAAAACAATCATGGTTCTTGCCAACTCTGCTTACTTTTGTATATAGGAAGTTAAAAACTTCTTATTATATACATTGGTTAATCCTTTGGAATTCATAATGTAAATATGTTGAAGTAAAATTGTTTGAAATATCTTTTCGAAATTCATGGTTTATTTTCGAGGTTTTAATCATTATTAGCATCAACCACTAATTAAATGACTTTTTGTGTTATAGAGAAGCGAAACGAAGTCTGCTTTATCACTTTAAAACAGAATTTTGAAAAAAGCCCAAAATTTCCCAAGCAAAAAAGCGAAGCAGAAAAAACCGAGTTTTTTTTTTCAAAAAAGCCGTTTTTTTCCGAGCCCTTGCATCTCTAATTCCCAATGGGAGTGCATGTTGGCGTTCACCCAGTGTCGTGACCTAGTGCTCTTAAACGGGTCGGTTCAGCTCGGGTCGGGTTACGGATCGGGTCGGGTCGGGTCAACTCGGGTTGGGTTGTCGGGTCTGGTCAGTCAGGTCAGCTCGGGTCGGGTTGTCGGGTCAGGCTACTCGGGTCGGGTTGTCGGGTCGGGTTATTCCAGTCGGGTCAATATATATAACTTTAGCACGCTTCGTTAATAACAGCACGAGCAGACACTTGATCCAACCATCAGTTCAAATTTTGCTTCTGTGCGAAGAATTTGTCATATGTAGTGCTCTCAACGGGTCGGGTCGGGTCGGGTTGAAGACCGACCCGACCCGACCCGTGACCCGAATTGACTGACCCGACCCGATGACCCGACCCGACCCGACTGACCCGAACCGTGATCCGATCTGATTGACCTGACCCGATAACCCGACCCGAGCTGACCCGGTTGACCCGACCCGACAACCCGACCCGAATAACCCGACCCGAGCTGACCCGATTGACCCGACCCGACAACCCGACCCGAATAACCCGACCCGACAACCCGACCCGACAACCCGACCCGAGCTGGCCCGATTGACCCGACCCGACAACCCGACCCGAGCTGACCCGACTGACCCGACCCGACAACCCGACCCGAGTAGCCTGACCCGACAACCCGACCCGAACTGACCCGACTGACCCGACCCGACAACCCGACCCGAGTTGACCCGACCCGAACTGACCCGATCCGAGTCGGGTCGGGTCACGGGTCGGGTCGGGTCAACGCGACCCGTTTGAGAGCACTATGGTCACGACACTGAGTGAACGCCAAAATGCACTCACATTGGGAAACTAGTTTTAAAAGCATAATTTTAGAAAATAAAGCATAAAGCATAATTTAAAATATATAGCACAATTCTTGGAAAATTCTCTTTAACTGAAAGTTTAACATACTGTGTTAATATTTTTAAAGCCAATATTTACAATGCAAAATTATTGAGAACATAACAATGCAACAATGAAAAGCTTATTTTCATTTCTGTAAACTTTCCGGTGTAATCCCTTGATGTGGAGAAAAGAAAGTAAAAGAAGAAATTTTTCCGCCAACAATGAATAGTATGGAAGAACTCCATACTATATTGTTACAGTGACGACGCCAGCTTTATGTTCTTAGGGGGGGAAAGGAGGGGCAGATACATTTTCTGGGGGCGGCTATTTGCCATACCAAAAATGACATGTTTATTACGTTTGACTTTTTTTCATTACATTGTGTATTTCGTTGCTGTTTTTATGTTAGATCTATATGATTATAAATTAAACTTATTTCAAATAAAATTTGTAACTAACAAATAAGTAACGTCTGCACATGAAATATTTTTCAATGAAACTTTTGAAGCCTAAACATAAATTGAATTACTTTCGCGTATGCTACAAGTAACACATTCGTCTATATGCTATATTCGTCTAATTCTCTCTCCGTCTCTCTGTCTCTCGCTCTCTCCCTCTCTCTCTCAATATATATATATATATATATATATATATGTAGAGAGAGAGAGAGAGAGAGAGAGAGAGAGAGAGAGACAGAGAGACGGAGAGAGAATTTACTAGGAGCTGCTGAAAATGTCGTAGTCCAATCCAGAAGGAGTGTAGGTATACTAGGTAGAAAAATGAAACCGTAGTTTAGAAAAACATCTCTGTATGTACAAATATAAATTTTCATATTAATAATGAAATTCTTATTGTTTCTCAGGCCTCTGAAGTGATTATGTGTGCCCAAACAGATAATTTCACGAACATCCAGATCCTTACTGTTATAACATTTTTGTTCCACCAAGGAAAGTCACCGAAGTAAATTAATTAGGAAACCAGTGAAACACCACGGGACTCTCCTCCGTTATATATAGTGGTGAAGAAGTAAGTGGCTTAGTATAAACGTAGCAATTTCTCAACAAATTATGCTTTACATCCAGGATGATTAAAAGCAATGACTCTTCCTGGAATCATGGATGCAATTTGTGACATTATTCTTGAAAATTGATGCATTTCAGCCAGTGGTGGATATAGCCCGGGGCCGGAGGGCCTAGGCCACCCCAGTTTTTGTGTGACAAAAGTAATTTAAGCTATTTATATTTCTTATAGTCTGAGGTCTGCACCCCGCTTTCTCAGTTTTTACCTTCTCAGCAAAACTTGTGTCAGGGATTCTGGGCATTTCTTTGGAACTCGTCGGTAGCATAATTCAGAATGGCTTGGGTATGCGCAAGTTCTCTGCATAATGGGTTCCCAAAATATATGTCAGGGAGAATAAAAGGGTAACGGCATTAAGAGAAGTATTCTTCCAATTTGACCGTAATGCTGATCAATTTCGCTGACGAATAGTAACCATAGATGAAATATGATTGTACCACTATGATCCTGAATCGGAACAACAGTCAATGGAGTAGTAGCACTCATTTCTCCATCGCCCCCAGAAGTTCAAGACACAGAAGTAGGTTGAGAAATTGTTTGGAACATTCTTCTGGTATAAGTATGGAGTGGTAGACTACCTCCTCAATGGTCAGATATTTAATCCAGAATCTCTACATTACTTACAAAACTGAAAGAAAAATTCAAAGTTCAACGCTGCGGAAAATGAAAAGAAAGGAATTCTGTTCCTTCAGGAGAATACACCTGTCCATCAAGCCTCTGCGAACATAACTGACATTGCATAATCTAGGATTTCAATGTCTAAATCATCATTCTTATTCCGCAGATTTAGCTCCGTCTAACTATTACGTGTACTTATTTCCCAAACTTAAATAACACTTGAAAGACGCCATTTTAGATCTGATAGGGGTAGTGCTACGAACAGTGGTGCGAGGAAATCTAGATTTTTTTTAACTTTTCTGCAAAAGCTGGAGCACTGTACAAGGTAGTATATTGACTCTCGGGGGAAGAGAAAAAGAAGTAAAACTTCACCAATCCACGTGCACTCCTTCTGGGTTGGGCTACGAATTTTTCAGCAGTTCCTAGTCAATATGGTAGACGTCACGTCAGTACTTTGAAACAAAATAAGTAAAGGAGCACTAGTATAAACCAATTACTAACTAAAGATCAGCACTCTGACAATACATTTTATTGGGAATCAATTTCATTCCATAATTTTATTATTATCATTTGCAGGAAGGGAAAACACAACTCTTTTTATCTCCTTCAAAAAATTAAGCCCTGGTAGTTGCAAACTAAGCTGTTATAAGCACATTCTCTGAATATTGGAAGCCGAGAATAATGTTTCAGAAAAAAGAAGTTTTAAATAAAACAAAATATGAAACTGAAAACTTCAAACCTGGACAAATACAAACAAGTTACGTAACTGGTTTTACCTTTCTTTTGTTTCCAATCCAAGTTGATCCAATGAGAAGAAAACAAGTCGACCAAATCTACTATTGTTCGCTAGGCACAATTATTAAAAATCATAAGAAAGAAGTATAACTAAAATTTACCTCAAAAGGGGCTAAATTAGAAAACAGAAATATGCGTGCATACCCAGACGCTCAAAGAAGAAAGCTTGAGGATTAATCTGCCACATAGTAAATTCATGGAAAGTAGACTACAATTTGTCAATGAGATTGGTTATGATACTGATATATAATACTAGATGAAGAATGTTTAAAGATTGTACGAGTCTGGGGGGGAGCAGTCTAGGTGGCAGTCAGGGGGGCAGAAGTAGCTACTAGGGGGGCGCTCGCCCCCCTTGCCCCCCTCTGGCGTCATCACTGTATTGTTATGTTTACTTTTTGAACTTAAGCACTTTCTGTACTTTTTGGTGGCATCTTTTACTTTCCCTTTCTGTATATATGTACGTGTAAGGCGCACACAAATGATAGAAAAAATTTATTCGAGCAAAGCACATCTCTTTACAATGAATTAAGTAGAAAGTTCATTAAATATGAGAGAAACTAGTTGCAAAAAATATCAATAAATAGATCAAGATATTTAGAATATTTGATGTATAATAAATATACATTATACACGATTATTGTAAAATAATCATTGAAATTAACAATAAAGCATAATTTAAAAAAAGCATAATTAAACAAGAAATAAAGCATAATGTGGGTTGCTCTAACAATTAAGTTGTATGAAGACGAGAAGAAAACGAAAGCTGATTCCTTAACTAATTTCGTTGATCTTCTTTGTGTCTACAAAAACGCATTCCTAGAAACCTACAAGCTAGGTATCATCTCTGTGATTATATCAGTTTCTAGTGCTACATGTGAAAGGTCATTCTCTTCTTTGAAATGATTAAAGACTTGTATACGCAAGTCAATGACTCATGATAGGTTGAAAAACTTAGTGTTACTTTATATTGAGAAGAAAATTGCTAAATCGTTAGATCTTTAACAAGTTGTGGATATGTTTGCTGCTGCCCACACGAATAGAAAGATCCTCTTCAAGTAGAGGCATGAACCTGTAAGTTATTTTCTTTATCTGTAAAAGTGTATTTGCTTTCACTTAAGTCAACCAGCTACACATATTTTAAACGCCATGATTAAATAACTATTTACTTATATTAGAAATCAATTGCATTAATGAATCCTAGTTGTTTGAGGTACTAAATTCTTATATTTTCACTGTTTTCCAAAGAGTAAAATCATGAACAATAAAGATGGAAATATTCACCTTGAATACACACACACACACACACACACACACACATATATATATATATATATATATATATATATATATATATATATATATATATATATATATATATATATTGGAGATGTCCCCCTCAAAATCCTCTTGGGCCCTTCATTGCCCCCCCTGAAAAAAACTCTAGCTACGCTACTGGACACCATGCACCAGAGATGAATTCTCTACCACTGAGCCACCGCGGCCCTGCTTGGGCTTGGTCGTCCATACACAATCTCTCTTTTGGCGTTGCTTAAACAACTTCTAGTTTTGTTCTAAATCCAGACTCCATATTGGCGTAGATATTAATATTACAGTCGATTGGTAAAATCAATCTTCCATATTTAAAAAGTAAAGTACACACAAGTAGAAAAATAAGCATTTATCATAAAAGCACTCGCTGCAAGTGTTCAAAATAGATTTATGGTTTCTATAAAATCAATTGAAAATTGCTATTTTTAATTAGGCAGCTAGTGAAAAACAGCAGCTTTCGACTCCAGCCGAGTTTAAACTCAACCTAAACTCAGTTGACCAAAGTGAACTGACCCGACTGACCCGACCCGATAACCCGACTGACCCGACCCGACAACCCGACCCGATAACCCGACCCGAGCTGACCCGATTGACCCGACCCGACAACCCGACCCGAATAACCTGACCCGACAACCCGACCCGAGTTGACCCGATTGACCCGACCCGACAACCCGACCCGAATAACCCGACCCGACAACCCGACCCGAGTTGACCCGACTGACCCGACCCGACAACCCGACCCGATTTGCCTGACCCGACAACCCGACCCGAGCTGACCCGACTGACCCGACCCGATAACCCGACCCGAGTTGACCTGACCCGACCCGACCCGTAACCCGACCCGAGCTGACCCGACCCGACTCGGGTCGGGTTGGGTTACGGGTCGGGTCGGGTCAACCCGACCCGTTTGAGAGCACTAGTCATATGACTGGTTTACTCCATTTTCTACTGGGCTCCGTTTCCTTATTTCTCCCGTGGTACATTGAACATGCATCGGTGACTGATATTATGGTATATTTTGCTTTAATTACGCATTTGTTTCATTTGAAAATGAAATGAAATGAAATCTTTGAGTTTTACGTCCCATGGTTATGCCGGTTAGGCTAAAGGAGACGGTGATGATGAGAGATGAGGGAAAATGATGGAATAAAGAAAGTGGGAGGAAACGGGAGAACCCCGAGAAAACCCACGAGCACGGTGTTTGTCCACCACAAAGTTCACTTGGCAGGGTTGTTTCATTTGAGTGTTTTGTGCGATATACAGGGTGTTTCAAATCAACACCGACAACGTTTGGGAGGTGATTCCTGACACCAAGATAAGAAAAAAGTACAGACAAACGTGGGTGGACAAATGCTATTTTGCGGTGTTATAGACTACTGAAAACATGAAAATATGAACTTTAAAGGTTCATAGCTCCAAAACTATGGGACTTACCGCAGTCGGGTGAAGACCACTGCAAAACTAGTATGTTCTCTATCCAAATATCCAAGTTTCAGAATACTACGATACTTCTGCTACAATTCTTAAAAAGGAAGTTTGGCTACGACCATATAATTTGAAGGGCTCACCAACTACTAACTATCAGTATATATACAGATACATATACGAAACAGAATAATTGTACGTCCGCAATCGAAGCTTATGTCGTGAAATTCAATTTTGCGCCGTATTATCTTTCATGACAATTACGGGCAGAATATTTAAAGATTTTTGATATATTGAAATCTATAGTGTTATTTACGAGTTCAATTCAATAGAAGGATGTTATTTTCTTCCATATATGTTTCGGTCTTTGCACGGTTTTTAGCTCTCACTAGGGCTGATGAATTTCTGAATATCTCTTACAATGACATAAAAAGGAGAATGATTAGTATATTTGGTGGGATTATAGGTGGACAAGTTACTCGAAATTTCCATTCGTGGCTGAGAACAGCAGGTTGAGAAACACAATATGTCATATATTTACAGAAAACATGATCTGATCTTGCATTTTGACAAAACAAAGAGAATTCAATAGCAATTCAATCTCCAAATGGAGAATACAGAAAATGTAGCGAATTATAATTCGTGGATTAGAAGCAAACTCAAGTGTGAATGTTTGAATCGAGTTCTTAGGTAACGTTATCGAAATGAACTAGGTTGTATTTACAAGATAACTTGCTATGTTCCTATTCTCCCTTTGTAATCTCTTACGGAGAACAAAACAAAATATTTCCAGTTCACAAAACACAAGAAGAGTTATCAGAGGAGAAAAAACAGACTCGTCAGCATTCTCTGCCTACATCATCTCCAAAGAAAAGATTAACAGGACAAATCTCCTAAACAAACAATTTAATTCTTCATGTATATGCACTGCAATACGCGAACATGAGCGAAATAAAGGCTTTAAATTCGCTCTTTGTAACACCCAGAAAGAAATTTTTATTCATAAGCAAAGCGTATCATAAAATAAAACGTTTGTATACACACGAGCAAAAGTGCGTTCACACCTCCAAATTTCAAATTTTGCAACGTTAGACAACCAACAATAATGTTAAGGTTCGCTGGTTGAGAACTACATAAGGCGTTCTACAAGTGCACTAGTTTTGTACGAAACATGTCAGTGTAGCAAACTTCAAAAATAGAAAAATATCAATACCTCTGTGACGAATAAAAAATCGGTTAGAATACACAGTATAGTATTTACAGTGCGATTGATATAATAAGAGAGAGAAATTTTATTTAACCTTAGATATATCAAGGAAAAATCAATGTCGGTCAAACATTCATTTCACTTCACAGGTTACACCATTTTGTAAAATCTCCGAATGTTTTACATTACTCGTTTCAACGTTACCTCCATTGTTGTTAGTTATCATTTTAATATCTCTACTAAAACTTTATGAAAAATATCAGACCGAGGTATTTTGACTTCCATCATTGTTTTGTGAGAATATTTTTTTTATCAGCAAAACAATCCTAGCTTTTATTTTTTCTAAATGTATTATTATTATTATTTTTCATTTACACATTAAAGCTAAAAAAAAAAATAGTTTTGGTGTTGTATTACTGGTTTGCAGTGTGTTCTGAAAATGAATCAGAAAAAAATAAATACAAAGAAAAAGAAAAACAAAAAAGAAAAACACCTAAGAAACTAAAAACAAGATGTATAGCGTGTCAGTTCAATTTGTGAAAACCATTGCATTAGTAGAAAATATGTCACACGTTTTAAATATGACAAATAGTCATATTTGTGTGCACATAACATGAGTTTGTGTAACTTAATCTCCAATTAATGATACAAGCATGTGTTTATTAGAAGTATGTACTGTACGATACCAAAAGAATACGAATTCTCTCTTGTAATACGCCGTAATATATCATTTACTATCTTTTGCTATAAGTAATCGATAACTGTAATTTCGTAAGGAAGACTAAATAAAAATGAACTAAAACGTAATCAAATATGAATATCGATGTATGTTTCGGATCATATTTCAATTGGATATATCTCCACTCTCTCTTTCTCTCGGTTAATATGTGCATGATTCTTCCATCTCATCTGTAGATGGAGAACTTTGTTCAAAGAGAAATAATCATATACCCTGCAAGAACAAATTAAATTTAAAAGTATTTAGTTGGCTTTGAGTAAACTTGAACGCATGACCCCGGATTTCTAACCTAGTGACTATAACACATGGACTATTCTATCACGTCTGCCGAAGTCTCCCAACTTGAGAGTTCTGTCATCAAATAATGGTTGGATATAGAAAGAACGGAAATAAAACTTTGATTTACAAAAAATAACAGAAATAAACAGAAACTTTCGGTTTGCCGAATAAAGGCTTAAGTAGCCAAGTCTCGGTTAGGACAACCCTTTTGAAGAAATCTTGAGTGTGACACAATATTTCCTTTCTACCATAGAAGCCTGTGTATCTTGGTAGGTATTTAATTAATTACGCTGAAATCTAAAAGAACCGTCTTGTATGGTGAAATAATACATTACTATCTGTCAAAAGAATTTTTGTCGCGGATCTGCATTGTTTAACCTTTCTGGAATTTATGTTATGAACAATCAGTCCATACAATACGCATCTACTTCGTAATTTAATTATGTTTAAGAAAGCTATTCAAGTAGCAAATATGAATAAAATAGTTATTTATATTTATTTTACTGTTGCAGTTCAGACAACAAGCTGTAAAAATAAAAATAATGTTCATACTTAGCACTTAACGTTAATACAAAAATAGCATTACAACTAGTTTGCGATATTATCTTTGTTACAGAAGTTTCTCTGTGTATCGTTGGATGAGTGGATAACGTACTTCAACACTGAGATAATCATTGGGTGTTTTGTGTTCGAACCTCCACCGCGGCTATCTTATTATTCCTTTTTCTAATGCTTGTTAAAAAAGAACCACAAATATCTGGGTAGGAGGCAGCAATTCAGTCATTTGGATTTGCAGGTACCACGTAATCCTTGTGCTTCTATGCTATGTTGAACAAAGGTTTGTTTAGTGGCGGATATAAGTCCTTGACCAGGTAATGGGGACTGCTTTGAAACCAAATACAGAGTATGAGAATTAAATCTGTCATATCTGTAGTTAGGTGTGAATAAGAAACAAAAAAGAGAACCAAAGATTTAGGAACAACTCAAGTTATTAATAGAATCTATCCAAAGATTTTTGACTTCATCATAAAAGAAATACTAACAACCTTTCGAAAAAAAAAAAAACAGAACTTTGTAACCAGAGGGAAAGAAACCTAATGTGAAGGGTAAGGGTAAAAAAGAAGGAATGTCACAAAACTGCATTTTTGAGAAAATTGCGATTTAATATTGAAAACCGCATAAGAAGAATAGGGTTAGTTACATATTTTGACCCTTTTTACATGGACATTTTTACATCTACGTATGCATGGCATATACAGTCAAATAGTACCAAGAGTCACCAACATATAGGACAAAGCACCCGAAAAAGCACATACATGAACATTCCTTGTTTTTTCCCCTTACCCTTCATGTGAACACACTAAGGACGAATCTTTTACTGTGTAGTGATCGTGATTCAGTGGTCAAGGTGCTCAGTGATCTAAAGGTCGTCAGATTGAATCCACAGAGGGCAAGTGTTTCTTTTCACTTTAGAATTTTTGGTGACAATTGATCGGCGATCACACACATTTTTTATTTTATGATTTTGAATGCTCGAATGTTTCAATACTTGAACTACCAAATCTTCTACAACAACAATAATAATAATAATAATAATAATAATAATAATAATAATAATAATAATAATAATAATAATAATAATAATAATACTCTATTATTATTATTATTATTATTATTATTATTATTATTATTATTATTATTATTATTATTATTATTATTATTATTATATAACGAGGAATTTCTCATCTCGTTTCTGAAACAAAACCAACAAAACCGAAACGAGAAAGAACATTTTCCTTTCGAGATGGGACAAGGCTAATTATCGTCTTACTTTAGAGATGAGAATCGAGACGAGACGAAAAGTATCGTAAACATTTATCGTCTTATCTTGATTCTGGAAGTACTGTATGTCCATTCTCTAAGGAACAATTGCTGTGTGGACAGAATCCTAAAGCTATGTTGTTACTTTGTATTTCGGAGCTCATAGAATTTATCATGGTCTGTGTAAGTATTTTTGTAGCAAAGCTTTTCTAATTACTTCTGCATATCCTAAAAGTTAGTTTATTATATACCTTATTTTTCAGTGATATTGAGTTATTTTTATTACAGTTATTTTCGTTAAAACGTACAGTAGAACACTTTATACATGAAATTTTAGTGGAACCTTTCGTTTAAAATTTTGGTAGTTGCAGAGATGTCTTCTGAAGGTCCAGATCCCTTCCTGAAATCCCGATTTTTCTGTAAGTTTTGCCTATTTTTAAAGCAGCTTTAAAAAACTTTAATACCATTATTATTATTATTATTATTATTATTATTATTATTATTATTATTATTATTATTATTATTATTATTATTATTATTATTATTATTATTATTACTGAAATTTTGTGAATTTAATGGTTTACTCTGTTGCAAAATAGTTAAGCGCTTTCTTTATGGATGTTTTGGTCGTAGCCCGCTCAACTCTGGACTGTCCCTTCATCTATCCCAGCTCCCGTTCAGTGATCATTTTGCTGGAGAAACGCATTGTGTGTAGGTTTTCTCGGGGCTCTTTTGCCTTCCACTTTCTTCATTCCACCATTTCTTTCGTTATCGTCATCGACGTCACCTTTAGCTTAGTCGGTATAACCAGGGAACGTAAAACTTAAAAACATAATTTTTCTTAGGGCTTTGTGAGATCGGTAAGCCACTTTCTACATGAAATTTGACTGGAAAACTTTCGTTTAAAACACGTTCGCAGCGTTATGAGTCACCGGTGCCTCGTGCGATACTTCGCTCTTGTGCGCTTCAATGAGAGACACGGTGACTCGTATAGCACTGAGATCCAAACTCCGTTTTGCACTACCTCAGCGAACATGTTAACATCTAGCTAGTTGTAGGGGCGTACGCAGAGAATATGTCCTGGTCATCCTGACACTTCTGTCCAATCCCAATTATTTTGTAACTTTTGCCTAATGCCTGAGGTAATTTTGAGATTTTAATACAATATGTCCTCACACGGAATTTGTCTTCTATACAGGGTGTTTCAAAACAACACCGACAACGTTTGGGAAGTGATTTCTGACACTATGATAAGACAAAAAGTATAGACCAACTTGGGTGCACAAATGCTTCCTTTCCTAGTTATAGACTGCCGAAAAGAAAAAATAAACTTAAAAGTACTATAGCTCCAAATCTATGGGACCTACCGTAGTCGGCTCATGATTTTTTTAGGAACTAGTATGTGCCTTATCCAAATATCCAAGTTTCAAGATCCTGCGGTACTTCGGCAACAGATACAATTTTGATAGAGGTAGTGGGTGAATACTTCAAATTATATGCACGTAGCCAAACTTCCTCTATAAAATTATTGCATGAGTACCCTAGGATTCTGAAACATGCATTTTTCGATAGCGCACATACTAAATCCTAAGTGAAGTCTGGATCCGACTATGGTATGTCCCATAGTTTTGGAGCTATGGACCTTTAAAGTTCATTTTTTTTTCAGGTTTTCGGCCGCCTATAAATCGCAAAGGAAGCATTTGTGCACCCAGTTTGGTGTATAATTTTTGTCTAATCTTGCTGTCAGGAATCACCTCCCAAACGTTGTCGGTGTTGTTTTGCAACACTATGTATATATTATAAGAGGAAGAGATGGATATAAACATTTTTTAAAAAAAATATGTGAGCCCATCTTCCGTTGTCGTTAAAAATCTGCTTTTGAGGGCAAAAGGAGGCAAGTTTTAAACACGTGGTCAATATGTAAAAGTGACATTGTAATTGTCTGCCCGATCATCACGGAAATTGAATGAAAGGTTTGAAATGAATATTTGAATACATTTAGTACTTGGAAGAAAATGGTTAGCTGATGTCCACTGGAAACTTGACAGAACTTCGATACGATTATGAGGATGGTCAACTATGCCTAAATATAACAGGTGGAAGTGAACACGAGGAAACAAGTAATTGCGGATTTAAGTTTAGCATTAGAAGTCACTGAAAAACAGAATGCGTTATGCACAAACGACAAAAATTTAATTTTTTATAAGGTTTGTAGACGTGATTAACAGGTTATCTTTCTCAACGGATCAACCATTTCTTACACGTGTTTGACGTGTTTACTTGCGCTCTCAATTGATGCTGACTGATTGCGGCTACGTTAACATTTGGTCTTTATTGAGTCTGATTCCTTTACTTCACTTCAATCCCCATAATTTCTCTTCATGTGTATTTCCACTTAATTTTTTCCCTCTAGGAGTAGTTGATCATTCTCTAAATAGTGTCCAAGTTCGCCAGCGGACTGCCGGTGACCATTTGTTACAAGGGGAAAGCAGACTTTGATAAATAAACTTCGGGTCCATCCTTCGGAGGTAGTAGTGCAAATTCAAAATCCTAATATTACAAACTGGGACAGCAAAATAGCCAGAAATAGTGGAGAAAAAGAGTTTTGAAGATTTTTACTCACGTATATATGATACGACGCGTAAAGTTATCAAGTGAAGGATTGGCAGAGCATCTACGATCCCCGTGCAAAGGACCTGGCTTGAATTCCCGCACGAGTGAACTTTTTTCTTTTTTTCTTTAACCAATATAGTAGCGATAAAATATTAAGTCACCATATACTTATAATGCTTAAAACAATAACAAAGTTCAAACTAGTTGTCAAATCTTTTATTGCTTCATGTTAGGAAGCAATAAAATGTAACCTATTCATCGTTGTATATTGATATTACGAGTTATACCATGGTTAGCACAGTCGTTGTATAAAAATGGTCTAGACGCTTCGTATTTATATCTATCGACAGTGTGCAAATTACAATGAGTACGAGGAAGACATTCCCTTTGGTGATACTGGATGTATGGTATAACCAGCTGCGTCATTTCAGACTTCGCTTAAGGGTGGGAAGAGCACCACCGACATAAGACTTCCACGTTTTGTACTAGTATAAATCGATCAAAGTATATTTATTCCTCAAACTCTCGAGAGGAAAATGCCCCTCCTGCTCTCCCTAAATGACACTCATGGCTACAACTGTCATAATTTGCCATGCTATTGTCCTCTGAAGCACAATCTATCACCCTTTCTAAAAGTCATGTCAATTCGCACACTGTACACAGATATAGACACGAAACCTCAAGAACATTTTCACACAACGACTGTGCTCACCATAATATAACCCGTGACAGCAATATACAACGCGGAGTAGGTTACATTTCATTGCTATTTAACTTGAAATATTCAAAGCTTTTACACTGATTTGAACATTTTTATTGTTTTATGTATTACATACATATGATGAATTAATATTTTACTTGAAGTTACAAATGGCTACTTTGTTGGTTAAAGCAAAAAACAAAAAAATGACTAGAGCAACAATCGAACCCAAGACCCTTTCTACGGGAGGCGAGGATCTTCCTAACTCCGCCACGCCGCCACTTCACAACTTTTCGAGTCGTGTCATACATACATGCAGCGAGTTGGAACCTTTAAGACGCTATTCCTCACTATTTCTGGCTATTGCGCTCCTCCAGTTTGTAATATTAACATTTTAGATGTGCACTACTGCTTCGCGAAGGAGGCCCTGAAGTTTATTTACCAAAGCCTGCTTTCCTCTAGTTAGTTAGCTCTGGCCGGATTTTTCTCATGTTACTTCCATACAATACAATTCAGTAAAAGTATACTCCAAAAAAGAGTTTTTGACGAATCTCTCATGACAGTAAGATGAAATTCGGCATTTAAACTCCACCTTATAACTCTGTGACTACATAATCCATACTTTTCGGAAATTCCAACTCTACCAAAGAAAGGAGGGCAACTGCTACAATATCTTAATTTCTCATTTTATATTCATAAACTGGCCAAAGCGAGTAAGTATTTTAGCTGTTTAAAAAATCTAGAAGATATTTAACAGTTACATTCACTTGAATCTTTTTCATTTCTAACTAACTAACTAACTCTATGGCCTATGGAGGCCGGAGGTTCGATGCCACGTTCACAAAAGCTCTCCACTGACTTCTATCCTTAGCTAACTGCATCCAGTTTCTACTTTGTATTCCAGTCTCTGCGAGATCCATCTTAATATTGTCCTCCCATCTGCTCCTAGGTCTTCCTAATGGTCGTTTTCCGATTGGTCTTCCAGTCAAGACTTTGAAAGCGTTTGTACTTTCTTCCATTCTAGCTACATGACCCGCCAACCTAAGCCTCCTAGACTTGACGACCCTAACAATGTTGGGTAAACCGTATAAATTACGTAGTTCCTCGTTATGAAGTTTCCGCCATTTCCCATTCCCGTTCCCCTTGGGTCCGAATATTCGTCTCAGGATCTTGTTCTCAAATACTTTCAGTCTATGTTCTTCCCTCAGAGTAAGTGACCATGTTTCGATTTCACTTCGATTAATATGCTATTCTATTGTGGAAGATATTTGAATACTTCGCAAATAATATTTCCATAAACTTATTCTCCTCGTTCGAAGATTGAGCATTTCAACTAGTTCGCGTCTGAGCTTTAAAGAGTGCTCCAGCCTATATTTTTTAACGAACTGTGTATTCTATTTTTTATTTTTAGAATATATTTACGGTTCTTTTGAACCCGTATTAGGAACCTAGAATAGCACTTTTAGGAAACTAAAAATCAAGTTTAATTATTCTGTTGGTCATAATAGTTCAGCGAGCGATCAACTATTCTACGCAGATTTCTAATTTTAATCTATTTTGAGTTACGTGGAACTAGCTCCTTGTATGGCTTGTAGATTAATAGAAACATTTCAGAGTTTACACCACCAATCGTCTTTCCTCAATCTGATAGTTCTAAGACTGATCAGTTGGTTCATTGGGAGTGTAACATCCTTTCAGCACCGAGAGTATATGAGACGTTGATCTACAACATGGGATTCTAAACTTAATGAACTCCCATCAGAAATCAATCTATTGATAAAGTTGATTTCATAAATATTGCATTCTTTCCATTCTCACGTGAGTATTCCCAAATAAAATATGACCTTCCAGAATGCAGACTGCCTTTCCATTTAGAATGAACACTAGTTTATTTATCATATTCTCATTAAATAGTGAACATGATTTCTTTTTTCAACACACTGAAACATCTAATAATAAAAACAAAATATACTAATATTGTATCGTTCCTCTTCTCTTTGTTTTCACACAGAGCAGTATTTCATTGATAACGTTGTGTTTTAAAAAAGGTGGTTTCAGTTCACAGTTAAGACAGAGGTAGACCGGCACTTGAAAGAGCCTCTGGATATATTTGCTTTGCTCCTCTGCACGCTGGTGACTCACCAACTTGCTACTTTCATTTCAATTACTCGTATATTTAGTTTCGGATGTAAGCTTATTTCTATATATTATTAATGGAAAGAAATCTAGAATGCCCTTAATTTTGATCTACTTAGGTAGAATCACACTTGCACCTTTACATTATTACCTTACACAAGAATAAGAAAAAAATCTAACAGAATGAAACTACATACCTTTAAAACTCTAATACTACAAGTAATGGCAGTTCCTTCGTCGAAAAGAATCAAGATTGCACTTGACAAAGATTAGAACATAGATCAGCTGATTGATAGGTTAGTACGCTAACCACTGCGCCACATACTCGGGTGCTTACTTTGCTGTTATACACTTTAAACATCCATCTTGTTTTTTTTTTATTCTGTCGTCTTACCATATAACAGTTTCTCTGCTTTCCCTCCTTGTCACAGTATTCGTATTATTTGCATTTGCGAACTTAACATGTTTTGTTGTTTTACAAGGAACCACAGCTTTAAAAGTCTTTAAGGTCAATTACATTAAGCTAGCTGATTTTCTAATATATCTTCCATTGCTTCAAGGGGAAAAAGGTACTATCCGGCGGAAAACATGCATAAACTTATGTGACAGAGAGTACCTATCGCTTTCTTCAAGGCAAGTTTATCAAAGATTTGAATCCAACATGGTATTTTTGCTGGACGCCTAAAATTTTCACAGTAGGCTTCCAAATGGACCATAATATGGTGATGAAGTACAATATGGTTGGATCGGCGTTTCTAACTTCTATTGACCCCCCCCCCCATCATGTTTGGGCTGGCTATGGACCTGGTGGACTCATTGACTAATCAGTATAATTTTAGATGCAAATGATATGTAATTTCTGACATTAAATAAAATTCTGTTTTAAAAAATAAAAAAATAATCCAGAACATTTTATCCGATTAGTCACTTTATTTAATTATTAAGTTCATTTTCCTCTCTTTGATTGGAGCAAATCTGCCTAATACATGCTGGTTGAACCCTGGTATTTTTATTGTCAAGTCTTTTTCGATGGGAAACGTAACCAATGGCGATAACGTTTCTTAGGGCATTCAGTTCCTTGAAAGTGTCGTTTATTTTCGATGTGGGAAAAAGCCTTTCTTATTAAGCTGATGTCATAAGTACAGGTAATATTAATTTAAGAAGCTTTGTAGACTCACTAAATAGTTTTTCTAGATTATTGCGAAGAATTCATTCTAGCCAACTCACTCCCTGACAGTGATCCAATTTCCTCTCCAGCGTAGACTGAAGACAGTTCGTGGCAGAGGTTAACGTTATATATATATTATAGATATAAATGTAAATTGAACACATTTTATTCAGTTTGTGTAGGAAAATTTAAAATAAATTGTGGAAATACATCTAGTACAAACATTATTGCCATAAGATGCCCTGTGAATTTAAACCGGATTTTTTTTTTCGAATACTCTCCTGAATGCCCTTTGCTTGTTTTATCTAAGCTTTAATTGGAAGTTTTTTCTTCAGTTGAAAGCTGGGCATTTTTTTTTTTTTTTTTGTAAGTTATTTACAGAAGTCATGGTATAAATTCATTCAGAATTTGTAGGTTATTTACAGAATTAGAGCACACACAATACAACTAAGTCTAATAACTAAAAACCAAAACAGCTGATTAAAAAAATAGCTGATACAAAAGAGGTACCGGAATATGAATTGCAAATATCACATATGCATACATGAACAAACACACATACGGGAGCAAAATAAAAGCTACATCCCAAATCATCCATCTTGGTTAAGCAACGCACGATGAACACAATATACTTGCTCATGAGGCGAAACAACGCTTATCGATGTCATACGTTCTGGAAAGCAAATTTTGAAATCCACCAGATGTAGGATCAGTATTAACAGAAACCATAAAATAAAGAACATCAAAATAACAGCATTGTCAGTTCTACACCCAGAAATGTTTGCTGGGATATGTCCAAAACGTCTATGCAATATATACCTTTCTTATTCTGCAGCCGGAAAAACGATAAGTAATTCTTAATTACTGTCACCTATATTCTTAGCAAAAAAGGATAGAACGATTATTTTTAAGAAAAGAAAGAGTACATGATGAGGCGTAAAATAAATCATTTCTCTATCAGACAAGTATATTTCGTTAAGAAAGTCTACAAATGTTACTAGAGTTTGGAAATTTTGGGGAGGTCGGGACCTGGTAGACCTTCCCCTCGTGGCTGCGCCCCTGAACATTCCCAAATTCAATGTGGCGTTTCCTATCATACAGCTTTAGGTGGAAAGTTGTCAAGAGTATAAAATACACTTATTCTATAAAGAAAATATATATGTATATGTACAGTTCGCAGCAAAAAACCTGCAGCATGAGAATGTAAGTTTATTGTGAAACGACGAAATCTTTTGTTCCAAAATAAATGTGTAGGGGAGGACGCAGAGGTTTCTCCTGGCGTGATTCGTGCCAGGTAGACGTTATGTTGATTCCCTACTCTCTTAGGCGCAGTTTCACAATAGACTTACATGGTCATGTTGCAGGTCTTTTGCTGCGGACTGTACCTTCTGCAATTTATAAATGCGTAAGTAAAATTTTCTAAGACCCTTAAAATTGTAAGTTTGGCAACAACGCATTCTGAGTGAGAGGAGGGGAAGGAATGAAAACAGAAACAAGACTTAGGAACGCAGCTCATAGTTTGCTGTTTAAAATTCTCCGTTCCTCTTTTGTTACTTATAATAACGATACTTCTAGTACAAAACAGCACCTTAGCATTAATGAACCACTTTTTCTTTTTTTAAAAAAAAAAGAAAACACAAACACACTTCTCGACGAAAAATAAAGATCGTCATAAAAAGAAGGGTAGTTAAGGAGTTCGCTATCTATCAATGCAACTGAAGGAGCGTTCTCTGGTTGTTGCGATGGCCATGAGTGTTCAGTTTTGCTCGTGCCTTCGAGCAACGCACATCGCAGAGTCTCCGGAGTGTGATGTAATAAGTTTCTTTTACTACACCTTTGCGCTGTGTGTTAGGTTGTTTTCTGTGGCCTAAATTCGACTGTTAGTGACCATTTTAGTGATTACAGTGTAATTAGTGTTTGTTCCCGAGATAGTACAATGTCATATAAAAAGGACTTGCAATATAAATTTATGTTTGATAAGCGTTATCGTAGTTCACGCCCCAATTCGAGCCAGGTCTACCAGTGGTTAAATGAGACTTTTCCTCGTCTCTTCGAGCAAATTTGTGCTCTTCAACTTCATGAAGAGTCTTATAGCATTTATATTAAGTTCAACAGTGTCAACGACTATGAACAGTTTGCGTCGATCGTTCCGGAGTCTGTGCTATTTCACCACGCTGATGGAAATTCGAGTATTGTGAGGATCTTGCCGGCCGAGGACCCAGTGAAAATGGTGCGTGTTTATGATTTTCCGCTGGAAGCACCACTCCAAGTATTAGAAGACCATTTCCGTTTATATGGTACAGTACGAAGTGTAGAACGGCAATTTTGGGCTGCTCCATTCCCTACTGGGATTGATAGTGGTGTCCGTAGCATCCATATGGAACTCAATAAACATATCCCATCCCGTTTAATAGTGCAGGGTAACAAAGTGAGTGTTTCGTATGACGGGCAACCGATTACTTGTTTTTTTTGTTTTTTTTTTTTTTTGCCAGAGTGAATTTCATACCATCTTCAGCTGTCCTTTAAAGAAAAAAAACAGTTCTGTGGGCGTGAAACCCACCCTGGGCCCTGTGAATATGACTGAATTAGGCAAGGTGCCGCGTACCCTGCAGTCATCGGGATCCTTGGAACGTGTGGCTGAAGCCCCCTTGGTCTCCAGCCCTGGACCCGCGGGGGTTAATAGTCTCGCCGATACTTCTGAGTTCCCTGAGCTACCCCGACGTTCAGTTGCTACAGAGTTAACGAAATCGAAGTCAGAGCGGGAATCTCCACAAATGACGGTGCCTTCGCTGCTCCCTCCCGAGCCGCCACTGGAAGATCCGCGTGCAGTTGTTATTTGTGTGAATCAAGACGCTTCTTCGATTACGAGTGAATCTTTATCATCTGGCACTGATACCTTTCTTACCCCCCCCCTTTACTAGCAAGTGTTGTCTCTGTGGAACCAGATCCTGCCTCCCAGCAAAAAAGAAGAGTGTCAAGGTCAGTTACGAAGAAAAAGGAGCTGACTGCTTCTCTGTCTGCCTCTCAAGGAACGAAACGGCCAATATCACGTGACACCCGCTCGAAAGAGAGGGCAATTTCTGATTCCGAGTTGTAGTGAGTGCAAAAGTGTGTTTATTTCAACTTCCGACAACGAAGTTTTGTGTGCGACTCGTGGTCTCCTGTTATGGCTTGTCTTGGTATTGTGTTTATTTTCCTTGTTTGTTCTCTATTAACGGGCAAGTTTTTCGTTATATATTTGATTTCTTTCTACAACAGTGTACCTCCGGGTTCTTTAAGTAAGTACTTTTTCGTATATTTTTTCTTTTTGAATGTGAGTATGCCAATGATCAACTCTTTCACCCTTCTTACGTTAAATATTAATCGGATTAGTTCAGCGCAAAATATAGCACTACTCAAGCAATTTATCGAGGGGCGTCGCCCGGATGTATGTTGTTTAACAGAACTGACTTTCCATTCATTTGACTTTCTTACTGATTATCATGCTATTTTTAATTGTGAATCTTCTACTGGTGTTGCTATTTTAGTGAGGAAAGGCTTAACCTACGATAGAATAATGTTGTCCCCTGATGGTAGGGCAATTCGCTGTTACGAAGAAAAAGGAGCTGACTGCTTCTCTGTCTGCCTCTCAAGGAACGAAACGGCCAATATCACGTGACACCCGCTCGAAAGAGAGGGCAATTTCTGATTCCGAGTTGTAGTGAGTGCAAAATCGAGTGAGATATTCAAGATATGTGCTTCCTCTGTATCTATGCTTTTTTTGGATATCTCAAGATACGAGAAAGGGAAGAGTTTTTTTTTGCCACAACTATTCCGTCTTTAATTCCTCCAGGCGTTCAACACTGTATTGTGGTGGGGGATTTTAACGCGGTGATTGATCCTCGTGACTCTCTCACCCCTTCCCCTCCGTGCCACGCCTTAGTTGAGCTGGTGCGCGCTCTCAAGTTACATGATGCGCTGGTCACCTCTAATTCTAAGCACGCCATGATATTTACCTGTTCTACCACTCGCAGTCGCTTAGACAGGGCATATGTAACGGACCCTTTATGTAAAGCAGTGTTACATGTTTTAATTATTCCTGTCCCGCTGTCTACTCATGCAGCGGTAGAAGTAGCTTTTAAGTTACCGTTTTCTCTTCCTGCCGCACGTGTCCCTTCCTATTGGAAGATCAACAATGATGTGATGTCACGAGAGGAAGTGGTAGACGCGTTTACTTCGGGTTTGAGTACTGGTGTAAAATGCAACGATATTATCCAACGGTAGGAGCATGGTGGAGTCAATATTGCAAACCCAAAATACGTAGTTTTTCTCAATGGCGTGGTAAACTTGTACGTCAACAGGATCGTCAGTTATACGATTTTTTCTACCGTGCGCTCTGTGACCTTTGGGCGGCACCACCGTCCCTTGTCAATCAGGCCAGTATCAATGATCTTAAACGCCGGATGCGACAGATAGATTCTCATGCCTCGCTTCAGGCATATTTTTCAGAGGACTTATATCATTGTTTTCCGGAGGAAACATCTTCCTTGTATCATGTCGATCTTTTGCTGCGTCAACGGCGTGCCACTTTCATCGAGTCCCTTGTTATGGCGGATGGCAATATCACGACTGATTTGCTCAACATGTTACAAGAATTTACTCGGTACTACACCGAGATTGCGAGCGCGCAGACAATGGATTACACTTCCGCCCCTGAATTTTTATCAGCAATCCCTCACACGCTGTCAGAGAATGACGGTCATGACTTGATGCGTCCTATCACAGAGGAAGAGATCTTTTCTGTTCTCCGGCGTGCCGAAGGCCGCAGTTCCCCAGGGGTCGACGGTTTGAATTTTTCCTTTTATAAGCGTTATTGGCCTTTTCTCCGCGTGACTCTTGTTTCGCTCTTTAATTCGTGGCTCTCGGGTGCCCCTTTTGCGCACAATACAGCTATAGTGGTGCTTCTCCCGAAATCGCCTACTGCACGTGAGGTTTCCGATTACCGGCCCATTTCCTTATTACCAGTCGACCCGAAATTATTTACGAAGGTTATAACAGCTTGAGTTCGTCCTATTATTCAACGATTAATTAGTCCGTTCCAGGCGGCGCTACACCAGACTCATAACATTCAATACACTATTCGTTCTCTCCGGGATCTTTTGGCATATTTTCACTTTCGTCAGCTTCCTGCAGGAGCCCTCGCAGTTGATTTGGCCAAAGCTTACGATAGCGTAGATCATCACTTTCTCCGCCTAACGCTTGACGCCTGGGGCTTTCCTTCAGCTTTCTGCCAGGTAATAGTGAATCTGTATGCTACGACGAATTTCCGTCTTCAAATTAATGGCCATTTATCTTCACCCATTTCGTTACAGCGTGGTTTGCGTCAAGGATGTTGTTTCAGCACTATATTGTTTGCCTTAGTTTTAGACCCGCTTCTTTACCGTTTGGCCACCTTATCCCCCTCGGGACCTTCACTATTTCACAGCCAAAATATTTTCGGTTACGCTGATGATTTAACCATTACTGGAGTGGATTCTGCGTCCTTGCAGGGAGTCTTTCCTGTTATGCAGCGCTATTCTCGTTGCGCAGGTCTTCACTACAATGACCGGAAAACTCATGTGTTACAATTTAATGACTTTCAGTTACCTGCGAACACTCTGGGTGCCCCCAATTTACCGCATGTCTCTTCCTTAACTATATTAGGCATACCTTTCACGTCCCACCCCACTCCCCACTATGATGAGATTTGGGCACCTCTTTTAACACAAGTCCGCCGTTTGTTTTATTCCCAGCGGTTTCGTCGACTTCATTTACTCCATCGTATCCACTTTATCAATATTTATGTTGCACCCAAGCTGTGGTATCGAGCGCGCGTTTTTCCCTTACCGGAGATATATGCCAAACGTTTTGAATCTCTGTTCCTTTGGCATATCTGGCGTGGATTTTATTTCCGTCTTTCGCGTACCGCACTTTATCTGCCACGTTCTATGGGTGGGTTAGGCTTGGTCAACATTCGCTTAAAATGCCAAACTTTAGTCATGTCAGACTCCTACTCCGCGCTCTCTTCAACTGGTTCTTTCAGTAATCACTGGTTTACTGTTTCTGGCCGGATTATGAACATCCAATGAATCTACCTCTCATTCATTTCCCAGCCCAGTGTCCGGCGTATGTCCGGACTTTCATCCGTTATTGGACGTATTCCGGGGTGATCCTCAACCCGAGGACACACAATGCACGCTCGTTATATTGTGCTCTTGCCATGTTAACATATCCTCAAACGAAACTGCGCATCGTTCAGTTTTTTTCATATGTCGGTTGGCAGCAAGTGTGGGCCAATCTCTCGAACTCTGTACTACCTTCGTACATGCAAGTCCTTTGGTTTCAGGTTGTACACCAGCTTACCCCTACACGCGCGCGTTTGTTCGCGATTCAACGCGTTCCTGATGCGTTGTGTGCTACATGCAACCAAGAGGACACTCAGGCTCATCGCTACACCCAATGTGCTGGAGCCCCTCCTGTCTGGCACGCTTTTCAGGAACTAGTGGGACGTATCACTCGTCGCCCGCCCTCTCAGTTTACGGTGGAGCATATGTTCTTCCCTGATTTTCGTTTCCCCCCCCCCCCGCTAAACATCGGGCCGTGCTCTTTCTTGCAGCCAGTACTCTTGCTTATTTCCAGCGCTATGTAACCTTTCTGGATGCATGCACTTATTTCGATTTTTTGAGACGTACACGTCACAAGCTTTATTCTCCAGATCGCGATCGGCACTATTTTAGACGATTTTTGGAAGTTGTTCTGCAATGAACTTTTCGCTGTCTCCCCCCTTTTTTTAATTTCTTTTATTTTTTAAAATTTTATTATTATTATTGTTATTATTATTCTGTATTTTCCTTTAATTATTGTTTTTATTTCTGTTTCTTATGCCTTTCAAGTTGTACTCACTTTCAAGTTGTTTAATACTTTTCTGTTGTATCACGAATAGTTGAGTGAAAATTCTGTATTTGAAGTTAGTACCAATAAAACTGAGTGTTAAGTAGTTTATTTTTTTGTGTTGATGCAATATTTTTAACCTGGTTCCAATCCTACTCGAAGCATTTATTTTTTTATTTTGTAATTTTTCAGTCATTCTTGCCTTACATTTTTATAGTATACAGTATGTATTACACAGAGGTGATGAACAACTTCTAATTTATCCAAAAATAAGGTGTACAGACGTAGAAACTTTTCTATATAAATAACAATGTGAGTGCCCTTAGTGCGAATAACTTGTTGCATCGAGCCAAAAATGTTTGTAAATTGTAAATAAATTCGGAGATTAGTCTTCAGGAAATCAGTATCAGATCTAATACCTCCTTAATCACTACCAGGACGCAATTCACATTATTATTATTATTATTATTATTATTATTATTATTATTATTATTATTATTATACACAACTTTGGCGTGGGAGACCCGAGTTCGATTTTTGGCTTGAGTTCATGTGGTTACGGGTCTATGTTAAGCTGTACGTTCACTTCTCATGTGAAACTCCCTGCTGAAAGTGGTGCTAAACTCAAAATCAAATATATTTTTATTATTATTATTATTATTATTATTATTATTATTATTATTATTATTATTATTATTATTCGCATCTTTGGCTTGGAATACCCGGGTTCAATTCCCGGCAGGAGGCTCATGTGGTTCGAGGCCTACGTTAAGCTGTAGATTTATTTCTCATATAACCTCGCTGCTGAAACGTTCGCTAAACTGAAAATCAAATAATCCTATATTATTATTATTATTATTATTATTATTATTATTATTATTATTATTATTATAAGTAGGGAATAGGGAAAAGGATTGACGGTACTAAATTTGGTGAGATTTTATTTCTTCCCAGTATGGACTTTATTTTTGTCTTGGTGTATCAGAACCATTTTAGATAGGCTTTCACGAAGATCTCACATTGTTTTCACTTAAAAGTCTTAATAGCCCTCAATAGTATCACCGCTTGCTAGAGTCTATCTCACAAGAATGCACTCACTTTCATAAGACAATTGGCCATCACCTTACTCACTTAGTATTTTACGAGAGGAAATGAGGTGTGCACTCTCCTGTTTTCAAATCGGTTTTGTCTCAGGTTCTTAGAAGTGAATGTAAGCCATACATAGAATTACGATATTATTAAAAAAAAAAAAAACTGGTTGTATCTTCTTTTTAAAGATAAATGATGTGCTCAAAAGTGAGATCTCTTCCACATTTTCCTATAGAAAAGCTTGTCTGAAGAGGGATCAAAATAAGTTGAGGCCATAGTGGGACATTATTTAGTATATTTTAGATCCTGCGCAGGCGAAGTTTCAACTTCGAGGGGGAAGATACACCTAGAAATAATACTGAACTCACTACCGACTGTGTTCAGCATTCAGATTTGGGAACCTGCCTATTGAATGTTTTCCTCATTCTCTGCCAACTGCCACACATTTGTATCTTCAAGACATCATTATAGGATGTAACTTCTGATGCTAAATGTCTATAATTTTTCTAGCACACCAAAGGTTTTGATTTTGCAATGTCGTCATGGATAACATCAATGTTTTCTGGGTCAGTATTATTGAAGGTGCACTGCAGCGAAGTTCATTAACAATGAACCTTTGGCCTTTTAGAAATCTGCAACTCAAATTCTCACACTAACATTAGAAGTTGCACGGTTCCTCAACAATTGACACATATCTAGATGGATTTTTGAGGTGATATCCTTCTAGTAGAGGTACCCAATAAAGGCTCGGTAATGCGCACCACAGAGCCGGTGAGGTTGCGATTAGCTATCCGCTCTGTTCGACTCGGCCCAGATGAACCATCCTCTCGAGTCGGCTCGGTTCAGGTGCGCCGTCGGCTCAGTAGACGTGACATATAAGCGGTCTTTCTGAGCTCGACTCTGTGGCGAACAAGCCGCGAGCCGACCAATTTAAACCAATTGCACAATTAGAATTGGTATGTTCCATTCAATGCATTCAAATAGACCGAGTTAGGTCGCTAGAGGTTAGATCGGTTGTCGCTTTTATGGAATGACTTTATGTCCGGCTTAGTGAATCGTCTTGAATCTGATCTCTCCTTAAACAAAGTCAGTTGTAAATTTCCCACTCGATAAATTTCTTGTATAGCTATCTTGAAGAATTGATGGATTTAAGCAGTGTTCAGTGGCTTTTATTGGTTAAGGTGAGTAGGGCCATGGTTCTTATTGGACATTTGAAAAACAACACTAAAAAGAACGATGT
Source organism: Thermobia domestica (assembly GCF_964235325.1). Lineage (NCBI taxonomy): Eukaryota > Metazoa > Arthropoda > Insecta > Zygentoma > Lepismatidae > Thermobia > Thermobia domestica. The sequence continues at coordinate 199,828,182 of NC_137456.1, read as the reverse complement.
CTTTTTTTATTATTTAAAATAAAACTTCACAGGTTTTCTTTACAGCACCATGTTTTGCATCCATACAGCACCGTACGATTTCCATTGGAGAAAAGATATTCAAGTGACAATTAACTCACATTTTCTTTACTGTTAATCTACTCTGCTTTTCTGTTATCAGTAAAAGTGTTTAACCCTTAAGAGATCCGGGGTTTTTGGGCTATTTTTTAGACTTTCAGTCAAGCAGCTACTGCATCGTCACTATTTATCCTAGGATCATGGTTCATACCTCATTCTCTTCAGAATGGATCTGGCTTTCAAATGATACCACTTGCATGCTCATACCATATACCAGGAGCGGGAAAAATGATGTCAAAGGGAAAATTTCGGAGGGAAATTTTTTCTCGCACTTTGGGCCCCCCTGGAGCGACCCTGTGTGAACGTAGCCATCTACAAAACATCTGATAAATAGTACTTGGTATACTGAATGTGTGTGCCAAATTTCACGTTTCTATTTTGAATACCAAGGGCGAGAGAAATTTTATCAGGAATTCTCACCATGCCCCAAATTACCGTAAAACACCATGATCTCAGGTAAAAAATTTCCTGAGACATCCCTAATTACCCTAGGGTCACGTTTCGCCCATCATTCTCTTCAGAATAGAACTGACTTTCAGGCGGTATGACTCACGTGTCTCCATCATGTATCTAAGGCGGGAAACTGAGGAAAACGGGATTTTTTGGGTCTAAATGTCCCTTTTTCAACTTTTAGCACCCCATGGACCCCCCTGTTTTAACGCAGAGATCTGAAAAAAATCTGGTAAATACTACTCGGTGGGCTGAATGTTTATGCACAATTCCAATTTTCCAGGTGCAAAAGTAAGCCCGCCAAAAAAAAAAAAATTACCGACAATGTCCCATATTTCCGTACACAGAGGGACATTTTTAAACATTCCCTGAGACATCCCTAATTACCCTAGGGTCATGTTTCGCCCATCATTCTCTTCAGAATAGAACTGCCTTTCAGGCGGTACCATTCGCTTGTCCTCATTGTGTATCTAAGGCGGGAAAATCTCATGAAAGGGATTTTTCGGTAAAAATTTCCCTTTTTCTACGTTTAGCCCCTCTGTACCCTTCTGTTTTAACGCAGAAATCTTAAAAAAATCTGGCAAATACTACTCGGTGGACTGAATGATTGTGCACAACTTCAATCTTCTAGTTGCAAAAATAAGCCAGCACAAAAATAGTACCGAAAATGACCAAAATTCCCCTATACAGAAGTATATTTTGATAAAAATTCCCTGACACTTCCCTAATTACCCTAGGGCCATGTGTCGCAGATCATTTTCTTCAAAATAGAACTGCCTTTCAGGCGGTACCATTCACTTGTCTCCATCATGTATCTAAGGCGGGAAAATGAGGAAAAACGGGATTTTTGGGTAAAAATATCCCTTTTATCAACTTTTTGACCCTCTGGATCTCCCCCTGTTTTAACGCAGAAATCTGAAGAAAAAATCTGGTAAATACTACTCGGTGGACTGCATGTTTGTGCAAAATTTCAATCTTCTACGTGCAAAAATAAGCCCGCCAAAAATACTTTACATACCCCCCCCCCAAAAAAAAGTATTACACGAATTATAAATTTTAGGCTTATGACGTCATCACCTCCTATGTCTCGACACAGGAAGGTGTGAAACCATCCGTAATGTCTTCTGCAATGCCTCTGGACTTGAGAAACAAAAACAAAAACAAAAAAAAAACGGACTAAAAAGCTCAAATAGGAGAGTTATAACGCGATGTACCATGAAACACCCCGTATGGTACAAATTGTACAATCCGCGGCAAAAAACCTGCAACATGAGGATGTAAGTTTATTGTGAAACTACGCCTAACAGCACAGGGAATGAACATAACGTCTAAGTGGAACGAATCACGCCAGGATAAACCTCGGCCTCCTCCCGTGCACACTTATTTTGTAGCAAAAGACTTCGTGATTTCACAATAAACTTATATGCTCATGTTGCAGGTTTTTTTGCCGCGGATTGTACCATGAGATCCCCAATGATTATCAATTTGGGCAACAACGACACGCTGATGTTCTCTCAAGCTTCACAGCGTAAGCGTGAAAATTCATGAATTATCGAAAATGAATTTTCTGAAAGGTAGTCCAAACTTTTGAATATATATAGAGTAATTTTGAATAGGCCTAATATAGGCACATTAAAAGCAAAATGATGATATCGAAATATAATTTGACAGAAACTTGAAATATCTTGTCTAAGAGTTCAATCTGTTGGTTAAGTTACTTTTAAAATGTATCGCGTTACTTTGTCATCACCTTTTCCTTATATACAGTATATGACACAAGTTATACTAGGTGATAATTGTTACTAATAGAACTCACAGTCGGTTCGGAAGTAGCGCGCTATTTGTAGCGAAGCTACAAATTTTGTAGCTCTAGCTGTAGCGGCGCTACATGTCTATATCTGTAGCTTGTAGCTTTAGCTGAGCCACATATTTTTATAGTTCACAGAGAAAAATCCGTTCTCCGGATAGCGGTATATTGCACAAATATACGGTATCCTCTTGCTTACTATAGAAATCAGTATGGAGCATACGTTATCCGTATGCTACATAGGCACTGCCCTTAGATGTTACATCATGCCGTTTCAGGATGCCTGACATCTAACTGTTTTCCGTATATCACATGCATATACTTATGTTACCTTCGTCAGCTATATGTTATATACGTCCATTTGTATGTGAGATCCTGAGTGCCTACATTGTTTCATACAGAAAGTACGTATAGATGGAACACTTATACAGAAAATATTATAAAGCATGCGTTTTCAGTTATACGTCTGCTGTACGTTAAGTCCAAAAACTACAGGAATTACGCATGTAACCTATCTTTTTAAGTACGCTACCTACGTTTTTTTTTCTCAGTGTGTGTAGCGAATTTTGCCCTAAAACTAGAAATAATTCTTTTCCAGGACGCAAAAATAGTTTGTAACTCCAACATTTCCTCGCAATTTTTAGTAAATTTTTATATGATGATAGGGACAAAATATGATTGTTTTCTGATTTCTGTCTCCAAATTATTTTGCAACAATATTACAAGAAAATTTTCTGAAATAAATTGCGTACTGACTATCGGTCAAAAGATTAGTAATGACTCTCAAAGTGGATCTACATGCCATTCTTGCAGCAAAATCATATACATTTTTGGGGGATGGAGTATATATATATATATATATATATATATATATATATATATATATATATATATATATATATATATATATATATATATATATATATACTTTAAAAAGAACAGGCAAACTGCATACTTTACTGTGAAATGCAAATTGAGAGAAAGCTTTTATGTAATATTTTAACTAAATTCTTAAGTTCAGTTACGCATGTACATGCCATGACATATATATTATAATGCATGATGCCAAGTAAACTGTAATTGTGACAAGAGCTTAAGTAGCGAATACGTTTCTGGAAAACTAGCTAATAGTTGTAGCGAGCTACATTTTTTTTTTTTTTTTTTTATCATGTAGATGTAAAGCAGCTACTTTTGGAAAGTAGCTTTTCGATCAATGCTCATACTAAAATAATGTTTGCAAATGATGAATAACACTATATACTTGCCTTCTACGTATGCCTCCCGGGTCTATTCTAGACGATCTTGCTTTCTTCGATTTCAACAAGCGATAGAAAGAAATTTATCACCTTTCTCAGTTGGTTTTCTGTATGCTCAGAAAACTCTTAAAGTTAAGGATATGATTTCGAGTACTTGGGTCATAATCAAAGAAGGGGCAAGAAAACTATGGCCCTACTCACCTGAACCGATGGAAACTACTAAACACTGCTTAAATCGATTAATTCGTCACGATAGCTATGCAAAAAGTTTATCTGGTTGGAAATATTGGTGTCAACCAGCTCGGCTTGAGCCCTGAGCCACCGACTCGGTTCAACTGAGTCAACAGCTTAAGTCGGGTAGATTGTAATGAACCATCGGCTCGGCACAGCTAGGTTCAGGTGAGCCATCGGCTCGAGCCTGTTCGGTTGGGGTGAGCCATCAGCTCGGTTCGGCTCAGCTCAAGTAAGATATTCGCTCGAGCCAGCTCGGTTGAAAGGAACCATCGGCACGAGCCGGCACGGTTGGATGAGCTATTGGCTCGGCTCACTTATCAGTTCGACTCGGTGGTGACTGAGCCAGGAGCCGAGAGATCAAGATATTTAGAATATTTAATGTATAATAAATATTTTATATTATACACGATTAATATAAAACAACGGCTGAAATTAACAATAAAGCATAATTACCCAAAAAATAAAGCATAATGTGGGTTGTTCTACTGATGAATATAAGGACACAGCTAGAGTTAATTAATGCAAATGTTATAGAAAAGTACAAATATAGCACTAGTTCTTTTACACTGTCTGAATTTGAAAGTGTGTTAAAAACTCATGATGAACTTAATAAAGTGAAACGAGCTGCCAAACAAGTTATTTGTGAATCTGTGTTCAATTACAATTGCGCGGTATAAGAAAAAACACAATACGAAAAACTAAAATAAAAGTGTGCTCGTGGTAAAAATGTAGATTTTAAATATGTAGCTAGAAAGTTGAAGATAAATTGCGACGACAACAATGTCAAAGATAGTCATTGAATTAATAATTAACAGGATCCAGAAAAAGTATCCCAATGAAATCAGCTGTTCTAGTCATCTCGAAAGTAAGGCTAGTTGTAACGGAAACCAAGCATCCTTAACTGATGCTGAAAATTCTTTACGAATTGCATGTGGTAGTATTAAATCCTTTCTCAAAAGGTGTAATAAGAATGTTAGTACTCATACTACTCTATTCAATGTAGGTCAGGCCGAAAAGGAAAATAAAATTGTGAAAAAGGTCAGATTTGCTGATGAGTATAATGTGGACTCGTTAGCATGCGTTCGACTCAGTTGTATTCCCAAGCCTGGAAGTAGGAATCTTAAAAGAAAATGGGATTTTAGTGTCGACAACTCCGAAGTATGCCAAACTACCGCAAAGAGGTTGTCTAACATCTATGAGGTGCAATTTGTTAATAGAAATTAAAATAACAATAATTCTTGGAATGAGTTATTTCAATTGTTAGATAATAATAGCAAACAGTTGCAAGGTATTATATCAAAGTTGGAAAATACAGGTTCATTTCGCCAGCCCCCCCACCTTGGAGTTTCGAAAAAAACCTATGCCAATCGTTTGTGCTACGTTTGTTCCGGAAAGTACCGCAAACATTTTCGTTTGTACCACTTTCGGCACGAAATTATAATAGTATTAAAGTGGGGGGGCTGGGGAAACGACAGCCCCCCCACCTTGGAATTTCGAAACGAAACCTATGCCAATCGTTTGTGCTACGTTTGTGCCGGAATGTTCCGAAAAAATTTTCATTTGTACCACTTCCGGTACGAAGTTATAAGAGTTTTAAAGTGGGGGGCTGGAGAAACGGCAGCCCCCCCACCTAGGAATTTCGAAACAAAACCTATGCCAATCGTTTGTGCTACGTTTGTGCCGGAATGTACCGAAAAAATTTTCGTTTGTACCACATCCGGTACGAAATTATAAGAATTTGAAGTGGGGGGCTGGGACACGGCAGCCTCTCACCTAGGAATTTCAAAAAAAAACTTATGTCAATCGTTTGTGCTAGGTTTGTGCCTGAATGTCCCGCAAAAATTTTCGTTTGTACCACTTCCGGTACGAAGTTATAAGGGTTTTAAAGTGGGGGGGCTGGAGAAACGGAAGCCTCCAACCTTGGAATTTCGAAACAAAAACTATGCCAATCGTTTGTGCTACGTTTGTGTCGGAATGTACCGGAAAAATTTTCGTTTGTACTACTTCCGGTACGAAGTTATAAGGGTTTCAAATGGGGAGCTGGGGAAACGTCAGCCCGCCACCAAGGAATTTCAAAAGTAAGCCTATGCCAATCGTTTGTGCTACGTTTGTGCCGGAATGTTCCGCAAAAATTTTCGTTTGTACCACATTCGGTACGAAATTATAAGAATTTGAAGTGGGGGGCTGGGACACGACAGCCTCTCACCTAGGAATTTCAAAAAAAACTTATGTCAATCCTTTGTGCTAGGTTTGTGCCTGAATGTACCGCAAAAATTTTCGTTTGTACCACTTCCGGTACGAAGTTATAAGGATTTAAAAGTGGGGGGCTGGAGAAACGGAAACCCCCTAAAGTGAAATTTCGAAACAAAACCTATGCCATTCGTTTGTGCTACGTTTGTGCCGGAATATACCGCTAAAATTTTCGTTTGTACCACTTCCGGTACGAAGTTATAAGGGTTTTGATGTGGGGGCTGGGGAAACGGCAGTCCCCCTCCTAAAAATTTCAAAACAAAACCTATGCCAATCGTTTGTGCTACGTTTGTGCCGGAATGTACCGCAAAAATTTTTGTTTGTACTACTTCCGGTACGAAGTTATAAGGGTTTTGAAGTGGGGGGCTGGGGAAACGGCTGCCCCCCACCTAGGAATTTCACAAAAAACCTATGCCAATCGTTTGTGCTACGTTTGTGCCGGAATATACCGCAAAAATTTTCGTTTGTACCACTTCCGGTACGAAGTTATAAGGGTTTTGAAGTGGGAAGCAGGGGAAACGGCAGGCCCCCTCCTAAAAATTTCAAAACAAAACCTATGCCAATCGTTTGTGCTACGTTTGTGCCGGAATGTTCCGAAAAAATTTTCGTTTGTACCACTTCCGGTACGAAGTTATAAGGGTTTTGAAGTGGGGGGCTGGGGAAACGGCTGCCCCCCACCTAGGAATTTCACAAAAAACCTATGCCAATCGTTTGTGCTACGTTTGTGCCGGAATGTACCGCAAAAATTTTCGTTTGTACCAATTCCGGTACGAAGTTATAAGGGTTTTAAAGTGGGGGGCTGGAGAAACGGCAGCCTCCCTACTTGGAATTTCGAAACAAAACCTATGCCAATCGTTTGTGCTATATTTGTGCCGGAATGTACCGCAAAAATTTTCGTTTGTACCACTTCCGGTACGAAGTTATAAGGGTTTTAAAGTGGGGGGGCTGGAGAAACGGCAGCCTCCAACCTTGGAATTTCGAAACAAATACTATGCCAATCGTTTGTGCTACGTTTGTGCCGGAATGTACCGAAAAATTTTCGTTTGTACCACTTCCGGTACGAAGTTATAAGGGTTTTAAAGTGGGGGGCTGGAGAAACGGCAGCCTCCCTACTTGGAATTTCGAAACAAAACCTATGCCAATCGTTTGTGCTATATTTGTGCCGGAATGTACCGCAAAAATTTTCGTTTGTACCACTTCCGGTACGAAGTTATAAGGGTTTTAAAGTGGGGGGGCTGGAGAAACGGCAGCCTCCAACCTTGGAATTTCGAAACAAATACTATGCCAATCGTTTGTGCTACGTTTGTGCCGGAATGTACCGAAAAATTTTCGTTTGTACCACTTCCGGTACGAAGTTATAAGGGTTTTAAAGTGGGGGGCTGGAGAAACGGCAGCCTCCCTACTTGGAATTTCGAAACAAAACCTATGCCAATCGTTTGTGCTATGTTTGTGCCGGAATGTACCGCAAAAATTTTCGTTAGTACCACTTCCGGTACGAAGTTATAATAGTTTTAAAGTGGGGGGCAAACTTCAGAAACATCAAATTCTATACAAATAGAGATAGAAACATTGAGTCAACGGCAATCATTAGTGCACTTAAAAGCACTAAGCACTAACGTTAGTGCTATCATATTTTGGGATTTATTCAAGATTTTTGGTGGGGGGATCAACTTTAGAAATATCAAATTCTATACAAATAAAGGTAGAAACATAGTGTTAACGGCAATCATTAGTGCATCATTAGTGCACTTAAACGCACTAAGCACTAACGTTAGTGCTACTATATTTTGAGATTTATTCAAAAAATTTGGTGGAGTGGTCAACTTCAGAAATATCAAATTCTACACAAATAGAGGTAGAAACATGCAGTTAAAGACAATCGTTATTGCATCGTTAGTACACTTAAATGCACTAAGCATTTAGGTTACCATTACCATGTTTTGCGATTTATTCAAGATGTTTGGTGGGGCCAACTTCAGAAATATCAAATTCCATGCAAACGTTTAGTGCTTTCTAGAAGCACTAACGATACACTAATGAATGGCATTAATTTTTTGTTAGTGCTTGAAGTTGACGGAAGTTCACCGTGCTCTCCAAAGATGTTGTACCTGTAGCACGTACACTAATGAAGTACTAACGTTAGGGGTTGGTGCACTAAGAACCACTAACAATTGCACTAGAAGATATCATTAGTGCTTTTGAATATGGCGGAAATTTGATGCAATTAAAAATTCCCAATAAATGTCTTATAGGAGTTTAGTGACATGTAATTGTCCATAACTACACTAATATTGAAGGACAAACGAAACTGTTAGTGTTTTCTAAAAGCACTAACGATGCACTAACGATTGCACTAGAATAGATCATAAGTACTCTTGAATTTGACGGAAATTTGATGCAATGAAAAATTTTCCATAAATTTATTATGTGTTTCGTTACATGTAATTGGCCATAACTAAACTAATATTGAAGTTCTAACTAAATTGTTAGTGTTTTCCAGAAGCACTACCAATGCACTAACGAATGGCACTAAGTTTTTAGTTAGTGCTTGAAGTGGGGGCGCTAAGTTCACTCTGGCCTCAAAAGGTATTTTAATTATAGCACATTTACTAATGAAGCACTAACCTTAGGTGTAGATGCGCTAAGAAGCACTAACAATACACTAACGATCGCTCTAGAAGAGATCATTAGTGATTTTGAATTTGGCGGAAATTTGATTCAATGAAAAATTTGCCTAAATTTCTTGTGAGTCTCGTGATATGTAATTGGCCATAACTACACTAATAGTGAAGCACTAACGAAATTGTTAGTGCTTTATAGAAGCACTAACGAATTGGACTTTTTTTTCCGTTAGTGCTTAAAGTGTCAGTGCGAAATTCACGCGGACTTCCCCATAGGTTTTTTTTACTTGTAACACCTACACTAATGAAGCACTAACGTTAGGTGTTTGTGCTCTAAGAAGCAATTACGATGCACTAACAATTGCACTAACAGAGGTAATTAGTGCTTTTGAATGCGATGGAAATTTGATACAATGAATAATTCCCCATGTGTTTCTTATGGGGGTTTTGAGACTTATAATTGGCCATTTCTACACTGATGGTAAAACACTAACGAAACTACTTGTATCTTCTAGAAGTACTAACAATGCACTAACGTATAAAACTAATTTTTTCGTTAGTGCTTGTAGTGGGGGCTAAGTTCACGATAATTTCGAAAGTTTTCTTTCCTTGTAACATTAGTGCTTCCTAGTGCACCAACACCTAAGTTTCGTGCTTCATTAGTGTAGGCGCTACAAGTAAGAAACCTTTGCGGGCCAGCGTAAACTTGGTTCCCACTTCAAGCAGTAACGAAAAATAAGTCCATTCGTTAATGTATCGTTAGCGCTTCTGCAAAACACTCATAGTTCCGTTAATGCTTAACTATTGATGTAGATATGGCCAATTATATGCCACAAAAATCCCATAAGAGATTCATGTGGAATTTTTCATTGCGTCAAATTTCCGCCAAAATCAAAAGCACTAATGACCTACTGAAATCGATAGTGTTTCTTAGTGCATTAACACCTAACGTTAGTTCTTCATTAATGTAGGTCCTACAAGTAAAAAAACCTTTGGAAGCTTTCATAAACTTGGCGCCCCACTTCAACCAATAACGAAAAAATTACAGCCGTTTTCATTAGTGCTTCACTATTAGTGTAGTTATGGCCAGTTACATCTCAGGAAACTCACATAAGAAATTTAAGGGGAGTTTTTCAGTGTCCAATTTCTGCCAAATTAAAAAGCACTAATGATCATTTCCAGTACAATCCTTAGTGCATCGTTAGTGCTTCTTCGTGCACCAACCCCTAACGTTAGTGCCTAATTAGTGTAGGTGCTACAAGTAAAATATCTTTGGTGGTCAGCATGAATTTGCGCCCTCTTCAAGCACTAACAAAGTAATTAGTGCATTCGTTACTGATTCCTGAACATACTGACACTTTGTATGGAATTTGATATTTCTGAAGTTGGCCCCCACCAAAAATTTTGAATAAATCTCAAAATGTGGTAACACTAACGTTAGTGCTTAGTGCTTTTAAGTGCACTAACGATGCACTAACGATTATCGTCAACCCCATGTTTCTACCTCTATTTGTATAGAATTTGATATTTCTGAAGTTGGCCCCCCCACCGAAAATCTTGAATAATCCCAAAATATGGTAGCACTTACGATAGTGCTTAGAGTGTTTAAGTGCACTAACGATGCGCTAAGTTTAGTGAAAATCTGTCTGCATAAAGATGGGTGGGGGGCGAACTTCATATGAAGTTGGTCCCCCATCAAAATCTTCAATATCTCGTAAATGCTGATAGCACTAACGTTAGTTCTAAATGCACTAATGTGCACTAATGATGCATTAACGATGTGCAACGTTTGGTGTAATTTGGGAGAGGTGGGGGGCAAACTTCAGGCACGTAATTTTTTTGCGGTACATTCCGGTAAAAACGTACCACAAACGATTGACATAGTCTTATCTCGAAATTCCAAGGTGGGGGGGGGTTCTGGAAACGGCAGCCCCCTAGTTAAAAGTGTCATACTTTTGTACTGGAAGTGATACAAACAAAAATGTTTGCGATACATTCCGACACAAACGTAGCACAAACGATTGCAATAGGTTTTGTTTTGAAATTCCTAAGTGGCGGGCTGCCGTTTCCCCAGCTCCCCACTTTAAAACCCTTATAACTTCGTACCGGAAGTAGTACAAACGAAAATTTTTCCGGAACATTCCGGCACAAACGTAGCAAAAACGATTGGCATAGTTTTTGTTTCGAAATTCCAAGGTTGGAGGCTTCCGTTTCTCCAGCCCCCCCACTTTAAAACCCTTATAACTTCACACCGGAAGTGGTACTAACGAAAATTTTTTCGGTACATTCCGGCACAAACGTAGCACAAACGATTGGCATAGGTTTTGTTTTGAAATTTTTAGGAGAGGGGCTGCCGTTTCCCCAGCCCCCCAGTTCAAAACCCTTGTAACTTCGTACCGGAAGTGGTACAAACGAAACTTTTTGCGGTGCATGGGCAGCACAAACGTAGCACAAACGATTGCCATAGGTTTTGTTTCGAAATTCCAAGTTTGAAGGCTGCCGTTTCTCCAGCCCCCCACTTTAAAACCCTTATAACTTCGTACCGGAAGTGGTACAAACGAAAATTTTTCCGGTACACTCCGGCACAAACGTAGCACAAACGATTGGCATAGTTTTTGTTTCGAAATTCCAAGGTTGGAGGCTTCCGTTTCTCCAGCCCCCCACTTTAAAACCCTTATAACTTCGTACCGGAAGTGGTACAAACGAAAATTTTTGCGGTACATTCCGGCACAAATATAGCACAAACGATTGGCATAGGTTTTGTTTCGAAATTCCAAGTTTGGAGACTGCCGTTTCTCCAGCTCCTCACTTTAAAACCCTTATAACTTCGTACCGGAAGTGGTACAAACGAAAATTTTTGCGGTACATTCCGGCACAAACGATTGGCATAGGTTTTGTTTCGAAATTCCTAGGTGGGGGGCTGCCGTTTCCCCAGCCCCCACTTTAAAACTCTTATAACTTCGTACCGGAAGTAGTACAAACGAAAATTTTTGCGGTACATTCGGGCACAAACGTAGCACAAACGATTGGCATTGGTTTAGTTTCGAAATTCCAAGGTGGGGGGCTGCCATTTCCCCATCCCCCCACTTTAAAACTATTATAACTTGGTACCGGAAGTAATACAAACGAAAATTTTTGCGGTACATTCCGGCACAAACGTAGCACAAACGATTGGCATAGGTTTTGTTTGGAAATTCCTAGGTGGGGGTGCTGCCGTTTCCCCAGCCCCCCCACTTTAAAGCTCTTATAACTTCATACCGGAAGTGGTACAAACGATAATTTTTGCGGTACATTCCGGCACAAACGTAGCACAAACGATTGGCATAGGTTTCGTTTCGAAATTCCAAGGTGGGGGGGCTGCCGTTTCCCTAGCCCCCCACTTTAAAACTATTATAACTTCGTACCGGAAGTGGTACAAACGAAAATTTTTTCGGTACATTCCGGCACAAACGTAGCACAAACGATTGGCATAGGTTTTTTTTTCGAAACTCCAAGGTGGGGGGGCTGGCGAAATGCACCTGGAAAATACGCCTGTTTTAGCGAATGTTTGTGTTTCTTCTCATAGAAGTAAAGTTAATAGTAAAATTGCCAATGTAAATGTAAACATATACAGGTTGATTATACGGGGGTTTCCTCCCTCAGTAGCATAGGCGCCGACTTGAAGAAAATATATGGGTTGGGCATACAATGAATAAATATATCATCACATTCAGTCTTTTTCTATCAACTACCCCTCCCACCACCCGATCTCAGTCCGCTACTTCTGCATCTGCAGTGCTGCGAAATTCACGACGTAAGTCAAACTTGCTTGAAGACATTAAAACAAATTCAAGTTCAAAATTAGGGAACTTAATTGCAACTTATGGCACCAAAACGCGTACTACAGGAAAATATTACAAGTTTGAATTTTCAAAAAAAAAAAAAAAAAAAAAAGAAAGAAAAGAAACACTAGCCCGTATGAAAATTACAAAAAATTATTAACAATATGCATTTACAGAAACTTACCTCACATTTTTCTGGCGAACGTACTGCTCCTCAGTGAGCCTCTGCTTATGAAATCGTGACATATGGCATCAAGGTCAAGTCCCATTGTCTCCTCTTTATGGCAGTTGAGAAGGGCATTGGCGTTTAAACGATCCTGCCTCATGGTAGATCGAAGGTAAGTTTTCAGCCTCCGCAGACAAGAAAATGATCGTTCAGCAGTACATGTAGATACGGGAATTGTTAACACTATTCGTATAAGTTTCACTAGTTCTGGTAATAGATCAATAAAATGTTTTTCTTTCTTCAAGTACGTCACTATTTCACCAAAGGAATTAATATTGGGACACTCGCTGCTTTGTGTAATTTCATGAAATATGCTTCGATGCAGAAGCAAGCGTTTCCTATCGATATCAGACGCATAGAAAGATAAAATATGTTCAGAATGTTTCTTATCACCAAGAAGAAACTCTTCAATTTGGCTTAGCAACACGAAAGATGGACTATTGAAACATGATGTCAAAAAATTAAGGGATAAATCCATTACTTCGTTGTAAATTCTCTTGTACTTTTCACAAGCTTCCGTAAATGTATCCACAGATGAATTTTCAGATTCATCGTATGTCTTTGATACTTTCCTTTTACGACCTAATTTGGGAGACTCGACATCTAATTCTTTACATTTTGCAGTTGTTTCATCCCAGAATGATTGAAAATTGTTTCTTAGGAATTGAATAGTTGTTGTAAGAGTGGAAATCATGTTATTAGCCTCTTCAAAGTGCAAGGACTTTTTCTGTAAAGCTGTATTTACTGTATCCATATGTCCAAATAATTTTGCCAAAAGTGACAACATGAAAAACAAATCAAAAGTCTGCATGTACATGAGAAACCCGTTTGCTTTAGACCAAGCATCTGATGTGTCATGTTTTGAAAGATTTAAGAAAAATTCTTGAAGCTCTTCATAGTTTGACAAGACTGAAGAAATTGACAAGTATCTTATTGTCCACCTTGTTGGGCAGAATGGTCTAAGGATTGTTGAATCGTCTGCTTTTATACGGGAAAATAAAGCAAGTCTTTTAGGTGAATCCTTAACAAAATTAATTAAGTCTTTCATAACGCTCAATACATTTCGACATTCGGGAGTTGCTTTCACGGTATCTTGTAGGGCAAGATTTAAGGAATGTGCAAGACAGTGAACAAATACAGATTTCTTTTCAATTTCAGTAAACCTTGCTTGGACCTAGTGCTCTCAACGGGTCGGGTCGGGTCGGTTTGAAGACCGACTCGACCCGACCCGTGACCCGAATTGACGGACCCGACCCGATGACTCGACCCTACCCGACTGACCCGAACGGTGATCCGATCTGATTGACCTGACCCGACAACCCGACCCGAGCTGATCCGATTGACCCGACCCGAATAACCCGACCCGAAAACCCGATTCGAGCTGACCCGACAACCCGGCCCGAGTAGCCTGACCCGACAACCCGACCCGAGCTGACCCGACTGACCCGACCCGACAACCCAAAACCTTACTGACCCGATCCGAGTCGGGTCGGGTCGGGTCAACCCGACCCGTTTGAGAGCACTATGGTCATGACACTGGGTGAACGTCAAAATGCACTCACATTGGGAATTAAACCCGGACCACGTGTACCGAAGTCTTACACGTTAACCACTAGCTAGATCAAGCGGGGGATTTGTATATGCATCTTAATGAATATTTGGCACTTTTGAGGTTTAGTTATTTCTTTTTATAACTGATACCAATGTCCGACGTGGGAGAATTTTTTTTTTCTTGCTTTAGTTCTATGTGACGAAATTTTTCTTCAAGGTCAGCGTTCTCACCTGCTCGGACGGCAGGGGGTCTTCTCGGAAGGCAGTAGCAAGAGTATCTTGGCGGAGACAAAGGAAATCGTTTAACTACAATGATAAGGGTTGAGGAAACGGAGGAACAACTGTGATTTTTTCCAACCCTTCAACTTTCATTTTAAAATAGGTTCCTATGATTCCTGGACCCGTGCCACTTTGATTTTTTTTTCTCGGTAATTAAAACGTATTTTACAGTATATATAGTTACACGTACGAAGATACATAATATGAATTTTGTAATTTAAAATTTAAAAATACAGTATGATAATTAATTATAAAGCACTAATTTTATTTCATCACTTTCAACCCAACAAATGAAATTCGAACAATTCGCTCCTCGGGTCTTGGTCATCAACAGTAGCGTAGCCAGGAGGTGTGTTTGGGGGGGGCCCAAGTGCTGTTATAGGTACATATAGAAAAATTACAAACAAAAAAATATATAAACAAAAAAATATATAAAAAATTACATACATCAAAGTACTAAAGTACATTGTCGGACCACTTTGGGGGGGGCCCGGCCCCTCCGGGCCCCCCCCTTCCCTACGCCACTGGTCATCAATATTGCGTCTTATCCTTTGTCTTGCAGTCAAGTTTTGGTCCTGCATTTCGTAGTCTTGGTTCTTTCGTATAAAAGAGCCAAGAATGCTCGCTTCATCGGTACAAATGAAGACCAAGTGTGATTTTGATTGTGGTCTTTCATACTATAAGGAAAGCAAGAAAATACGCTCATCGCTACTTGGTGATCACCAAAACAAGGCCAAGAGCAAGATTACTATGCACTTCGTCTTGCATATCCAATCTTTATCTTGTTCTTCTATCGGTGTCCTTGGGCTTGGTGAAATAAAATGAAATAGTTTAAGGTCCCTCGATTCTGCACCGAGGCTAAGGGATATGGTGACCATGAGAAATGAATGAAATGGTGGAATGAAGTAAGTGGGAGAAAATAGGAGAACCCCGAGAAAACACACTACACGGCGTTTTTCCACCACAAAGCCCACTTAGCACAAGCTGGGATCGAACCATGGACACCATCAGTGGCGGAGCCAAGGGAGGGTTAATGGGGGCCAGGCCCCCTTGCTCAAATTTTTGGCCCCCCTAGTGCCTCCCCCACACAGATAATGCTATTATAGGTCGACAAACGATGAGTTGCCAGTGGCTACAAGTGAAACTACTTCCAAAACATCTCTCGACAACAAAGTTACGAACTGCAGAATACCGTTGCGTTCCGAATAAAATAGCTCCACTCGTTTTAGTTTGTAGTACGGGAAGATGTAATTCACGGAAATCTGTGGGATGCTTGCATTGACCTCGCCACCTGGACATTCATTTTAACCTCTGTCCATTATCTAGTTATCTCCTTTGTTTTTGACAAACAACCAGAAAAATAGAAAATCAGTCGGCATTCTCATTCGCTTCAATGTTGAAAGTCATACTAAAATATGATATCCATACTTACAAATAACATGCACTGCAGTAAAACATTACACTTGTGTTGGACGAAAAAAGTCTTCGTACACTAAGTAATTGATTTCCATTGAATATGGCGACATAAAACAATTGCATAGCATCCATTAAATAATTTGGTATTATTATTATTATTATTATTATTATTATTATTATTATTATTATTATTATTATTATTATTATTATTATGAGTTTATCTACCAAACAACTATTTATTGATTAATAAAAATGATTAATCAATTATATTTAGTTACGTATGGTAGATGACTTCAGATTATATTATTTACTGACCCACAGTATCCCACGCTGTCGTATCTGTGCATAAGAGGTA
Organism: Thermobia domestica; assembly: GCF_964235325.1. Taxonomy (NCBI): domain Eukaryota; kingdom Metazoa; phylum Arthropoda; class Insecta; order Zygentoma; family Lepismatidae; genus Thermobia; species Thermobia domestica. Next base: position 199,811,799 of record NC_137456.1, on the reverse strand, counting down.
AGTTCTAATCTTTTCTTTGTAGAAGTTAAGTAAATGAACCTGTTTTACCTCGAAATCCTTAATTACAATTTTGTTTACACAAAGACAATTCTAACATACAAGATGATATTAACGAGTTACTTGTCACAAAAACTAATTACGCTAGGAAACTAAAACTATGCTCAAACTGTCTTTCTTAGCTAACTTTTACAAGTGGTAGCAATTGAAACTCACATGAGTATATGGTAACCTCTCACCCGAAGTCCAAGGTTAATCGCTTTGCACATGGCTATAAAAAAAAAAAAAAAAAAAAAAAAGAACGTCTCTGTTGCCTCCGTTTTCACTCTCCCCTTCTGCCAGCCTAAATCCCCATTCTATTACCAAATGTTATCAATCTTTAATTTCAAATTAAGTGCTTTATGATTTTTTAGCAATTATAAAGTCTCATTAGTTTCTATCACCGTTGTCCCTTAGGACAAGTTATTATAACAAAGGAAAGACATATTAATGGTTCCTCTTGATTACTTTTCAAGGCTTTTTCTTATAATTCACTTAACCACTATCACTTTTTTTTCACAAATTATCATATCCATTTATTCCTTTTTTCATAAAATCTGTTTTCAACACATTATATTATCATGCGGTATTAAAACAAATCTGGAACTTCTGATATTTATTTACCTTCATCATTTCATCCGGTAAATTAGTGTGATCTGTACACGAGGGAATGTTTTCGGGCTGCTAAAATTAAGATTACTGGTGCCATGCTATAACTTTGAGTTTCGCCTTATCTCAAGTAGATGTCAGAAGGTTTGATCCTTGTAGATACACTATTTCAAACGCTGTCCAAGATGAGGTCTGGTAAATATGACTCTCAACGAAAAACATTCGAACAAATTTATAAGAATGTTTGGAGATGTGCAAAGAAAATGGTCTCGAATTCCAGAGCCGGAAACAAATAGAATATAGGGGTTCCTCGTGGAAACGAACTAGACATCCGCCATCGAAATATCACAAATTCATTTTGGATGAATCTTTTCCTTCGTTGGATGCAGAAAACGAATTTTCTAAAGATAATATATCTATCAAGAGACATTTTTCTCCCTACTATTGATAGACAATCTCTGATATGGAAAACCGCTTTGTATCATGTTGCAAAATCATCAGATCAATCACCACTCTACATCCAAAAAGTAAAAACTTTTTAAAATTACAACATTGTCGAGCCTATAACCCAGCATTATGGAGCGGTCTGCAAACATTAAAGTGAGAACTCAAAATTTTCCCAAACACAATTAATAGAGCAACCCAAAAGCATAAAAAGCATATAAAGCATAACAGCAATTTACACATATGGTTGGTACCTTGAACATGACTGTGATTGTCTAAGGGTCCAGAAGAAACTAGTTTTAAAAGCATAATTTTAGAAAATAAAACATAAAGCATAATTTAAAATATATAGCACAATTCTTGGAAAATTCTTTTTAACTGAAAGTTTAACATACTGTGTTAATATTTTTTAAAACCAATATTTACAATGCAAAATCATTGAGAACATAACAATGCAACAATGAAAAGCTTATTTTCATTTCTGTAAACTTTTCGGTGTAATCCTTTGATGTGGAGAAAAGAAAAAAGTAAAAGAAGAAATTTTTCCGCCAACAATGAATAGTATGCAAGAAGTCCATACTATATTGTTATGTCGACTTTTTGAACTTAAGCACTTTCTGTACTTTTTGGTGGCATCTTTTACTTTCCCTTTCTGTATATATGTACCTGTAAGGCGCACATAAATGATAGAAAAAATTTATTCGAGCAAAGCACATCTCTTTACAATGAATTAAGTAGAAAGTTCATTAAATATGAGAGAAACTAGTTGTAGAAAAATATCAACGAGTATAAGAGCTTCGCTTCGCTCAGCTCAATAAATAGATCAAGATATTTAGAATATTTAATGTATAATAAATATTATACATTATACACGATTAATGTAAAATAATCATTGAAATTAACAATAAAGCATAATTTAAAAGAAAGCATAATTAAACAAGAAATAAAGCATAATGGGGGTTGCTCTAACAATTAAGTTGTATGAAGACGAGAAGAAAACCAAAGCTGATTCCTTAACAAATTTCGTTGATCTTTGTGTCTACAAAAACGCATTGCTAGAAACCTACAAGCTAGGTATCATCTCTGTGATTATATCAGTTTCTAGTGCTACATGTGAAAGGTCATTCTCTTCTTTGAAAACATTAAAGACTTGTATACGCAATTCAATGACTCATGATAGGTTAAAAACTTAGTGTTACTTTATATTGAGAAGAAAATTGCTAAACCGTTAGATCTTTAACAAGTTGTGGATATGTTTGCTGTTGCCCACACGAATAGAAAGATCCTCTTCAAGTAGAGGCATGAACCTATAAGTTATTTTCTTTACCTGTAAAAGTGTGTTTGCTTCCACTTAAGTCAACCAGCTACACATATTTTAAACGCCATGATTAAATAACTATTTACTTATATTAGAAATCAATTGCATTAATGAATCGTAGTTGTTTGAGGTACTAAATTCTTATATTTTCACTGTTTTCCAAAGAGTAAAATCATGAACCACAAAGATGGAAACATTCACCTTGAATACACACACACACACACACACACACACACACATATATATATATATATATATATATATATATATATATATATATATATATATATAGTTAAAAGTGGTCATGCTGTACCCATTTAGTGACTAAATGACCATTTTGCATGTACGTGCATAGTTGTCAATGGTCATAACACCCCTGAATGGTCATTTCACCCCTAGAAAATGGTCATTCTGTACCCCAAGAAATATTGTTAATGGTCATTTTATAACAATAATGGTCATGTTGTCCCATTCAGTCGTACCATCCTATTTTTGACAAGTTACTGTTGTATAATTTCATATGCAACCATTCATCAGTTGTTGTATCAATTATATATATATATATATATATATATATATATATATACACTTGCATTTAGTGTGCTTCTTGCTATGCGCGTTAGGATATCAAAATCGATACTTATTGAAATAGTCTGCACTTATTTCACTTTTTTTAATGGTGGTTGGCTAGCTACTTTTGTAAAGTTAGTGTCTTTTTTAAGAGTTAGGTACGAATGAAAAAAAATGTAGCCTTTGAAATATACTTTCCAGAATACTGAAATATCCTATGCAAACTCAGATCTTTCATACAAGTCCAACGTTGCCATGTGGTTAGCACTCGCATACCAATGCCTTTTTGTACCTACACAAACACCAATTGGGAGGGGGGAAGGTCAGTGACTGACCACAAACTATACGCTAAATGTATACAGAAATTAGTGCTTCTTTGTGGTTAATTTTAGTTAGCAATATGTTTCCTAGACCTCCGAACTATGCAATTCTTAAGTACTGGATGTGCTATCGGACGACTACGTCCGTCCGTTAGTCTGTCTGTCCGTCCATATGTAAAGATGTATCACAGCAAAATGGTAAGAACTATCGATTAATGGTTTTCGAATTCTATTGAGCGTCCCAAGAATAGCTTCAGCCTCTTTCAACAACCTCCTACTTAAACCAGAAGTGAAAGATATAGACCACTTCCAGTTCCAATGATAATGTTCATAAATCAAAAACGGTAATAGATAGCGGCAAACAGTTTTCGGAAATCGATTTTGGGTCTCAAATCAACATATCATTTTTACGGAGCGGCCGGAGTCATCTTTACTTTCACAAACCGGAGTGGTCGAATTCACCATTACTTTCGGTTCCAATATTGATGTCCACAGAGCAGAAACGGTAAGAGATATTGAGAAGCTGTTTTAGGGATTCGACTCATGGTCCTATCGACCAATATCGACCAATTCCGGTTTCAACAAGAATGGTCATAAATCAAAAATAGTAAAAACTTGCGACAAAAGGTTTCAGGAATCGATTTACGGTCTCAAGTAAATATAAAATCTTTATCCTTATATCTTTACAAATTGGAAGTGGTATAAATTCACCACTACTTCCGGTTCCAACATTAATGTCTATAAATCAAAATCGGTAAGAGATATCGAGGAGCGGATTTTTGTACTCGGCTCAGCATCTAAACAAATGATTTCTTTTAGTCAGTTAAACTTCTATTCATACCGAAAGAGGAAGAAAACCATTTTGATTTTGAACATTGATCGGAGTAAAAACGGTAATAGATAGCGACATATTGTTTTGATGAATGGATTTAATTTTCAAAAAATATAAGCTCCACTGGTATCTTTCTCTTCTAAAAGTTGTATACAAATGCTAAGTCCGGTTTCAATATTGAAATCCATATTGCAATAACGGTAAGAAATATTCAGTAATGTTTTTCTTTCTGTTGGATTCATTTCAGCGTCCCAATGGTAGATCTGTTTTAGTCTGTTAATCCTCTTTCAAACTGGAAGTGCTAGAAATTAACTGTATGCGGTTTCAGTATTTATGGACATAAAACATACGTTGCAATGGCGACAGCTGTTTTTGAGGATTGATTAAAATTCCAAAGCAAGGCATAATTTCCATCCCATCTCGCTACTAAGACTGGAAGTGGTAGAAATTTACTTACTTCTGGTTTCAGTGTATAAATATGCAGAACATAAGCGCTAAGAGACGACAAGAAATTGTTCCGGAAAGAGAGACAATGAGATGGGACTAACTCTTCAGGGTCAAAAACATCTCAAGAATAAGTTCCATCTCAGTTATATTTTTCATCTACTGAAACTAGACTACCACTTCTTTTGGTTTCAATATTAGTTCCTACATCATAATAATGGTAAGGAATAGCAAGAACCTATTTTTCATGCAATTGGAATTCAGTTGTGTAGCACCAGAGCTATCTCAAATCACAATGCAAGAAAACAGCAGCAGCGATAATTTTAGGGGGAAATTTGCTTCCAGCAGAAAAAGTAAATTACACTTTTAGACACGAACCACCCCGAAGAAATGTCTTAGAAGCTGATCTCGTAATTTGAAATAAGATGTGAACCATAGGCAAAAAATCGCGTTGGGGTCAGTCGCATTGGTATGCGAGTGTTAGAGTACGGGATTTTGGCGTGGAATACCCAAGTTGGGTTTCTGTAAGTGGTTAGCGTGGGCGTTTAGCATTCGAGAGGTCTCGGGTTCAAATCCCGAAGCCGGCCTTCCTGAGTAAAGTTTTTCCTCACTCCCACCAGGCAAATGCCGGGATGGTACATAACATACAGTTCCCAGGCCGCTTCTTTCCCTTCCCATTCCATTTATTCCATCCCTTTTTCTGGATTGTGTGCTCGCTGAGGGACGTCATCCCTCAAGATGTGACGGGCTTAAAGCCGTAGCTGCCGGTAGTACTCACAAAATGTATCAATAAATAAATAACCCGAGTTCGGTTTCCGTGGGAGCTCTTGTGGTTCTGATCACACGTTAATCTTTAGGTCCACATCTCATATAGTCTTGCTGTCGAAACGCTGAATACTAAATCAACCATCCAACTACATACATTGTAGCAAAATGTTAAAAGACGCGAAGCACTAGAAAATTCCAGTTAAGGGCATTTTTTAAAATGGAGAGATTCAGTCTAAGACTTACTTTTCGTTCAGAGTCCTACAACGTGAGAAGCCTTTACCCCTGGTATGGTTATTAGTTGAGTGTCTTCCTAAATATTATTCGTCCCTCCTAAACTTTATGGATAGTGTTATTACGGATGAGGTCTAAAATCGGTGAGTCCGAATTTTAGTGAGTGCGAGCTCACCAATATTAGTCAGTTCAAGCCCAAGTGAGCCCTAGCCCGATTGAGCACGGGCCCTATCAAGATTAGTGCATCCAAGCCCGAGTAAACATAAGCCCCAGCAATATTAGTGCTCTTGAGCCCGAGGGTGCCTATACCGAGGGAGCGCGCGCTTCACCAAGATCAGTGAGCTCAAATCCGAGTGAGCACGAGCCCCATTGAAATCAATGACCGTTAGCCCAATTGAGGAAAGTAAACCAAAGCCCGAGTAAGTGGAAGCCTAACTTAGCAAAGTGAGTTAGCCCGAGCGCGAAGATTCAGGAGCGTCATTCACGGATGTGTACCCCCTTCAAAAATTGCCTCTAACCAATATGGCTGGTTTCAGTGAATAACCGGGTAAAGCGGGAAAGTATGTTTTACAGGATGATAGTTTGAAGTTATGATGGTACGTGTAATATAATGGACATAACTTGTCATACACATGCTTATAACTTTCCCAATTTTAGGAATTCAATTTAGCTGCTTCTTCTTAATGTAAAACTCACCAGGAGAAGCTAAGCTTTACCTGTAAAATATCAATTAGCAATATCAAAAGAAAATTAAGTAGACTTACACGGTTATTTCACTGAAAGCAGCCAGTTAATTACACGAGGAATCAATAACGTATGTCTTAAGAAACAACAGGGTGAAAGAGCAGATTTGTAAAGTTAATGTAAAAGACTTAATTTTATATATTTAAAATAATACATTATTTTTTTCATTGAAAGTAATAAAAGTTAAAACGGCACGTATGGCAAGTATGAAACTCGAAGTGTCAGACAAAAACTTACCAAACCTAAATGCAATAAGAACTACCAAACCAACAAATAACACAAAGTCATTCACGAAACAAAAAAAGAATACAAAATTATCATTTCATGTAAATGAGAGTAATGTAAAAAAAAAAAAAAAAAAGGCTTGAAAAGTTTCATTTCGCCAGGGGTAGAAAGTACAAATTAAGCCTGAGGCAATTTTAAAAGTAATGTGATGCATATAAAAAATAATAATACATTTAAAAAAGACGAACGAACTGGTCCACCCGCATACGAGGAATTGCTTATCAGCGTTTTATCTTGAATTGCAATAGAAACCAACTATTACAATTAGTGTGTGTGAAGATTTGTTTTCTAGAGCAATATTAGGACTTTTTTTCAGTATTTGTAATTGAGTAATACTCAAAGGCTTTTACATTCAATACTGAGTTAATTATTCCACATTCCCACACTCCCTGTTATCTAAAAATTTGATGTTTTATTCCTCGGAGATACCTTACTTTCAACTAGTAGGGGTTTAATTAAGATTTTCTGTTAACAACACATTGATAATTTTTTGTTACATTTTAAAATAATGAACTATATTTTTGCCTTAGGGACTTATATTATAGTTGTTTCCCTGAAATGTCCTAAGCGTTCACGGAAATGGAACTTGCATCATTACCTACTATTCAAACCCTTTACATTGACTAGGTGAGGAAGAAGCCCTCAGCTGGCTCAGCTTACCCTGGCCACCCCCTAGCTACGGGCCTGCTCAAAGAAAAAAGCGTCTTATATGATTATTTTTCTGGGAATATGGCATGTTGACTTCTTTATTAATATTTTGTTATAGGCCTCGGCAAATGAATAACGTAAGGTTCATTTGCGCTATGTGATTTGTTTGAATGTCTAAACGGTAACTAAAACGTCGGTTCTCAAGTTGTGTTCTTTGAAGCAAATGTAAATGCATCGCAAAGAAATTGAAAACTATAACAGCAAATAAGTTTTACACGCAATGAGGAACTATAATCAGAAAGACACATTTCACTTGGATAATTCATAGTTTGCTTATCGATTCCCAAGTGTTTTCCAGCTTTATAGAGCGGAGTTCGTTTATTTGCTTTATTTTTTAAGTTTCAAATTTTCAAGTTTCCTGTAAGAAGGTTATAATAATAAAACTGTCTTTATTTATGATGTGCCTTATTACTTACAGAGTTGGTTCTAGATAACTTATTTGTTAAATGTAATTTCTCTGAGAAACTGACTTTCAGACTAAATTTCTATCAGGTAAGATCTACAGTGTAATGTATGAAATTAACTACGACGTACTTTTCATACAAAATCCCCAACGAAACCTTATCCCAGAGTCCTCCCAACAGCATCGCACTAATAAATATTATAAATAAGGATGAAAGAACTGTAGAGATAAACTTTTAGTACAAACTGTTTGTCAGCCACTGGCAGTTTAACACGGACTATTAAAAATGGTCATTCAGTGACAAAAATGGGGCGAAATGACCATTTTAAAGTAGTTTAAATTGTGTACTTACCACCTAGTTGAGAATGTCTTGCTTAGTTGAGGCAAACAGGAGGTTTTCTTCCTTTTTAATATTTGAATAATTTTAGTATCGATTCAGGGGCCTTACCAATAATAATCTAGATTATGGACAAGACTATAAAGTTACGTATCTCAAGATAACTGTGCTATATAGTTGGATGAGTGGTATTAGAGCTAAGGTCCCTTTCAACAGCGAAGTTATGAGATATGTATGTACAGCTTATTCTATTGTAAAAGAGAGAGAACAAAGCATATTTCTATCCACGAATAAATTTAGTTTATTTACTCAAACTATCCTTCTCTAGGTTGAAATTATTTTCGTTAAACCTAGGTAGATTAGTTTGAGAGTGGAGTGTTTCATTCTTTTTAAAATTGTTCTTAAATAGTTTTTTTTTAAACTTTTAGTGGTGTTAGTACTGTTTGAACAACCTTTTATAGAAACACCTTTAACAGTGGTGTTGATGTGACACATCGTTTACAGTGGCATAACTAAAAATTAATCGGTCTCCCCCATAAAATATCTAATGATCATGTTTTTCTCTCTCTCTCTCTCTGTCTCTCTCCCCTATGTAATTGACAACATGGCCCCTTATACCAATATTTATTATAATATTAATATTTTGATAACATTTGAATTGCTTGGCCTTATAAACCCAAAAACGGGCTCCATGAACCGTGTGAGCTACTTACGTCAAGTTGGCAACCACACTTGTAGCGACAACACTAAAATTAACAAATTTTTTTGTGCTCAATTTGTGCTAATTTGTGCTGCAGTTATCAGAATTTGTGCTACAATAGTTACGGAACTAAGTGAAAAAGAAAGTTGGTCGCCAATTTGATGTCAAGTTAGCGACCACATTGTCAAAAACGACTCCTACCATAGAGACATTAAAAAATTATTTTGTGCTCAATTTGTGCTGATTTTTGACGCAGATATTAGAACTTTCGCTGCAATAATTACAGAATGAGGAAAAAAAGAGGTTGGTCACCAAAACGACGAACTCATGTGTTATGTCACTAGCATTTTACCAGGAGGCCTTTTATCAAAACGCTGAAAGTGGCATCAATTTGATTCAGTTTCTCAGCACATTACTCGGGATCATTAACTGCAAAAATTGCGTGATTTATCTTTCGAAATTTTATAGCAGAAAAATAAAAATATAACAACTGAATCAGTCATTGTCAAAAGGGGATATATGACACAATTAACATTTCTAGATAAACGCATTAAGAAAACTCTTTAAATTGTCGTATGGACTTTTTTGCTAATATTTATAGTTGGAGGTCTATAGGAAGTATTTTTGTAAGTACTTATCTCTGAATCAAAAGTATTTCTGCTTATTCGATTATAGAAACACTTGAAAGTTTTGTACTTAACCCCTTTTAACAATCACTGCAAATTAATGCGTCTTTGTTCTGCTCTGACTTGTTTTATATGATTTATTTTTAGATATGACTAAATGTTGACACATCTTAAACTGTTGACATTAGCGTAACTAGAATATCTTCCTCGGGGGAGGGAGGCATGACCCCTTAATTACAAGAATTGAAAGAACTTTTCAACGACCACATGGTATTCCAACAGTACTCTAGGGGTTCAACAGTGTTCTGGGTGTGGCGTGGCCACCCCAGGCCCCATCTAGTTATGACTTGATAATACAAATAACATTAAGTTATGTAGAACACTTCACCAAATAAACCATTACAAAAAAACAAAATCACCAAGAAGTGAAGCACTTTTTTTTTTTAATATTCATATTAATTTTCACATAAATCAAACCAGGTTGTGAAAAAAAAAACTTATACATTTGGGACGACTTTTCATAGCAGAAGTTATTGCAATATAGAGTACACAAATACTCATATTAAAAATCTTACAAGAAGTCTGGTCTCTACTTTTATTTGCTTCTTGTCTATTCTTATAAAGAGAACCATTGTTATAAACAAATAATGAAAGAAACAGAAAAAGTTCTTACAAACATATGACAATAGACTTACTTTCATACAGTGGCGGATGCACGAGGGGGACGGACGAGGGGGCCTCCTCAAAGATTATTTTGCTATGTTGTTCAGTATTAACTAGTTAGTAAATAAAAATACGACATTTCCTCAGCGATCCAGACTTTGCGACACAATATATGATAATGATACCATACAAAAGAATATTGAAGGCACAAAAAGTATGTAAAATCTTCACTGCTATGTATTTTATAAAGGAATGGGAACACAATATTCAGCACCATCCCGTTCGATTTGTGGTTTCTCGGACGAACGTAAATTGTAAGGAATGATAAGAAATGATGTGAGAATTCCATATCCAGATGAATAAATTATTTTGCACCAACTTTGACTTCACTGATAGGAAAATAAAACGAAATTTCAATTTAATGTCTCATGGTTTGGCCTTTAGTCTAAAAACACACGAATAATTATTAAAACTGAATGATTATGAAAAATGGCTTAAAATGTGAGATGAAACGGAAGAGACCCGAGGAAACCACGGACACGATGCTGTTTAACAAAACTCAGTTGACCTAGGATCGAACCAGAGAACTCTCTCAGTAGAGGTGAGTACCCTACCACTGAGCCACCTTACTCCATATCAATGATAGGGATATCCCTATGAGTGAACTTTATAGTATACAGTCAAACAATTCTTACAAAATGATGGTCCATGTATTCCCTTATTTTATGCATCTCTAAATATTTTGAATCTCAAGATTATATTACAGAGAGTAAACATGTTACTTTCTCTGATGTGTCCAGCAGTTTCCTGTTTTGGCGCAGAGTAGTATTAAGTTCTATCTCCATATAGCATGCCCACGATACTCCCATTCCCTCCACACTACTATCCTATCTGGATAATAAAAAGTATATAATTGGTTAGAACTAAGAAGATAATAACAAGAGGATTATCATATTTGGTCTAGTACTTCCTGTGCAATATTTTTAACATGACGCAAACACAACTATTGCTCTAAGTTAATAAATGTAAAAATTACGTCAATTACAATGTCGAACATGACCTCTTCCTGCCTCCATTATAGGAGCCGTGTGCATGCCCATGCCATTCACAGTTCGTTTCTGGAGGATTCTCTTCCTATGTCTACTTCTACCTGCTTCTCCGCAGTTGCCCGGAGCCAGATTTTTGCTTGTGTTTGTATGTGTACAGTCGCGGCCACCGATAAACGGTCCTTAGTACTAGGCTAGTCGAGAGAGCGTTACCCCCCAGAGCGAACGCGGCCTAGGTGGCTATACGGTAATTTTAGTTTCACAAGAGTTGTAAATCATACTATGAGCCAGTCAGGGTTTCCAGGCCTTTTCTTTTCACTTCCCGCGCCAGAAGTGTAGAATGAGAATGAACTGCTTCAGTTGGTTTCTTGTGACAAGATATGAAGGTTATCGAAGAAGTATTGGTGTTAGCTGCAGTTTCTTCTTATGTAAAGAAAAAAAGACGCAGAGGAAACTAAGTGCAAACAAAGTAAACGACCAAAACAGCTTACTTTATCTTAATCAAACTTGGAAAACAATTCAGTTGGTGTTAGATTGTTGCTTTTTCAATTTATTCCTACATCCATATTAATCTGTGTATCTGTATAAAAAGGATGTGTATGTATGTTAAGAATGGTACAGAGACGAGATGAAACTCAATACACTATCGGTCTCGTCTCGAGTGGAAAAACATCGTATTAGTCTCGGTCTCGTTTCCATCAATATATGGAGCTCCTTCGTGACTAAGCGGTAAGCGTACGTGTCTTTGGCGTGGTAGACCTGGATTCGATTTTAGGCAGGAGATTATGTGGTTAGGGTAGGGTGATCAAATCATCAACTAGAAAAAACGGGACAACTTTTTACTTTTGGATAGGTTGCTCCCCTAAATATATATTTTGGCTCTCCCATCTCTATTTCTTTCTCTCTCTCTCTCTGTATCTCTCACAAAAAAGACAAATTTACACTTTTTCGTTTTAAAACCTATTGAAAAGGTTGTGGAATAAATTAAATAACAAGTAACTATCAGCAACTAACAAAAAAAAAAAAAAACAAATTTTGAAAACATTATCTCTTCCAAGCGACAGAAAAGTTTTAAAATATCCATGTTGCCCACCAACCTATGGTTGAGGTGAACAAGAAGACTGAAAATATATGAAACACTCGAATTTAGGACAGAATGGCAGGAGGACAAAATGGCAGGGGACATAATGGTAGGAAATAAAGGCAGGAGGACAAAATGGCAGCGGACGAAATGGCAGGAGGACGAAATGGCAGCGGACAAAATGGCAGGAGGACGAAATGGCAGCGGACGAAATGGCAGAAGAACAGAATGGCAGGAAGTTAATTTGGCAAAAAAAAAAAAATATAACTCCTAGGGCTCGTACTTTTAGCTTTTACTTATTGTGTTTGTTAGTAGGTAACGATTTTCGATTTATTCATTTCTACCTCAAATGTTTAAAGCATATAAATACAGCTAAATTGAACCAAGAGCGTAAAAGAGGGTAAATATCAGTTATCCATGGGATACGGCTGTTTCGGTGTAGGATGTTTCGGTGTAGGACGTTTTGGTGTAGGGCGTTTCGGTGTAGGACGTTTCGGTGTACGGGTCTCTCGGTGTAAGGACGTTTAGGTGTGAGGCTGGTTCGGTAGAAAAGTTCCAATGTTTACACTGAAACGTCCACTCTTCAAAATGAAAATTATTCGTTAGGGAGAAAAAAATTCATGAAATAGAAAATATAATTTAATAAATAAAATAAAAATTAAATGCTGCTAGCAGTGGCGTATTTACGAGGGGGATTTGCCTGAAAATGTGAAAATTCTGCAAGATATTTCATATACTTTACTATAGTAAGTGAGATTTCGGGGTGGCTTAAGCCCGGAAGCCCCCCCCTAAATACGCCACTGGCTGCTATAATTTGAAGGGAGAAGGTTGCAGACCGATTTGAAAGCCCTTTCTGTACTTATTTTAATGGGATGCTTGATTAAAGTAAGTCTCTACCTCCCACCATTCGAGGTGCTTATTTATAGTGAGTCTCCTCGCCTCACTCTATGTCAGAACTTCATATATCCTCAAATGTTATAATTATGAATTGATTGGGAAAACGTTTTACGGTAATGATATTCCGTAAAAAAGTGTGTGATGCATAAACATTGTTTACACCGCACACACCTTATTACGGCAATAACTGTGCACGAATCGCAAAGTGCTGCACAATCTTTGAAAGGAAATTTTTAAACACAGGTGGTTTTTCTTCCAAATGACCGCTTTTACATCATGCATACCCAATAAGATTAGCAAATCTAGGAGAAAAAAACTGATTATGAATCAGTGATAGGATCTGAATTATATTATTACGGAGATATAAATTCATGCTATAGTTGTAGAGAAGAACAGTGTCAGGAAAATGTCTCAAGAAGTTTTTCCACGGCCTAAAGAATAACACATCAAGAGGCTGAATCCTACCAGTTGTTATTACAGGAATGGTTTCTATTATGAGTTACTCTTTTGTTCTTAAAATAGGTTCAAAGTTGGTGAATTGTGACCACTCCACAAAGCTAATAACAAAATGGACTTTTCATTAAAAGCTTGAAGAAAAATGTCTTGAAACCATGATCTCACAAGACTTGCTGTTAATTTTTCCGAATTTGATTCTTTCACAAGGATATTTTCAAATTTAAAGAGGCTGTTTTGGACTATAAGATCAAATATTTCATTGTTTTCCTACAAAACAATTAACAGCGGTTATAACAAAACACTATTTGCCACTATTTGCAGAAATTAAAGGCTGTATAGTGTAGCTACGAGACATAGAATTTACTGACTGTGCCACACTTTCTACTGTTTGTGTCCCTGTAAACACTAGAGTAAGTCCCGTCTGAATTTCTAAATTAAACCGTATTGTTCAGAGTAAATATTTTCTTTTCCAACAACATGTGTTGCTTCACATTTGCGACAAATGCATTCGGTCTGGCTTCCAAATAATTTGGCTATAGATTTACTTTAATCAAGTGTCCTGTTAAATAAGTACAGAAAGGGGTTTCAAATTAGTCTGCACCTTCTCGCAGTAGCCCCTGCCAATTATAATTGTTCTTGGCTAACTGCAGAGCATTTCAAACCAGAAGACTATTTGTAATTGTAGTCATCATATTGGATCCACCAATTTCAATTTTGTAATTTTAACGTCAGATTCTGAATCACCTGTCCTAAAACCCCCTTGGCAGTAAGCTGTCCGCATCATTTAATCTTCTAATTTAATGATTATTTTCTGTTTATGCTTGGAGGCCACCCCTAACATTCAAAGAGTGGTTTCTACCCTTAAACCCGCACCACTACCGAAATAAAAAAAATACGTGTCATTATTTTTTTGATATTCTACAAGTATCAAAATTTCATTCAAATCATTAAATTACACTTTCGTAAGTCTCCTTGCTAGTGCTGTTCATATGGAACAAATAATTGGCGGACATAAAGTCAGAACAAAGAAAAATAACCGATGTTACGAAGAGACTGAGCAAATCTGATCTAATTTAATTCTTAAAAGGAATTGCGTGCAATTTTAGATTCTGTAGATTCTGAGTTGAGTGATTCTATGTATATTTTTTTCAACAAAATTCCTTTGAGGTATTAATCAGTCAGGGGCGTCATTTAGGGAGGGCAGGAGGGGGCAATTGCCCCCCCAAGAGTTTGAGTAATACATATACTTTAGTCGATTGTAATACTAATATACTAGCACAAAACGCGAAGTTTTCCGTCGGTGGTGCTCTTGCCCCCCCAAGCAAAGTCTGAAATGACGCCCCTGTATTCAGTCTGTATGTATTATTACTGTATCTCAGGAACTTTGTGCAATATATTTATTTCTATTCAGAAATTAAGCTGAATATTTTGCAGTAAATTTGACTTTGAATTAGATTTGATTATTATTCTATAAAATTCGCCTATGGATACTTCTGAATCGAAATTATTGTTACGAATGGATTGGTGTTGCATTATCATACTGTCTCAATAACAACGAGACTCAATAACAACGTTAATTAGTTTAAACTATTGCAGAGTAGCCTTAGTATTGCTACACTGTGACACTTCATGACCAGGGATGAATTCAGTGGGTAGCCCTGGGGGGAATCTCCCCCCGAAGAAAATTCTGTCCTCCCCCGGGGAAACTCCCAGGATTTCAGTCACAAAATGCAGAAATTACTTCACCCAATTGTTTGCTTTTCTTTCCGTTCACGTGCAGATGAAATCTGATCTCTCAATATACATATAAATGACGCAGACCCAGTCTAGGCTTATATAAATATTAAACATGTAACATCTAAGATAGAATACCAAATAGTCAATAAAACCTGTATTTCTTAACGCTATGACCGAGTTTGGCAGAACATGAAATTGTCAACTGTTGAAGAAAGGTTTGCATTTTAGTAGGTACTATACTCTTGCCCTATATTATATATTAGTAGGTAGCGCTAGCACAGATTGAGATAGGAAAGGAAAGATAGGGAAGATCTTTCGATCTTTCCATATGATCTCTGATATCAGCAGACTTCGGTTCTTGAAAATGTACAGTTCTTGCATTATTTGCAATAGAGCGCCTAAATCCCATTTCTTGCATCGGAAGTAACAGACGTAAATTACCTTTCTTTAATTAAAAATAAGTCGGTTAAATGGTGAGATTCACAGGGCGTCATTTAGAGGGATCAGGAAGGAACAGTTATCCCTCCTGAGTCAGAGATTTATATACGAGGGCCACCCGGAAAGTGGTACCCGTTTGCGCCGCATGAAGCGCAGACGACTCGGGGAGACGCTGGGCAAGGTCAGACCGCATTAGTGGCTTGTCTGCCTGCTCTGTGCGAGGTTGCGTGACGCTAGCAGTGCCTGTATTGTGTCTGTGCTCGTTTATAATGATTAAACGAATTGAGAACCCCGCCAGTTGTGAAGTGAGGGCCGTGATTAAATTTCTTAATGCACGAAACGTTCGACCTTGTGAAATTCATCGCCAATTAAAGGAGGTGTATGGAGACAATGTGATGGACGAGTCATCTGTTCGGCGCTGGTGTCGCAACTTCAACTTGGGGAGGGGGAGTACACACGACGAGGAGCGTTCAGTGAGACCATCTGTCATTACAGACGAACTGCTGAGGTCAGTGGATGAATGCGTGAGGAACGATCGGCGCGTCACAATTGATGAACTCGGTGAACATTTTCCTAATGTGTCTCGAACAATTGTTCATGAAATTGTCAAAGACCATCTGCATTATTCAAAAATCTGTGCAAGGTGGGTCCCTCGCATGCTCACAGATGAGCACAAAACCAAGCGTATGGCTGCAACACTGACGTTTCTGGGACGTTATTCCGATGAAGGAGACTCTTTCCTGAATTGCATCATTACAGGGGACGAAACGGGTTTGTTATGCACCACCTGAGAGTAAACGACAGTCCATGGAGTGGCATCACGCTCATTCACCAACCAAACCAAAAAAAAAAAAAAAAAAAAAAAATCAAGACAGTTCCGTCCACCAGAAAACTCATGGCAACCATATTCTGGGATCGACGAGGTGTACTGCTCATTGATTTTATGGCCCGTGGAGACACAATTAATGCTAATGCGTATTGTGAAACATTAAAGAAATTACGGCTGGCAATGCAAAATCGACGGCGAGGTCTGTTGTCTACAGGCGTCATTCTCCTTCATGACAATGCCAGGCCCCATGCAGCTGCGAAAACACAACAACTTCTGCTGCAATTCAAGTGGGAAACCTTCGACCATCCACCGTATAGCCCGGACTTGGCCCCTTCGGATTTTCATTTCTTTACGAAGCTTAAAGACTTTCTGGCGGGAAAAAGATTTGACAGCGATGATGAACTTAAACGAGGCGTGACTACGTATCTGAATACGCTGGCGGCAGAGGACTATGACGCTGGAATACAAAAACTCGTCACACGGTATGACAAATGCCTCAATTTGCTTGGTGATTATGTGGAGAAGTAGTGTAAAGTATGCTTTTTCCAATAAAAATGTGTATATTTGTTAATATCTACTACTGTGTCTTTATTGCACAAACAGGTACCACTTTCCGAATGGCCCTCGTAGAATTTATCAATATATGAAGATCCTGCTCAGTGCCCTGCCATGAGGAAGGGGCAAGCGGGGTGACGGCCCCGGGGGCCGAAGTAAAGGGCGCAAAATTCGGGAGGGAAAAGAAAAGAAGGGAAGAAAAAAAGAGAGAAATGAAACACATGTGCACATGTGGGTATGTGCACATATATAAAATGAAAGGAAATAAGTAATAAAAAGTGCTCAAAATCAACGAAAAGCAGGGTATATTTTTTAAAATTTTCTCACCTTTCGCAGGTGGTCTGTCGACCTCACTCATATGTACGGGGGTTCCGTCGTATACGCTCGCCCCAAGCGCTGATTTTCTACGACACGGCACTAATCCTACTGAAGATTTCGTAAACTAAACTATTGATGTGTATGCAGTGAAGAAACCAAGGCTAATATGCTTGATTTAGAATCAGAAGTGTGAGAAAGAATTTTTTGATTTAAAATCAGAAATTTTTAAAAAGATTTAAATTAACTCAAAATATTTATTTAATGATTTAGATAAAATTAAACGGTTTTGTTTTAAAGAATTATAATCTCACATTGAAAATCTTTGAGTTTTACGTCCCACGGTTATGCCGGTTAGGCTAAAGGAGACGGTGATGATGAATAATGAATGAAATGGTGGAATGAAGAAAGTGGGAGGAAACGGGAGAACCCCGAGAAAACCCACGCACGCGGTGTTTGTCCACCACAAAGTTCACTTGGCGAGGGCTGGGATCGAACCCGGGACCCCAAGCACAATCTCACATTGAATATTTATTAGCAATTAGTCACAATATTAGGTAAGACGTGCATGTAAATGGAATTGTTAAATATGCTGCTTTCTTGCAAAGATACAGAAAAACAACCCTTCCCCCCGAGGAGTTCACATTCCCCCCGGGCGAAAATGTCTGAATTCAAAACTGTTCATGAATGATCATTACAACTATATGATTAATACAATCAAATATTAGGCTATACACCGAAACGTCCTTTACAGCTAAGCGTCCTTACACTGAAACGCCCGAACACCGTAACGTCCGTACACCGAAACATCCTACACCGAAACATCCTAGACCCGTTATCCATGTCTTAACTTTTTTCTTAAATTTATTTCTTTTTAACCATCTTCCAATTGATATCTTGGTTTTATAATAATTCTAAGTAGTACAACTTTTATTTATGACGAAAGAATTTTCCCGTGGACTACCTCTGAATTTCTCTCAGGGTCTAGCTACCATGTGACAAAGAATTAAATCTACTAACTGATTTTACACACAATATAATTTTGAAACTTGGGAGCCTAGTGGTATCTTTGTGTCTGTAGTATGTAATAATGCTGATACGTTATTCTCTTGAACATCTTAATGGTATTTGTCGTTTGACTTCAGAAGACTGAGTTTAGCCTACAAGTACAAGTTGCCTATGGTTAAAACATATCTGATGTACGATCTTGTTTAATAAAACCTGCCCCTCCCCCTCCTCTATCTGAAAAGCCCTATATTGTTATTCACATATGAAATTCAAAGACAAAGGCAATCGTCTTTATCCAGTCATATTTTTATTTCAAGTGTAAGTATTAAAATGTGCTACGCATGGTTGCAAGAGGCTTTTTTTTTAATACTGAACTTAGGTACCTAATATTGGAACTAATTTCCTTCAAGAATTGATGTAAGAAGCGGCCGCGTGATTTTCGACCAATTATTTCATCACAGGTATCTATGAGCAACGAGATAACAACAGTGGAAGACAAACTTCGTTCTTCTCAAACTTGATACTTTGAAAAACTTATGAAAGTAGTTTCGTCATCCAAATACATATTCAATCAAATCAGTTTCAGAAGTAGCATTAATCTTATAATGACGTAATGGCTGTAAGAGTTACCCTGAAAATGTATTTTGCATGTTTTTGTTCTTTCGTAATCCAGAGATTTTTTCCTGAATTTCACTGGAGTTATGAGAAACCTTAAATTATCAGGCATTCCACTTTAACCCCTCCCCTTTAATCCCCAATGCGATATTGGGTATATTTACAGTTTAGTGCAGCTTAAAGGAACCATGATCGTGCATATTTGATTTCTAATTTGCTTGCTCATAGCGTTGCCCTCGAGACGAGATGAGAATTCAGGTTTTGTCGTCTCGTGTCATAAATGTTTGTAAAAGTCTCGTCTCGTTTTGTAAATTTATGTTCAAAATGTTTCCTGATTTCCGTCTTAGTTTCATGTAGAATTTATCAGAATTCTTCCAGGTTACGACGAGTCCACGAAAGATTGATATAACGACACTTAAATCATATTTAAGTATATTAATGAAGGAAATTGTGTAATGACTTGCGCATCTTTAAACGTTGATAAATGCTCTTTCTTGTGTTCATACTATTACCTTACCAAATTGCATATGACATATATACAATTAATCATATGACATATATACAATTAATCGGGTCTAGGAAAATTCGGTGTGGGAAATTTCGGTGTAAGAAAACTCGGTGTAGGAAAATTCGGTGTACAGAAAATGCGGTGTACGTAAAACTCGGTGTGGGGAAATTCAAGTGTAAGGTAGTTTCGGTGTAATACATATTGAATATTACCACTTACGATAATTTACGACACTTCATATTGTGAAAACGAAAACCATAAAATGTAATGAATAAAATGTATTACCTATTTCAAGAAAAGCATTTTTTTTTTTTTTTTTTGTGCCTTGAGTCCGATATCTGTTTTATGTCTTTTGCGGGGTATTACTATGAACTACTTTACATCACACAATGAATCTGACACTTTTTGTCAGAAATAAAACAATTACAACTATAAGTTCAGAGAATAGTTATAGGAACAACTAAAAGCACCACTTTGCCTCACGTTCTGTCCCAGACAGAAACATAATATGGTTGTTAGTGAATAAATTGCAGGAAACAGGATCGCTTCTGAGGAAGACAGGGAAGGATCGGACCTCGCTGGCGGATGTTGTGGAAGATGTCACTTACCGACTCTAAGTCACCCAAGAAATCTCTATTCAACATGTGATTTATGTGGGTTACCACTAACAATTAATTTGTATTCTTAAATTTCGCTTCAAATATCCAATATCTCATTCGAACTGTAACGTACAATGGCGAATATTTGCTGTTTTTCTTGCGGCCTGCTCTATATTACCCCGGATGAATTTAAACCAGTAAACATAGTCCCATAAATTTTCCATCCTTCCTTGATGATTTGCAGTAAACCGCATGAAAATAGGATTTGAGTTAGAAATTCTAGAGCCAAATGAAATCCGTGAGTTTTGAAAGAATCACTCTGTATATACATATGTAAGATGCAAAAATATATTGATCAAAAAAGTCTTAGTGGAAAGGGCAATATAAAGCAGGATGGTTTTATCAGATAATAGTTGTACAAATAGTTGACTTTTCCTCCAATCAGACACTTTAGTTTGTTTGCCTTAAGTTAAGGTAAACAAGTACTGCAACCCTATTGACTCCTTATTGACTTCTCCAATCAGCCGTAGATACTTTAGTTGAGGCATTTATTTTTACACCTTTGAGTAACATAAACAAACAATGTCATTTTTGAAGAATTTAGATTTAAATGTTTATTTATAAAATAGACATAAAATTGTCAGAACATTTTTGAAAATCTACAATTTTCAACTTTACCCATCCAGTAATCTACATTTTTTTTGGAAGTAGAAAATTCTAGGAGGCATCCTCCAAAACAGCATAAGAACTTAAGTTTTAAATTAAATGTCGATTGGTAGCGATGGGCGCTTCGCTAAACCACACGAACGGACTTCGAAAAACAAATTTCTCGTCATGTAAGGGTCATAAAATGTTAAAATCCCTCGAAATCTAGAATTCCAATAATTTCAGGAACACAATTCAATATAAAGCAATATAAAGTAGACAGTAAACAGTAAAAATGATAGTAGACAGTAAAAGTACTTCTACACAAAATTTGAACTTCAAACAAATACGCTCATTTATCCTCAAAGTTGAGTTTTTAATAAATCCTACGGCCTACTACAACGAATCTTTCTTTACACCTAACATTCCCCACACCGAGTTTTCCGTACACCGAATTTTCCTACACCGAATTTTCTTACACCGAATTTTCCTGCTCCCCAATTAATAATATCCTATATTTTGAAAATGGGAGACCCTATGTCTACCGAAAATTCTATGTTTCTTGTGAGTACTCTACAATTTTTTTCCTCCGATGATTTTTGCCCCGAGCTTCCCTTGAATTTGTCCCTATGTATATTTTATAGACTTAAAAATACTAGAGACAGTCACCAGAAAATAATGAGTACACATCCTACATATCCTCTCGTGAAAAACTTCGGAACGAGTCGAATCGATCAATTTTAATTCGTTTTCTTTGCCACAGAAAGCATCTGATCCTTTGTACAATACCGAGGCTAGTTTATTCGCAAGTTAATATGGAGGATTATGTATTTGCCCCCTTTTTTTTTTTTTTTTTTTTGCTTATTACTTAAAATGTTTTGCAAATAACTTTTGTCTTCACTTGAGCATATACATATCACAGTGAGAAATAAAGATAAAAGCTGCTTCCTTCTAGTAATACCCGAAAAGATCTTAAATAATATATATAAAAAAAGAAAACGACTAAAATTAATTTCTTTCATTAAGACACTGCTGGTATGAATAGAAAGCTTGCAATAATAAGGTGTTTGTAGATGACTGTCAATTAGAATTGAAATATTATTAGCAGTTCGAATTTTGGAGCATAATGAATAAATCGAAAATTTATGTTGAAATCTTCATTTATCAAGCAAGAAACAAAATAGTTTAAAACCCGACAATTCAAATTAACTTCCTGCCATTCTGTCCTCCTGCCATTTTGTCCTCTGCCATTTCGTCCGCCTGCCATTTTGTCCCCTGCCATTTCGTCCGCCTGCCATTTCGTCCTCTGCCATTTTGTCCTCCTGCCATTATTTCCTGCCATTATGTCCCCTGCCATTTTGTCCTCCTGCCATTCTGTCCGTTCCCCGAAATACTCATCAATATGTCAACAACAAAATCTGTCACTGGCAGAATTTATAACGAACTACTTTCAACTTCCAACTCCCTTTATTTTCTTTTTGTTACTTTTAAACATTATTTCACTTAGAACTAGTTTTCTTTTTACTTTCAGTTTTATTGTTCTATACTTTGTTCCCCTTTCGTAAATGACAGTATATTACATCTTAGTTAAATCACGGAAAAACTGTACTGTTCTGATGACAGCGCCTCAGTCTTCCACCCCCCGAAACAGAGAGTAAAAACAGTTTGTTTTTCATAAGACTTACAGCCCGTTGCACTGTCGTCTGCGCAGTGGGAGTCTTGAGGGGGAGGCCTAGGAGGGAAAACAGTGCAACCACCACATCCAATATCGCAAACGTAGTAATGACGTTGCTCAGTAATTAGACATATTCCAATATAATTACATAGCTTAGAAAATAATAATATAAATTAGAAAATTTTAGATTGGAAAGTTTTTTGTACCCAGTGTACGTAAATACGGGACATTTTGGCGTCCCGGGAAAATTTTTCGGGACACCGGGAATGGTAGTGAACGGATGGTCACCCTCGGTTAGGGTCCCACGTTGAGCTGTAGTTCACGTCTGATGTAGCCTCGCTGATATAGTCGAAAGAGACGGAGCAAGAGGCATTTTTTTCTAAGATATCCTCTGTATCGAAAACAGATATTAGACCCCAATCAATAAATTCCAACATTTACACTACTTTATACTTTACTAGCTATGCACGTGCCTTTGGAGAATGGGGTTCCGAATTCGAATCCTGTGGGAGATCATTGAAAAGTTTCAGCGCATAAAGGTTGTTTAGATTCCACCTTAAACTGTAGGTTCACATCTTGTATAGCTTCGGTGTTGAAAGGACCGCTAAATTCCAAGCCACCAAGTATAAAATTTACATCATGATATTTTTAACAAATTCTCTGGTTTAATCTTTTAATTTTTTTCTTCTCATGATTTAGGCTAATTCTGAAATTCCTACTCTCTACCAATTTTAGCACCTTATTTTCAGTTTCAGAACAAAGTTGATAAAACACGAGCAGTTGCAGTTAAAAGAAATAAATAAAATAAAATTACATATCTTTCCCAGGAATATTTCTAAGCTGCATGGAAAGAAATGTCTGGAACCTGAAACATTATGTGTTTGTTTTACAAAACTAAATTTCGAAATAATTTGGCAACGTAGTTTTTCGGTCATTTCAAAGACTGGAAAGAGAATAAGATGTATTGAATCCCAATTTAAAATTACGATCTTTGCTGTTTAAAACATTTTCGATATACCTAAGTACCAAACTATTAGAGGTGACATTTTCCACCTTTCTACTGTGCACACATCTATGGCTTGGACCATCTAAGGGCAATTGTTCCATCATCTAACATATCCACCCCATAAAATGACGCATAGCCGACCCTGGCCCTTTCGGGCTCTTGCGCCTTAAAGTTTGGTATATATTAGGTATATTGGAAGTTGGCACAACTTTAACAAAGTATTTATTATTATTATTATTATTATTATTATTATTATTATTATTATTATTATTATTATTATTATTATTATTATTATTATTACTATTATTCATAGTGAACATACAATTTGGCTCGATGTAGCTCTACTTAACAGTATTAAATGAAATCATAAAATAAGAATATTCTTACTTTCTTCATTCTGAGAATTCCGTTCCATTTGCTCCCAGTCTGGAACAAATATCGCAGCCACTTCTCTCCACATTTTTATTTTTAAGTCACGATTCATGTAGTTCGGATCTCTTAAATCATATAGGCATGGCCTATTTTGTATTTCGATTATAAACGCCTCTGTGTTAAACACACTAACCATGACTGGATATGTACACAGGACACGTTTTCAAATACAACTGAAAATTTCTCTTTTGTGATTACACTTGTGGTTATCTGTTTGGGGGTGGAGTTCGAGCTTCGGAGATAGGGCTCAAATTCAAGTTATTTCGTTGTTTCATCTTTTGCCTAAAGCCAAATATTTTGCTCATAGATTACCATGGCACCAGCTAAGTGTCAATCAAGTGTAACACGAGAAATCACCCTATTGTGTTACATAGATTTTTCTGTGATTAGCTATTTTGTTCGGAATTTCCTTCTATTTTTGTGAATTTTCTTTTGTTATACACACACATACTTTATAATAGCAGAGTTCCAATCTCTGCACAAAGCGTCTTCCAAGCAGCTGTTTCATGTTACAATCCCCTTGCCTGGCAACACGTCTTTCCTTTCTGTCCTTCCTTTTGAAATCTTTTAAACAGCAGGCGGTCTATTGTTCCGACCTGCAGCAAATACGCTCGAGCCGGCGTTTTCTCAGCGATTTTATTGCTTTCGCGTTCATGTTTAGCTGTCCAGATTTAAATACATGGTCAGCGTATTTCAAGCATACACATGAGCAATAAATACGCTTCGCGATCGCTTCAAATAGCCGCCCACTTACCCATACCCATACCCGCCCACTTAGGCCGCGTTCACTGTGGGGGTAACGCTTTGTCGACTAGCCTAGTACTAAGTAAGAAAGAGCCACTGCAGCAAGCATAACCACAAGTGACCACAAAAGTCTTTTCCGCAAAAGGAAAAGGTTGTCACATTTCTTTCTTGAAAATGTCTGGACATCCTTCTCTTCTAGAGAAAGCCATAGAGAAAGGCGTAGTAGAAACGTATTGACGCGTGAATTGTGTAATAAAAATGATCTAAGAAAAATGTTATATGATCCATTGCCTACAACATAATTCAAATCGGGCGAAAATATCAAAACTCAAAACGAATCATTCTTTTTACTTAAAAAAAAGAAAAGAAAAGAAAGACATATACACTATTATATAAAAAAGATTAAAATGACTTACTCATCAATAACTAAGTCAAATTATCGTAGATACAAACATGAATTTGTAAGTATGTTCCTTTGTCACAAAATCAAGGACTAAGAATAGATTGTTTAGACGTAAGTAGTATTTGCGACACCCTATCGCACTCTTGATTATCCAATTTGGGGTCCCCATGGACCATAACGAATGAATCAGGGATGCTTTGGCCCGGGATTGCATCACCTATTGAAATTTTGCTTATGCTTATTCAGGGGCCATGCACGCTGGTGTGAATGAGTCAGAGGTACCTTGGCCCGGCTGTGACGTCATTGAATTGGGATTTTTGGGTTAGAGGTTATGATGATTCTTTAAAATTATTAAACATATGGTCTTGATGATTTATTACGTTATGAATTAGTACAGGTTTATGATTTTTTTTTTTATTTTTCGTCCAGTGTCGAAGCTAAGGGAGGGCCAAGGGGGGCCAGGCCCCCTTGCTCAAATTCTTGCTCCCCCTAGTGGGCCCCCTACACAGTGATATTGCTATAGGTCGACAAACGGTGAGTGGGTCTTTGCTACAAGTGAAACTACTATCAAAACGTCTCTCGACAACAGAATTACCGATTGCAGAATACCGTTTGTTGCAATAATCTGCGTTCCGAATAATATCTTTACTCGTTTTTACTTGTAGTTCAGCAAGATCTAATTCACTGAAATCTGTGGGGTGCATATGCATTGATGCATATGCATTGATGCATATGCATTGATGCATATGCATTGACCTCACCACTTGAGCATTCCTTTAACCTCTGTAATTTATGTAAATCAAGTTTTTCATTCATTGGAGATGGCCCCCTCAAAATTTTCTTGGGTCCTTTGTTGGCCCCCCTGAAAAATATTCTAGCTACGCTACTGTTTTCGTCCCCTTTTATGGCATAAAATTTGGAAATTGTTATCCCTTTGATGAGATGGACTAACACTGGTGCAAATGAAATCTTTAGTTGTACGTCCCACGGTTATGCCGGTTAGGCTAAAGGAGACGGTGACCATGAGAAATTAATGAATCGGTGGAATGAAAGTGTGGGAGGAAACGGGAGAACCCTGAGCATAATGTTACCCACCACAAAACTACTTTCGCGGGGATCCAGCCAGGGACCCCATACAGCAGAGGTGAACGCTCTACCATTTAGCCACCGCGCTCTCTACTGGTGCGAATGAATTAGAGGTATTTGGTTCGAGCTAATGTGTTGGTATGACGTCACTGAACTGGGATTTTTAGCTTGGAAGTTATGATGGCTTGTTTCGTTCCGTTTTATGGTTATAAAATTATTAAAATAAGGGTTGATTTCTTTCTTGATGATCTATTACATTATGAATTAGTAGACCCCAGTAATAGTATTAGTATTAGTATTAATATGAAACTTGAAAACTTTGGATTCCTCCGTGGCTAACCGGTTAGCATATGTGCCTTTAACGTGGGAGACCAGAGCTCGATTCCCGGAAGGAGCTCACGCGGTTCGGATTACGTTACGTTAATTAGTAGGTTTTATTATCGCTGCTGAACGGGACGTTAAACTCAAAATCAACTTAACTCGAAAACTTTGGGAGGAATACTTAACTTTTGGTTAAGGTATAGTTTTCATTCACGGGACTTCTGGGACTCGAACCACGATATTCAATTGTTAAAAAAGTGTGTCCAGGAAAGCACATTTATTTGAGACTCATAAAACAGGGAGAGGGGCGATCCCGGACCTGGTTACCAACAATAATTTATATTATATTCGTTTGTGGATTAAATAAAACTGTTGGAAAGATTTAAAAAGCTTCTTTGTGTATTGACTTATAATCATATGTTTAAAAGGAAACGTCAGCTATATCGTGTTACCTATGCTTACGTATTTGTTGTCACAGTATCGCTGGCATTGTTCGTTTGAACAAGTACGGTGTTTAATTGTCAAATAGTGTGTAATGGTTTACTTTGAAAAGATATATTCATTCTTTGAGAAGGAGAAAAGGGATGAGATTATGTTATTTTGGACCTAGTTAGTACCTCTTGTTTTCGTTTATACACCATTTATACACCATTTATGGGACCTTTATACACCAAGCTTGGCAGAAACATCACACAAACTATAGCAAAAAGATGTTGATGTGGCCATCTCCCAACCATTCTAGGTTGTCAGTGTTGCTAACAAGTGGAAATATATACTATTGTTGAAAATGGCGTAAATGTCATTGAACGAATGTATGACAAAAGTGATAGAAGCAGCATTGGACAATGGAAAACATAGTGTTAGTGCCCTCGTCTCCCAGGCACCTCAATGTCGCGGGTATACAGGGGTGTAGCCAAGGGGGGGGCATCGGGGCCAGGCCCCCCAAATGGTTTCCTGCCCCCCCCCAAATAACCAGCTTTTAAAACATCATAATAAAATTATCTCGCTTCATTCATTTAAAAGTAACAAAGTTTATTGACAATTAATAATGTATGGTAAAATAGTATGGAGAAATATTGTTTTTCCATACAAATAAAAAAAATAGTATAGTATTTCTTCCTTATACCGATCGAAAAATAGGATACTTTTTTGTGACAGCAGATTACACAATTTACTGCGATTTATATTTGACAGTTTGAAGACAAATGTTTTAACAAGGTACTACAAATACAGCCATAAAACAAAGGTACTAAACTGATTTGTAAGTACAGTATATTTTTATATGCTTTAAGAAGTGTTTTAAAAGACATAGAGGATGGAAAATTTCGTGAGAAACAATGCTTTTATTCAATTTGGATTTCATTCGCTCTCTCTTTTATTTCTCCTCAGTGTAATAAAATAATTGTCTTTTTTGTCACGAATAATAAACAAATATTTTTGCCAGGAAACCGTAAAGAACTTAAGTGAAATTTCAAAGAAAATCAATCTTGTGTAGATAGGTTTTGTATACAAGGTCTTAAATTTAAATATAAAAGTAACCAAGAAAAGTTTTGTTGCTTTTTCACCCATCACCTTCGAACGTCGATATGTCACCTAAACTGGAAGATCAAATATAGTCCCCATCAGCATCGACGACCTTCTGAAAACATTCTGGAAGGCCATGGAATCCATCGCGGTAGAACTTGGTGGGCCGTGAAACGAAGAAAGTATCAGGTGCATTTTGGACTTTTACTAGGGATTTGAACTGGCATCCTCTAAGGTGATTGTCCAAAGAATGGAACAGGTGACAACCGGACGCTGCAATACCCGGGGAATATAGTGGTCGCAATATTATTTCCCATCCAAGGCGGAAAATGGTGTCCTGAGTCATCCTAGCCACGTGGGACTTAGCGTTGTCCCGTAAACGAGGACCCATTTGCAATTCAGAAGTGATGGCTCCAGAGTTTTAAGTTTTTGTTGAGCACAGCTCAACTGCTGACACTACACAGTTGCATTGATACCCTGACCAGCTGGTAGCAGTTCCCGATGCACGATGCACCAAACACACAGAAGGACCTTCTTCTGGTACAGTGCTGGTTTCGGCTGTTTTGAAATCGGTTCATGCTAACCAATGATGACGGCGCCGTGGAGCTTCGTATAGGACACACTTTTTATCACATGTCAACGCCCTGTCCAGAAATGGCTCCGAAACAGTAAATAAACACAGGCCACTGCCGCGTTGCCTTCTGGCCCGGAGTCAAAATACGTGAGACCCATGGACCCAACTTGAAGTGCTTCACAAGTTGATGGATGTGCAGCCGAATGGTTTCTCCACACACTGAATTGTAGTCCAGTTCCTCTTTGTACATGTGTTGGTTTTCTGGCACGTGGTGTTTTCGGGTGTTTCGTCATCGTCCTTAAACTATCGCTGGAATGTCTGCGTTGTCACTACACCCTCACCGAAGGCCTGGCACCCTGTTTCTGTCCCGCTACAGCGGCGTTTGACCTCCATTTGAACTCGTTCAGCATACATGCTCTTATGACGCTCTGTGGATGTCCCATGTTCCCTCTGTCTTTACGCAAGTTCACGGTGTATCTGAATTGCCACAACCAGGTAGTATGTTGGATATAGTCATACCAACAACTGACGTTCGCCTATCTCCACTCGCATTCAACTCACGGTGTGAGGTCCAATTGAACACAGACCTCCACGAAAAGGGACAGAGCTTCCTTGGTTACCTTTATAGTTATGCACAAAAGTATAGCGTTTGGTCCCGGGCAGTAGTTCTTGATTAAGCATAATAAAATCTATCTTGAATATAATTTATGGATAATAATAATAATAATAATAATAATAATAATAATAATAATAATAATAATAATAATAATAATAAGCTAAAATAGTGTTTTTAGTTTTCCAGTAGGAAACCAAAATTTACCTTTCTTTCAGGCCTCAAAAACACTAGCAACAACAATTTTTTGGCTTTGTACATTGTAGCTGCCCCCCCCTGAAAAACGAACCCCCCTACACAAACCTGCTGGCTACACCCCTGCCGGTATAATTAGACTGTTGCCCATACAAGGTTTGTAGTATGTTAGTGAACCCACAAGCACCCATGTTGCCAGTTATGTTCGCCAATGGGCTAAACTTCATGCGAAAATCTTGAATGTTCGCATTGATTGGCAACACTGCCATACTGGGGTGCTTGTGAGATGGGGACATACACTATGTTTTCCATTGTCCAATGCTGCTTCTGTCACATTTGTCATATATTCTTTCAATGGCATTCACACCATTTTCAACAATACTATATATTTACACTTGTTAGCAACACTGACAACCTAGAATGGTTGGGAGTGGCCACATCAACGTTTTTTTGCTATAGTTTGTGTGATGTTTCTGCCAAGCTTGGTGTATAAACGTCCCATCGTACGGAACCTGTTTTACAATTTCTTATTTTTATACTTGGTTGGCAACACTGACAAACTGGGGTCCTTGGGAGAGAAATATGTCCGTCATATATTTTTTCTAGTGACGAATGATGTTTATGCCATGTTTCATGGATATACATCGAGTGGTACAGAAACCATCTGCCACGTATTTACAATTCGTTGGCAACACTGAGGAAATAGGTACTTTTGGGTGCAAAGTGATATTATCAAACCCTTACCCGAGTCACGTTCTAGCAGTGAGCCAAACAGGAACATGATGGGCTCAGGGGCTTATGTATGATGCATCATAACATTCATTTTTATTTCTGTCGAATATACCATACATAGGGTCACAAACAGCAATAAACAGGCCCCATATGGGGCCAGTTTGTGGGTTTGCCCGTGATTTGAAAACTGTTTCGTACTTCTCATGGCAAGAGCTTTCAAGCGATATATAGGTTTTCCTCAGGTACTTAGTCCCGGTATGGTATCATCCCTAGTTAGTGCAAAATATCAGAAAATTGAAATTTGATTAGCACTTGGTTGATAAAGCCGTTAGGAAACTAAATTTAAAATAAAATTTAATCCCAGGCTATTGTGAAAGTGATGACTTGTATGTAAACATTTTACTATTGTATTGAAATCAATATAATTCATTTGCTGCAAATGTCTTACATGAAAACGTATCCTAAGGATAGTGGCTTGGGCTGGGTTTATGGTTCTTATCATTGAAGCCAATAAATAGGCGATATTAAAGAAATTTGGTTTAGATTTATTTTATATTATCCCAATTGGGACGCGCGGAAACAATTTAACTCGATATTGACTAGTGTTGCCCACGAGAAGAGATCTTGTTAAGTTTGAAGAAGTCTTGTCTCAATTCTGAAAGAATTCTTTTTCACCTCATCTCAAAAAAAAAAAAAAAAAAAAAAAAAATCTTTTTCAGTAATTTTATATTCTTGACTTTTCAAAGTAAATTATTACATTTAGCAATAAGAAATGTATATGCTTTATTGGGATAGGTGTTAAATAATTAGTATTAATTAAAGATACATATCGCTCAGGTTTCTTAACCAATGTTCATATCGAAATCAGATCTGTAGCTAGGGTTAGTTCGTCTTCGACTGCTTTCAGCCCTCCTGAAATTACCACTTCTTTGTTGGTTGTATATCAGATAACTTTGCTTCTATGTTATTTCCGGTCTTCGGGTAATGAATCATAAAGGATAAAAGAAATATATTGTATTACCAGTGGTAATAAAATAAAACTTGCCACGTATTACTCTAACTGTATGTGAATTCTTCAACAAGATCAATCGTTATCATATTACAAAATAAGAATTTGCAATAAAATATATCAATATTTTAATTAACGCAAAAATAAATAGGGAAATTATTTTTAAATAGGAAATTCTGTAAAAACATGCAATTATATGTTCGCCCATTCGTGAATACAAATATTTTGAACAAGAAAAAAAATAATTGAACAGTAACCAACAACAAATTTTATAAGGTGCATGATCTACGAAAATAAGAGAATATTAAAAACTATGGAGTACCGTCTTCCCTGGAAAAGTTCTACTCCTGATCTAAGTCAGGATCGTCTTTTGACAAATCTGTTATTTCCTTTAAAACTCTACTTGAGTTGACTGAAGATTTCTGTAACTGTCTTCAGTATCCCCCACTTGTCATGTAATTTTTCCAATTGTCAACTCTAATTCTGTTGAATGTACTATTTAATAAAGACAACAATTTTGGTAGGGGTTCGCCCTTCATCTTTTGAGATGCTACCGTCCCTTTTAATTGTGACCACACTATTTCAATTCGGTTAAATACGCAATGATATGGAGGTAATCTTAGAACATGTCCATATGATGCTGCCAGTTCATCTAATTGCGCACCTTTTTCTTTTTTCCGTTCACAGGCAGTTGTTCATCAATAATTTGGAGAACAGGTACTATCGAGCAAGGACTAGATATGGCACTATTGTAGATTCGCATATAATTAAGAATAGTTTCTTTTCTCCACGAAGTATTAGACTTCGGATTAATTACACTACTATGGGAAGGGGCATTATACAAATATATAGAAGATACCTCCTCTAAGCGGTTTAGTATGGAGTTTTCAAACCAATGCTCGAAAATTTCTGCGTTTATTGTCCCATGATAATCGACAGGGGGAGCATCAGACATTTTCTTGTGAGTTATAAATAAAAAACAATCCACAAAAGCAAATCGGCCACCAAAGTGCATAATAACGATCCTTTCCCATTTTTTGTCCGAAGTTTCAACTGTCCAATTGTCAAGAGTCGTCTGACCAATTTTTGATTTGGCACGTATTGCAATCGTACCAAGTTTCGTCTAGGTATATGTCACAGTGTCCCTTGGAACGGTAAGCTTTAATTTCTTCGAGATAACGCTATATCTAAGTAATAGCTTCATCGGACTCACATTTCGAGCTTTTTTTACTTTTTTTTCTTTCTCTTGATTTTTCTTTGCTAAAAATAATTCATTTTTCTAGACTCAACCAACTGATGTTATCATCTTGCGGTTCCGAAGCCTAAATATCGAGGTGCAGGTACAGTAATATAATGTGTACACTCATGTCCAAAATTATTGTCCCATGTCTATAAATATGTTGTTTTACGAATAAAATTTGATAACGAATTCGCCCGGTATTTCTTATAAGGTTAGTATGTGTATAATCGGCAAAGACATGTATGTGGCAAATTTCAGGTCAAAAGAGCAGTAAATAAGGACAATAAAACAAAAATAAAATGTTCTTGACCATTTAGCAACATTTTGTTTTTCTCATTCTAATTTTCGTATTTATAATTACTTTCCTATGAAATTTATCACAAATAGACATTTCCCGATTATACAGATAGTATCAGTATTAAAAGTACCCTGCAAAATCATTATCAAATTATATTCTTACAAGAAGACAGCTATAGATATGCGACAATCATTTTGGACATGAGTGTACAGATTACTAACATAATTTTAGTCATATGCAGTTTTCTTTTAGCATTCAAAAAACAAATAAAACAAGAACATAAAAAAATGAAAACCTACATAAACTTGCTACTAACTGTAATTTTTTAAAATATTTTTTTTTTTTTTTAACTTTTAATCAACAAATTATAAACAACATATTTCAAACCTACAAATAAGGCAAGCGTTGCTCCTTCTGAGTCTGTATTGATGGCAACAACGAGAGTAGGACAAAAGCCCACTCTACAGTTTCAAAGCTAGGACAAAAGCCCACCTAAAGTATTCTCGACTATGACAAAAGCCGGATCTAGGAAAATTCGGTGTAGGAAAATTCGGTGTAAGAAAACTCGGTGTAGGAAAATTCGGTATACGGGAAACTCGGTGTGGGGAAATTTAGGTGTAAGGTAGATTCGGTGTAATACATATTGAATATTACCACTTACGATAATTTACGACACCTCATATTGTGAAAACAAAGACCATAAAATGTAACGAATAAAATGTTATTTCCTATTTCAAGAAAAGCAAATTTATTTATTAATTATTAATATTATTATTATTATTATTATTATTATTATTATTATTATTATTATTATTATTATTATTATTATTATTATCATTATTATTATTATTATTATTATTATTATTATTATTATTATTATTATTATTATTATTATCATTATTATTATTATTATTATTATTATTATTATTATTATTATTATTATTATTATTATTATTATTATTATTTTCTTTTTTTTTTTGCTTTCAGTCCACTACCTCTTGCATGTCTTTCGCGGGATATTACTATAAACTACTTTTCATCACACAATGAAGCTGACACTTTTTGTCAGAAATAAAACAATAATAAGTTCAGAGAATAGTTATAGAAACAACTAAAAACACCTTTCCTATAGTACATCATATAACATATACAAGGTGATTCTTTTAAAACTCACGGATTTCATTTGGGTCTAGAATTTCTAACTGAAGTCCGATTTTCATGCGGTTTGTGGCAAATGATCAAGGAACGTTGGGAGATTTATGAAACTATGTTTACTGGTTTAAATTCACTTGGGGTAATATCGGCCACGCCTCTAGAAAAACAGCAAATATTCGCTACTGTATCGAATTGGAATTAGGTGAGATGCGGTGTGGAGATTTGAGTTTCTTCGTTAGATGGCAACCTCGTGACGGTCAATAAGAAACAAGAAACTGGGCCGTTGTATTGAGAATTATGCTGTGCTACTGTATCAATATGATCAGGACACAGTTACAATAATGTACTCTTTGGAGCAACGTGATTTTATCGTTAAAAAGTTTTTGGAGAACGGGATTTGTTGTTGCTACGCAAAGGGCATTTACACGCAACTTTGTCTCACGTTCTGCCCCAGACAGGAACATAATATGGTCGTAAGTGAATAAATTGCAGGAAACAGGATCGCTTCTGAGGAAGACAGGGAAGCATAGGACCTCGCTGGCAGACGTTGTGAAAGATGTCAGGTACCGACTCTAAGTCATCCGAGAAATCTCTATTCAACATGTGATTTCGCTTCAAATATCCAATATCTCATTCGAACTGTAATGTACAATGGTGAATATTTGTTATTTTTCTTGCGGCCTGCTCTATATTACCCCGAATGAATTTAAACCAGTAAACATAGTCCCATAAATCTCCCATCCCTCCTTGATGATTTGCAGCAAACCGCATGAAAATCTGACTTCAGTTAGAAATTCTAGAGCCAAATGAAATCCGTGAGTTTTTACAGAATCACTTTGTATATACATATGTAAGATGCAAAAATATATTGATCAAAAAAGTCTTAGTGGAAAGGGCTATATAAAGCAGGATGGTTTTATCAGATAATAGTTGTACAAATAGTTGACTTCTCCTCCAATCAGACACTTTAGTTAGTTTGCCTTAAGGTAAAGTGTCTGATTGGAGGACAAATTTCTCGTCATGTAAGGGTCATAAAATGTTAAAATCCCTCGAAATCTAGAATTCCAATAATTTCAGGAACACAATTCAATATAAAGCAATATAAAGTAGACAGTAAACAGTAAAAATGATAGTAGACAGTAAAAGTACGTTCTACACAAAATTTGAACTTCAAACTAATACACTCATTTATCCTCAAAGTTGAGTTTTTAATAAATCCTACGGTCTACTTCAGTTTGAACTTAAAACTAATATGCTCATTTATCAAATGCTATGGCCTACTACAACGAATCTTTCTTTACACCTAACATTCCCCACACCGAGTTTTCCGTACACCGAATTTTCTGTACACCGAATTTTCCTGCTCCCACAAAAGCCTAGTATGTAATGGCTATGTACTGTATATTTAATGACTATGTATTGGTTTGTGCATACGTATTGTTTTCTACATCACATTAGTAATCTACTGTTATTTGTTGAATTTTTTTGCTATACATATCAATTCTATTACATTATACTGTATAAGTAGTAATTACAAAGAATAAATTAGGTGCTCTTTGAATTCTAACAAGGGACATGTTTCGGTTCGAACGCGAGGATCAACATAAAACTTGGTAGACATATACAGGACTAAGTACTGACCACTGTATGGTATGTCATTCCCATGTAAAACTCGTTTTCCTCCGACAGCGCCACCTATCCTTCGAAACACTAGCAGTTAGATTCTTCGTTATAGGTACTGAGTGAAGATTAGTCAGGTGCGTCAGTGTGTGGTAGTAAGCTCGAATTAGTGTTAGGTGTGATAGTCAGTGTGGAAAAAATGGAGCGGGCTGCTGGCATTAACTCCCTTCATGTAGCTGAACTGTTAAAAGACAAACTAAGGAGCAGATTTAAGAATCAAACATCAGTTGGAGGAGAAGATGAGTCATTTGCTACATTTTGGTGCAATTTAATTATCAATGAGCACGAAAATGAATTAGAAATGATACACACATCGACACTCGATAGAGATGATAAAGAAAATGTCACGGCATAGAAAGATATCTATGATAGCAGTTTCTCTCTAAAAAGGAGATATCTGGTAAAAGGAGTTTGCCTCAGAGCAGAATAAATTTTCCGACGGGGAAGTGCCCTTGCGATAGACATATTCCCTGAGTTTATGACTTATTGTTTTTGGAAGATACTGAAATATGTATGTTACATGTGAGAGCACAGCTTTCGTAAGGATATTAATGCGTTGTATTTTATAACCAATCTGTTACTTTAATCTCTCTCTTATCTTTATTTTTTCTTTTTCTTTCATTTTTTTAAAAAAAATTCAGAATATATCCTTAGTGTGTTTACATTCCTGACCTAATTCACTATTGAACTTACTATCATACGAACTTCTAACTTTATTATATACAGTATGTTACCTCACTGTCTTTTCCGTCTTACTCTTCTAAGTTCTCCTAGTAGAAGTTTCATTCGTGGTGTCCTTCCACTTTTCATGGCCTAATACGTTTGAGATACCCCAAATTATGTAAAAGTTAAGAATCATTGACAACAGCAGAGGGAAATAGGAGGAAGAGCGTCCATCCCCGGAGTCGACGCCTGCCCTCTGCAGATAAATTGTATTATGATACAGGTGAAGTAATATAAAGTTACCGTTTTCGTATACAAAAATTTGCTGTCTCCTAGTTTTTTTTTTCTGTCCCTTAGCTTACACCAACAAATTAATTAAAACTGGCGTCGTCACTGTTAAGAATCTTTCAGTGAGTTCCTGTGTCAATTTCATCCGAATTTAAAATACTTTTCACTGATTATTTTATAGGTTAAGAAATAGTTACTGACTCAATGAATCAATCGATGCAATTTAGCTCACTATTGTTGACTACGTAGGTCTTGTAGAAATTACCTTGAAACGTCTATTTAACCGTAAATCCTAATATGAAGAATGTTCAATATATATCCTCGCATATTAATGTTTAGACCTGATCAAATTATGAATTGAAGTAACCTGTGCTATTTTTCAACGCACTATTCTGCCACTACTACTTCTTTTTTTTTTTTTTTTTTTACCTGGCAATGAACCTCTTTACTCAGTCATTGTAGAATTATTTTCCCCATTCGTCCTTCAATAAAAAATTGTCTGAACTATTTCTTGTCCATAATACAACTAATAATGCTAAGACACACAAATCGAATTTAGTTCATATCTGTAGCATTTCTTACAATCAACCTACAACTGTAGTCTTTCGAAAATTATGAGCCCCATAGACTCTTTCTTCCTTACAAATAATAGCAATAATAATTCAACGTATTAAAACCTACCATAACGGTGAACCATCGACAAAGTGTAAGCAACCTCTGAAAAATGAAATAAAATATTTCAGTTTAACGATCTATTATTATGCTCTTTAGGCTAAAGGAGACAATGATTAAGGCAAGTGAATGATGAAGGAAGATAGGGTGGTAAAAGAATGTGGAATGAAATTGGAATATCCCAAGAAAACCCACAGACACGATACGATGGTGTCCATCACAAAGTTACTTCGCTCGCGATCGAACCAGGGACCCCACGTACCAGAGGAAAGCTGTTTACTACTGAGTCACTCTGCCCCCAGCCCCTGAGAGATGCGGGCAACCAATTAAGAATAACTGACTTAGAGAAACGTACTTACCATTTTCGCACGAAGGAAACTCCATGAATCCCATATCCTGACCGTTTGTCCTTCTTGTATGTTGGTTTATCACACACAATTTAAGTATATCGGTACATCTGTCAGAATCATAGTGCTTTCTCCAAAGTAGGAGCACGGTGGCTTAGTGATAGAGCGCTTACTTCTGGTGCAGGATGAACCTCGTTCGATCGTAGACTATAAAAGTTCGTGGTGGAAACTATCGTACCCGTGAATCTTCTCGGGATTATATGTTTTCACCTATATTCTCATTTCACGAATTATTTCCCAATAATTAGCTTCCATCTGTTATTTGTCTCTATTATTGGATCGAATTTGAGTTTAGCATTCCTTCTGTAGCATAGTTGTATGAGACATGAAACTACGGATTAACGTGAAAGTCGAACCGCATGCGCTCCCGCCGGGTCTTCTATGCCAAAGTCCCGTACGCTACCCACATAGCCATGAGTAATTTCTCTGTCTTTATTAGCCTAGAAGGCATAACATTTAAACGTTGTGGATTTCATATAATTCCAGTTCTTCCTCGATTGCCAATTCGATACTGAGACAAAGTAGATCAATCAAATATACTTATATATCTTTTTTCGAATTATAACGATGATTTTGTAACTTGGACCACGGTCTAAGACTTTTGTTAGTTGAAATATAGTCTTTAATTGTAGTTAATTTAATCGTATATAATTGTAGTCAACATTTAATAAAATATCCCAGGATTTCCTGAATTTTTGGGGTTGGCCCTTGCGCCGCCCCTGTACCTCATCGAGTAGTGCATTAATGGAAGCTACGACTAAAAATAATAAACATTCCCTTTGCCTCAACTTCGATCCGACATTTTGTTCTCGAGTTATGGCTGTTTTTATTATTATTATTATTATTATTTTTCCGACAGATTTTCGTCTGGTCATAGTACCGAAAGAAAGCATTTGTCCACCCAGGTGGATCTATACTTTTTGTCTTCTCTTGGTGTCAGAAATCTGCTCCCAAACGTTGTCGGTATTGTTTTGAAACACCTGTATGTTTCTATCCTGTTTCTGATAAGCTCCTGTCTGCTAAGCACCTTCCAGTTTTCCCAAAACAAACCAAAACTGAACTACATTCACTACTCGCCTTCCCCCTATGCTTTCTTATTGTATAGTACTTATTAAACATTTATGTATATTGTAGTTGACAGGTTAAAATGCTAGTAGAGGAATTCCCTCTTTAGTGCAGAAATTCCCTCCTTGTATCTTACCGCCATATCAGGCGAGATAGGATTAGGCAAGATGGGAATTCCTATCTCGCCTAAAATGGTTGCCATTCTTATCTTGGAGACATCAGTGACTGATAAATCGTTAGGCGAGATGGGATGGAATCATCTTTTATATCCATCCTTAACACTCCACTAAAACCAGATTTAAAAAGAATCATTACAAAAGAGAAGAGAACGCTTTTAACCAGAGTCCTTCGTAGAAAGGTCAATTGAATTGGACACATCTTGCGAAGAAATTATCTTCTTCACACCAGCATAGAAGGAATGATGAAAGGAAAGCGAAGAATAGGAAGAAGAACACAACTGATTGATCATTTGTAAAACAGAACAAAATATTGGGAGTTAAAAGATGAAGCTGGAGATTGATTTAACAAAAGAAATACTGACTAAAGCTTAAAACCCACTGTACAGGTATTTTCATTTATGTTCAAAAGTGCCTGAAGAAGGATATGTTAGATATCCGAAACCGTTACATATTATAATTTATAATACAGTGGGTTTTAAGCTTTGATCAGTGTTTCTTTTGTTAAAATAATCAATCCAACGCCATGGATGGATAGTCTTGCTACTGAAGATTTAGGAATATGGAAGAAACATTTCCAGGCCCAAATCTTGAAAAAAAAAAAAAAAAAAATGAAGCGCTTAGAGGATAAAGGTACTACATTTATCGAAACGTTGAATTCTGGTGCTTCATTCACGTGTTAAGAGATTTGGAAACGATGAAGGGTGTATGTTAACAGACGTAGTTTTGAAAGTCAATTTTCCCGAAATACACAATTTCTTACATACCAAACCGCTTCAAATAATAATTTAAAAGAGCTCCTTCGTGGCTAAGCGGTTAGCGTACGCGCCTTTGGCGTGGGAGACCCGGGTTCGATTCCCGGCGGGAGCTCATGTGGTTCGGATTCCACGTTAATCAGTAGGTCCACGTCTCATATAGCCTCGCTGCTGAACGGGACGCAAAACTAAAATCAACTCAACTCAATAATTTAAAAAACAAGCTTATTAGTCAAGGACATACCAAAAGGCAGAACACCTTAAATAATAATAATAATAATAATAATAATAATTGATGACTTGTGTGTCCAGATGTGGTGTACCATGCCTCCAGCTACCTACCAAAATCCCATTGCTTCCCTTACCAAAGCACATTGTTGCTGTTCTGCTAGTCATAAGTGAACATAGTAGATATGAAATAGGTCGTCATAATATTCTTCCTGGACAGTATGTATTCATAGCATAATGTCGAAGAAGATTACGCTTTTTCTCAATCCTGAGTTTTCAAAGCCTAGAAAGTCATCATGTTGATATTGACATAGTTGTCAACGAATGTCCCATCCAAACGGTTCACCGGTTTGGAAAGTTGTAAGCAGTATCCACAAGTTCTGCTGAGTTTAGATACACTAGTTGTATCCAGGGCCGTGCTGGGATACTAATGAGGGCGGTGGACAAGTCTACTAAAAGGGCGCCCACACAAACGGGAATATATATATATATATATATATATATATTGAGAGAGAGAGACTTTGAAATAAAGTATGGGTGTCATTTTATGTCAAAATCACCCAAAATTTGTTTTAATGTTAACGTAAATAGCTAACCTCGAATCGAAATCCTCTTTACTAGAGAAAAACTTTTAGTTCCTGTAATAACATTTCTGTGACATAAGAAGAAGCTAAATGTATCAACAACTTAATATAGCACGCCTATGGAAGCAGGAGGCTCATTGCCGCGTTTACAAAAGCTCTCCATTGATTTCTGTCCTTAGAAAACTGAACTCAGTTTCTATTTTATATTTCAATCTCTGCGAGAACCATTTTAATATTGTCCTCCTATTTGCGCCTCGGTCTTCCCAACGGTCATTTTCCTATTTGGATTTCCAGTTACAACCTCGAAAGCGTTTCTAATTTCTTCCATTCTGGCTACATAACCTGACCATTTGAGCCTCCTAGACTTGATGATCCTAACAATATTTGGTAAACGGTATAAAATTATGCAGTTCCTCCTTATGAAGTTTCCGCCTTTCCCCATTCCCGTTCCTTTTGGAGTTCGAATATTGGTTTAAAAATCTTGTTTTCAAATACTTTCAGTCTGCGATTTTCCCTCAGAGTCAGTGACCATGTTTCGCAACTATACAGCACAACAGGCATGATTATGGTTTTATATTTTGAGCTACAAATTCCTGAACAGAATTAGCGACAACAAAAGATTTTTAACTGAATAATAACACGAAATCCCTGTTTCAGTTGACATCAAATTTTTTAGTGATTATGGTTTTGGTCTGTTAATAATGA
This sequence comes from Thermobia domestica, assembly GCF_964235325.1. Taxonomy (NCBI): domain Eukaryota; kingdom Metazoa; phylum Arthropoda; class Insecta; order Zygentoma; family Lepismatidae; genus Thermobia; species Thermobia domestica. The sequence goes on along the minus strand of NC_137456.1, from coordinate 199,770,802 downwards.
TCCTTGATATTTGAAAGCATCCATTTTGTCGAAAGAAAATATTATTTGGTATTTTAATGCATCCATAAAATGCAGTATTATGGATGCAGTATCCCGACCAACTTCCATTTATTTAGTTTTCTCTGCATTTACTGTTAAGCCTATATCCCTGCAAGCGTTAATTAAGATTTCTGCATTCTTTTCTATTATTCTATCATTACCTATTAAATTTACATCATCAGCATACGCCAAAACTTGGCAAATACAATTCAGCTCTAGGACCTGATTGCTGTCTTTGATTTTCCTTATCGTGTTCTCCAGAACAAAGTTAAATAATAATGACAACGCATCTCCTTGTTTCAGGTCATTCTCAACGTGAAAGCTCGTGAACAAGAATTTCTCTACTCGAACCTTACTTTGGGATTCATTTAAACATATCTTAATTAATCTACCTTTTTCGTATTGCAAATTCTGTAAGCATGTTGTACAATGTTTCCCTCCTACCAGAGTCTAAAGTCAATAATTTATGTGCCAGGATGTTCTCTCATTTCTTTTCAAGTATTAGTCGAATGGTAAATATCTGGTCGATAGTTGATCGATTTTACCTAAATCCGTTCAGGTAATCTCCAATAATTTCATCTGCGTATGTAGTCAATCTTGCTAATACAATGTTTAAGAGGATTTATTAGATGTTGACAGAAGAGAAGTGCCTCGATAATTATTAAATCTGTTTTGTCGCTTTTCTTCTGAACTGGAACAATGATTGATTCTCTTCACTCTTGTGGTAATTCCTCCTTGTTTCAGATAATGAGAATGAGTTTGTGTACCTTACTCTACAATTTTTCCCCTCCAGCTAAAATTAAGTCAACCAGAATTTCGTCTACACCCGGAGTTGTGTGTTTAATTTTTTTAAATAGCGATTTCTATGTCTGTCTGGTTAGGTTCATGCTGCATGCATTTCACCGCATTAGTTTTTGGCTATGTGTTATGCAAATCGTCAAAGAAATCTTTGCATCTATTTAAGATGCTATCTGTATCAGTGAGAACTGTTCCTTTAGGTTTCTTTAATAAATAAGCACGAGATTGATAGCCTTTCTTAAGTTCGTTGATGCATTTATACATGTCCCGAATGTTTTTGTTTTCACTATTATCTTCAAGTTAATTAATTTTAACTTTCAAAAGTCGCGTTTCTTTGTTCTAAAAGTTTTACAAGTTTTCTGCCAGATGACAATGTAATTTTATATAGTTATTTCGTTCGGATTTTGTAACCAACGCAGTTTCTTCTGTTTTCTCTTCTCTGCTACTTTAGTACATTCCTGGTTGAACCATGGTTTGTTCCTACGTATTTCTGCGTGCTCCAATATTTCTTTTGCTGAAATTTTAATGTTATCTCTAATTTCAACCAAGTATCTTGCACTAGTGCACTCCGAACCTTCTAAAACTGAGAATCTATTCGACACTTCAATCTGGCTCCCCTCTCACCTGACTCTCCTTTATTAAAAAAACATTAAACCGCTCCGTTTTCAGATATTGAATATTTCCTTTATTTCACGATAGTCTCTCTCTTACTATCACAATCAACTCCTCTGAACGACCGAACATCAGTTGTGCTAGACTGTTCTTTTCTGTCTACTAAAACATGATCAGTTTGAATATGTGTTTTTCCATCTGATGAAGTCCAAGTATATTTATGAATGTCGCGATGTTGGAATTTTGTAATCTTCACGGTAAGGTTTCTGGATATTGCACAGTTCACGAGTGTAACGCCGTTGTCACAACCTTCCTTATGCAAACATTTATTCCCTATAATCAGTTTGAAAATACCCTCTGGTCCTACCTTCGCATTGAAACAGCCTAACAGAATTTTCATATGGTATTGCAGGAGATGATCAAATACCCATTCTATTCTTTCGTAAAAACTGATTTTTTTAAATCGCCATCCTTATTTTCTGTTGGGGCATGTGCATTTGAAACTATAATATTACACCACCGACCCTAAGTAAAAGAAAATCTATCATTAACAAATTCAACCTATGTAATTGCTGATATTACGTATTCGTTTGTGAACGGAAAGCCCTGTTTCTAGTTGGTAATTTTTAATTTGTTCCCCGTAAAAGAACGTAAAATTTCCCGACTTGACTCCTCCATTTCCTTCTCATCTGAACATTTTTTTTTTTTATAGGTTGAGGTTGTTAGCCTCACACCAAATTCTCAAGCTGGATTATCATCCCTTGTCTGTCCGCGACTGCTTACTCAGTATATTCGCAGCTAACCTTTATATCCCAGAGGCCTTCTCCTCGATCCACAACCTGAGGATGTGCCGTGCCGTGGTGACAGGAAGATCACATTTTACGGAAATTAATACAGCTATATTTCAGAAATACAACAGGTACTGATTATCCAAACACTGCTTTAAAACACACAGGAACAATCAAAATTGCTCGGATATATGGATGCATATTAAGACTGTGAAAACTTTGATGCCGTAAAAATCGTAAATTAGAGACTAGTGTCAGTGTAGTATTACATAAATGCATCGTACATTTGACTATCCGAACTATTCTTAATGTATCACATTGTTTCGTTTTATAGCTATATAACTTTATAATATTTTTTAAGTGATTATACTCTTTACCTGTTCTATGCCAATAGCAACTGTATGAATTTATAATACAAACTGAAATACAGAAGTATATATATATATATATATGACAGGGCATCTTATGTAAAGGGCGCCTTGTATTCTTCACAGGTTCTGTACTACCAGTCAGTATTTGAATTTATTAAACAAAGCTGGTGTACAGGATAACTAAAACCAATTATCTATAATGTGATGTTTCGTAGGGCGCCTTATGTAAAGGGCGCACTGTATCTTTGACGGGTTCTTCGCCAAGAGTAACTGTGTGTATTTATTGTACAGAACTGTGTTATACAGAAGAGTAAATAAAATCGTTCACCTTTGATGTGGTCCCGGAAGGGCGCCTAATGTAAAGGGCGCGCTGCACCTTTCACAGGTTCTTCACCAATAAAACTGTAAGAATTTATTACTAAAAACTTGTACCTTTATTTATACTGTGATATTTCGGAGGGCGCACCGGGACACGTCCCGGTGTCCCGGTGGGCCAGCACGGGCCTGGTTGTATCTCGTATATTATGTGTTAATTTATTAAGGAAGAAGCTACTTCTTTAAGAATTATTTTAGTTCTATGCAATTTGGGGCTGCTGATTATGCTTATTATTATTATTATTATTATTATTATTATTATTATTATTATTATTATTATTATTATTATTATTATTATTATTATTATTATTATGCGCAACTTTCGGCATAGTATGAATAACTAGGACTGACTGGATGGAACATTCAAAGTAAAAAATATGTTGTCTATGAATTTGACATGTCTTTATGAACATGGAAGAGAAGGATCCTTATGACATTTTTGCAGGGAGACCCATGCGTCCTTAGTTACGCTACTTTTAATTCGATATCTTCTTTTTTGGTGCTGCATTTTTAATTTTGAGCAGTATACATTGATTAATTGATTTTAATTTTCATGATTGACAAGGAGCAGGTAGTGATAAAGATTCATGTGATTTCGTACTGAGGTATCACTAGAACATTCATGAGAGGACGCAGAAATCTCGAACTTAGTAAGAAAAACTATGCTAAAAGGACAAAGTGGGTGGCAAGACAGTGACAAGACCTTTTATAAGACAAGAACTCTTTTGGTAGATAAAGTAAGCGAACTTCACAAGATGTATTGGAAACTAGCAAGTGCTACAGATTAAACCAACAGTATGTTACGGTGAAATGTGAGAGCCCCAGCATTGTTGAAAGACACAATGTAGATTCTGAAAATCTAAAGGACAGAAATGCTTCAGTACTAATTTTTATGTTGAAAGGCTATGCTGTCGGATTCAGGTGGTGATAATGTAGCAGCAGTTTTAATATTACTTTTAGTTTAAATTACTTTTAGGTAAATCTTTAAGCCTTTGTGCTTTATACTGACATCCCTGTATAACTGATTCTTTAGACGTTACTCTCTATGCGAAGTAGTACTTTACCATAAAATTTCAAAATGTTACCCCGCTTGCTGTTCAATCCGAGCGATGTTTATATAAATCTTATGCAAATATATAAATGTACATATAGACCCTATAAATATAAAAATGCTGCTATATGTAAATATATAACTACATTCTTGTGGTTCGTGGCTTCATTGTCTCTTACATGGTCTTTTTCAATTGACATACATAAAATGTTAAATGTTCATGTGTATCACGTTTACAAAACTTTTTTTTTTTAAATATTCAACATAAGAACAGTGTTACAATGTCATTTAACAATAGCTATAACTGATATGAATACGGAAAGTTAGCACTATTTAAGAGACTTCATTGTGATATATGGAAATACACAATATGTATACTTAGAAACAACTCTTTATAATCATATCTTACCCAGTGACACTCTGTCAGCAGTAGCTTCCCTGTTGAGCCAGAATGAGACCCATGAGAGCACCACTAGAAGAACACATGGACCATATACTTGAATGAGAAAATTACCCATATGCCTTTGCAGATGAAAACTGACGAGCAGCATTGAATACTCACCTAAAAGAAATCACCAATTATAATCAAATTATTGCAATTAAAATTTTTATTTTAAAAATGATAATATACCATATTTTATAAAATTTACAGAATTTTCGTGCAATGTTATATTCCATCACTTAAGATGATGTAGTCACTATAACAACGAACACATCATAATTGAAAATTACTCTTTTTGCTCAAAACCGCTGCTATATATTAAGCCTGGGTTTGATTAACGCTTTGGAACGCACACAACGCACTTAACCTGCTGAATCTTCGTCGTTTTTGTTTTCATAGAAACTGCGTGTATTGCTCCAGATTACTTAGAACTAGCTGATGCACATGCGTGAGTAAAGATATTTCGTGTCATTCTGTTAATAAACAATCACGAACGTACGTCGTGGAGTTAAACATTTTTTATTATGTAGTGTGTTACATTTCAAACCACCAGACGAAAGTTTGAGAACGTGGCGGGTTTATCATATTTTGAACCTTTCGAACGCAGTACGGTGATCATAGAAATGTATGACGAAAATATAATGACCACATTTTTTTTTAAGTATTGCACGGGCACAGCAAAATAACCCGTGATAAATTTGAAATTTTACAAATTGCTTTCCCTTGTGGAACTTCTGATTTTTTAAAAAAGATGTACTAGGTATGTAACAAGTGAATCAATATAACTGGAAGAAAGGTTTGTAATTACATTAAGGCCAATCTGTTTGTTCGGTGCAGATTAAGAATATTGGTGTCACTTTTTGAAAAATTAGAGATATGTTAATTTATAAAGAATGAGAAGCCTAATTTTAGAAACTTCTTTTTATGGGGGCCAAACACGTAAGTTATGTGACGTGGGAACTACATTTAGAAGCGTTGTCTCTTACAGTGCAATTATAGGTGAGGTAAGCATGCACCAAATTAATATAGTAGATAGTTCCATATCTTTTTTGTTTGTTTGTTTGTTTGTTTGTTTGTTGTTGTTGTTGATGATTACTGTGTAAATTCTCCGTTTACCCAACAAGAGCTCTCAATTATTCGGTATATTTTATTATTCCAGTAATCCTGACATTCTTACTTGCTAATGAAACCAGCTCGGCCCACTCCTTAAAATACTGCATTGTGTCAAAGTGAACAAATGATGAGTTTCTTTTCTTGTAGATAGTCCATCTGTTTAGTTTTGTGACAGTAACCGTTTCGTCGCAGAACATAAAAATGAGCTTCTCGTACAGTCTGGTTGGCTTCCGTTTTTACATAATTTTCCTCTATATTTAGCTGTTTGTACTGCTAACAGGTTAATTCGTGGGGTATAAAACGAAGGAAAGAGAAGCGCTAGATGCGACTAAGTTGAATATTTTTCTACTCTGACGCGGGCGTGGCGCGCTAATCGATAAAACATATTAGAACTGATAGAATAGATAGAATATGCATAATATCATTTGTTACTTAGTAAAATTATTGGCACCTAACGGAAGTAAAGAACAGATGAAAACGCTCTATCAGTGTTGGAATGGAAGTCCTGTAGAAGAGTTATATTCGTACTTTCGTTTGTCGATGGTAAGAGATATCGAGTAGCGGTTTATGCTGAAATATTAAGCATATATATAGCAGTGGTTCTTGTTTTTATGCATGACTTGCTATTCACAAGTCAGACATTCTAGGAAAAACAGTATAGTACATTGAACAGGAAATAGTTAGGTGGACAATAATTGCAAATAAAGGTTATATCGAGGGACAAAATTAGTTGAGTATGTAAATCAAGCTTAAAGAAATAAATATCTTGTTTAATACAAAAATTATAAGTAGATGAAAAGTGAACTTAAGATACGAGATGACAATCCCACAATCTCTTTCTGATAATAACAGGCGCGCTGAAAATCCTAACCAATCTAATGTAAAACTTGTTCCAAAAAAGTTGAGCGCATTCATATTATGGCTGTATTGAGGCAAAAATTTTCTAAGTCCAACTTCTGGTATCTTCCGAAAACAGTAAAACACATATAGCCCAGGAAATGAAAGGAAAAAATCCATGATTGTTGGGAAAAATTCGAGACAAGCTGAATTTTTGCCAGTTGTTAGGACCCAAGTAGAGGTGCATTTTCTCAAAAGTACGCACCCCTCCCCCTTGTGCTTTCCCCTCCAGCCCCCTTTAACAACCAATATGCAAGGTTTTCGATTATCGTTCATATCTCCGTCATTATTAATCCGATCTTCAAACTCTTTTCACAGTCTCTTTCCTTGAACCACGGTCTAAAGAACGTTATTCTTAACAATTTTTGTTAGGTCTAATACTTTAAGAGATATTCGTAGAAATATGTAAAATTTTACATTTTTATGTATACTTTTTCCGTTTTTTATATTTTAACTTTTGTGTATTCGATAATTTACATAAATGCTTCAAGTAAAAGTTGTAGAGCGCTTCTTTAGCTTTAAAACGTGAATATACTTACAGGTATGGGAACGTATAAAAGGGCACCTTACGAGAGCGAAGTGCGTGCTCACCGGTACCACACGAATACTGGCGCTGGACAGCCGCTCCTTGCCAATTGTTTAGTCGACTTTAATATGTCAAGATAATAGGGCAGTGTTTCGTGTGGTTTGCATCGTTAAGATGTGGTATTTTGTTATTTTGATCCCGTTTGTTATAATTAGGAAAGTCCATGGTTAACTAATTTTTTTAAGAATTTTTGCTAAGTAAGTATAGATTTTGGACGTACCTTTTACTTAAATGTGACTTTTAAGTTAAAATCTCTTATTTATTCTATGTTCAAAGCCTATTTAATTTCATCTTTTTTTTTTTAAAGCAAATGTGAGCTCTTGAAAACAGACCAGTTTTTAGAGCTATATAGATCAAAATAGTATATTTCACAAAAGTAAATGTAGTAGTTAGTTTATTATATTTAAACCGAACTTTGTCAATTAAATTACGTCTCCTCACTATGAAATTCCATTGTTACTATGGAAACTTTGGACTATTTTAATTTGCCAAAAGTAATCCACAGAAAATTTAATATGTTTTTAATTTATTGAGTCAAATATTAAGATTGGATTTCCAAGTACATTCGTATTGCAAAAAGGGATCAGAGTCACTTCCGTGAAGGTTTGACAGAACAAGCAAACAAAAGAACAAAAAACTTAAAAACAGCAAGGATATATAGGATTGCCAGACGTTCCGGTTTTCGATAAAAACAATTAACAATCCCGAAAAAGGCTTTCGGGACGCCTGTTTGTCCCGGTTTTCCTTCTTCAGATTAAAAAACCCTGCAAGAAAGTGTCTCACCTAAAAATGAGAGGTTTTCGGAAAATTTGTATAGCCAATTAAGTAGGGGTGTATACTAAACAAACAACAGGAAGTTTGAAATCACATCCATTCTTTTGTCCTATGAGCAGTTTAGCTTCCAGAGGGGCGGGAAAGAAGGATTTTAAAAGTATTTAAGAGGGAAAATATGTTACCGGTATATAAATAATCTCTTGAATATTACTTCCAATAGAAAAGAACGTATTTTTCCCGGTGACGAGTTTTAACTACTAGTTATTTTACACTTCAATCGGCAGCGCAGAGGGATCTTTAATCAACAATGACGATACTGCTCTCAGTCGATGCATGGTAACTGCATTTAAACTATTTCCTTCTGTCTGCCGTATTCTGTGGTACAATTTCTTCTGAGAACTGAGTTGTCTTTATTTTCCTATATGTGGATAAATATTTCTAAAGATGATGTGCACGCTATCAATAATTTTGGGATTATATTTTTCCTTTGTCTCATAAAATTTTCAATAATTTTCAGACTAAAATTACGTAACAACTTACTCTGGCACAAGAAATGACATTTAAACACATACAAGCATGTGTCTTATTTAATTTTGATACTGGATGTTGTTTTCTGCCAAACTTTTGGAGAGCCCACGTAAGTCTTCTAAGAGATTTAGTTTTTATCTTTCTGAATTTAGCGTAAATGTATTTTTTCTTATTAAATGTTAAATTTGTATTCCTTTTAGGGTAGTGTTTCTGACTCAGGTGATGAGGTAACAAAGAAAAAAATCTCTTTAATCACAAATGGGAATGGCGCAATATTTAGGATCTGTTAAACACAACAAATCGGAATTCGGAGTAAGGGACGCCAAGCAGCTCTTCTTACATTACCTTTTCACATTCTTTATACATCCATTGTATGGCTTCATTTGTATTAAACATGTATAGAGTGAACTGGAAAATTGTGAGTAGTAACCGGGAAAAGAGTACGGTAGTTAATTGACTCCGATCAAATGAGTAGGAAACCTGACCTTATTTTTTTCTATATATAATCTAAGGTTGGTGTCCCGGTTTTTCGTTTACAAAATCTGGCAACCCTATGGATATATCGTGTATATATATATATATATATATATATATATATATATATATATATATATATATATATATATATATATATATATACATATATATATATCGGGTATTACAAAATAAGTGTTAAAATCCTGAACCACCATGTAAGATATATCAAAAGAAGAAAAAAAGATCTCTAACTTTGGTCAAATGCCATTGAATAGTTTCGGAGATATAACGCGCCGCATCTGTGAGAAAGTGACTTCCAGGGGCTTGTATTTCAAAAACTATTCAACGTAGAAAGTGCATCTTAAAAACTCACTAAGGAAGTCATATCTGCTCTATTTAAAACTGCAGGTTTCAAAACTCTGCAAGGCGTGTGCAAGGGATGTCCCAAGGTGACTGAATAACAGCCGATGAAATTCAGTGTTGGCTTTAGAGTCCCTTAGAAAGTCATTCAAGAGTTTTTGAAAACTGCTATAACATTTGCTGAACAACATGTGCAGATTAAAAAGAAAAAGAGACCAGGCAGATTTAGATAAGTTCACTACATAGCGTATAGAATACAATCCATTCACTAAGGTATCCTGAGAACTTGTTTCTTTATCATCTGGATATGTGTCTGATGTTCTGTCAACTGTGATGAGGCTTATGAAATAGGAGTCGCAGCGATGGAAAAAATGAAAGAGAAGAAGTCTAGAGATTTACAGCGTAATAGAAGGAACATGGTGAAAACTCAAGCTAAACCTAAAGAAGTGAAAGTTCGGTCAAAGGAAGTGACAGTCAATCCTCAAAAGGTTTTCAACAGAATACTGAAAACTATCCAAACAAATTAAAAAAGTACCTAATATATGAGCTAGCATCTAGACCACCATCTCTTTTTGGTGATGTGTCACTCCGTAAAGGCACGGAGTCCTCATTGGTGAAGATATTCTAAGGTGGTTTGCAAGAAGATATTGATGTAAGTGATACGACATTTGTAGTCGATGAAGGGTTTCTGGTTCATTATGTAAGGTGACCGAGTGATTCCACATATGAAGAAATAGTTAAAAATTATTGTGACTATGTAATATCTAACTATGGAGAAAAATGCTACTATAATTTTTTATAGATATCCGGAACATTCGACCACTAAACACGAGGCACAAAACAGAAGAGCTGCAAATAAAACTTCATGCAAACTAAACTTTGAGGATAGCTCAAAATGTTTAACAACCAACGAAAACGTTTTAGGAAATAGGGAAAACACGAAAAAAAATATTGCAGGCAATTACATCAGAATTGGACAAAAGGGGTATATCAGTATACGCGGCAGAGGAAGATACTAATGTTCATATAGTGGAGATTGCCATAGAAAAACTAAATCAGTGTTCCAAGGTCGTAGTTGTAGGTTCCGATACGGATTTATTAGTCCTTTTAGTGGCAATTACTCCTGAAAAAGAAAAACAAATAGTATGTGTTTTTGTAAACAAATAAGTGGTAAAAATCGAACCAAAGTACTTTAGAACATTCAAATGTTGATTAAACAAAACGAAGAAATCAGAAATCTATTATTTACCTATGCAGTGATTGGCTGCGACACTAAGTCTTGCTCTTATGGTGTAGGAAAGATAAAAGCAGTAAAAATGCTGAAATCCTCGTCTGACGCTAAGAAACAAGCTTTAATGTTTACCAAAGACAATACCAAAAGTGATCATGTTAACTCAGTGGTAAACCGCGGGAGTTTAAATCGTAAGGTCGTGATTTCGATTCCGATTCTAATCAATTTTTTGTATGAAATTCTATTTTCCTCAATGCATATATATATATATATATATATATATATATATATATATATATATATATATATATATATATATATATATATATATAATATAATTACATTAAAATAAACCAGTTGCATATATATTCATATAATCATTTCATGACATAAGTAATTAATATGTTTAAAATATATCTGAGATGTGGTAGGTGTTCACAGAACGTAGGTATATTATACGTGAATCTTAAATACAAATTTAGAAAATCGTGTAATAGCAATAAATAAGATGAGTAGTGTATTTGTCTGCAGCTCTTTGTCATACAGAGGTTACTTCTCTCAATATTCTTAATACAGCACGTCATTTATATTCTTGAAACATTTTCAGGTGCGTAAAGAAAGAGTATAAACAGATAACATCCAAAGTTGGACTGTGGTTTAAGAGAAAGAACTAAATAGCCCGAAAGAAATTCCCAATCCCAAAGGCGGCTTTCTAAGGAAAACAGAACGGATCTTCTTTACATAGGTTTGCATTTCAAAACTCTGAAATGCTTTTGTATATGAAAGTAGTGACGCTTTGGTCGCCCCCCTCTCTCTCTCTCTCTCTCTTGCTATATATATATATATTTGGATATACGTATGTTTGTGCGTGTGTGTGCTTCAACATAATTCTGGTATGCTAGGAGTAACTTTAAACAAACTTCCTACACATATTACCTATAGTTTGAAAAAGAGTACCGTCGAAGTAAACTATGGGAAGTGGGAGATGGATACATACAAAAATCATAGAAAACGATCGATATTAGTGTAAAATTCATAGTTCTGGAGGGATCGCTTAGACAAATAGTATCACATCCGATTCCGCGTAACTCCGATTTAAGCTCCCATTTGCACCCAAGGGGTGAAGAAGTGATGTAAAAATATCAGAATCGATCGACATTAGTGTCGAATTATAAGTTTTCAGTGTCTCTAAGTAAATTGGCAGCAGTTGTAATGCCATTTAAGTCCAAATTCAGTTCCAGTATTAGCAATACCTCTTAGATTTCTACAGGGAGTGGGAGAAACAGACATAAAAATGATAAATAGACCAATATTAGTGTCGAATCCATAATTTTCGTGATCAGTTAGATACAAAGTGACACTCTAGATGCTATTTAAGTTCAGCCTGAAGGGGTATGTGAAATTGTGATATGTAAGAATAATTGAAAATGAGCGATATTTAGTGACGAATCTATAGCTTTCGCGATCCTCAAGTTCATTGGGAGCAGTTCTGATGACCTTAAAGTTCAGGTTCCAGTGAGGGTAAGACTCCCTAACGTATCTAGAAACAGAGGAAGAAAGAAAATATAAAATGATTCAAACCGACTGATATTAGTGTAGAGCCCATAGTTTCGGGATCAGTTAGATAAACGGCAACACTTCTGATGCCGTTTAGTTCCAAGTTCAATCGATTAGTACTCAAGGGAAGGAGTTGACATTAAAAAGGTATCAAAAGCGACTCATATTAGTGTGCGGTGAGAAAGGATGAAAAATAAAATGTCTCAAATGACTGAGATTAGTGTTGAATTTATAATTCGGGTTTGTCAAGCTAATAAATAGATTACATTCGCAATGACAATTAATGCCACGTTTAAACATAAACAAGCATGTCAGCTGGAGTTTAAATTTACAAGGCGTTGCTCGCACAGCTATAAATATTTTAATGTAGGCCTATATGTATAAATGCATATTCCAGCATAATTCCGGAACGTCTGGAGCAACTATTACCAAAGGTGGAAACATACCATTTTCAATCTAAGAAAAAAATATTTCGGTAGTGTCTTATTTTGGACGACAAAGGATGGAAGTTTGGAGGAGTGGCTTGTAAAAATAATTGGATACAAGTTATCTTAGTGTTTATCCGTAGTTTCCTGGGTCGCAACAATGAATACTGACGCTTGCAATGGTGTTATAAGTCCAAATTATTCTCCATCAGCAGGGGATGAAGGGATGGAAGAGCTGAAAAATAAAATGTCAAAATTTATGACATTTGTGAAATTCATAGTTTTCGTGGTCAGGAAAACGTTTTTAATAAGATTTGCAAAGTAGTTTGTACCCACTTTAAGCTGGGCTTTTTAATCATAGTAATTTGATTAAAGATGTATTTTGTAATGTTGTACGGTGTTTCAATATTTCTGTCAAAAGTAGAATATCTTCTGTATCTTTTTTCATTAAACTATCATTAAGGAGAAGGATCTCAGCCATAGTGGCCATGTTAACTCAATGCTAAACCGCAGGAGTTCAAATCGGAAGGTCGTGATTTTGACTCCCGTTTTCGATTGGGTCAAAATTTTTGATAGTAATTCTATCGTCCTCAATATATGAATAGTTATATCAAATAATTACATTAAAATAAATCAGTTGTATATATATATACATGTAATCATTTCAAAACATAGGTAATAAGTATGATTAAAATATAACATCTGAGATGAGGTAGGTGTTGACAGAACCTCAGTATATAATGAGTGTTTAATACAAATTATTAAAACATGTAATATCAATATATGTGTTATGCATTTGTCTGCAGCTATTTGTCATACGGATATTACTTTTCAATATTCTCCTTACATCATGAGATTTAGGTTCTTAATATGGAATTATAAATGTTAAATATGATACTTTGCGTCTGGTGTTTAATTCATTGCTAAAATTTGTATTAAAATAAATACACTTTTTTCGCCTAATGCAATTGTTTCCAACCTTGTTTAATTGACTCTACTTCGTAAAAACTGCCTACTCACTCCCTTCCCTCTCCCTTTTTACTGTAGACAATAATTTTAGCTGTCATCTTCTTCGACTTCGGATACAGCTGTGAATTCTCAAACCTTCAATAATAATAATAATAATAATAATAATAATAATAATAATAATAATAATAATAATAATAATAATAATAATAATAATAATAATAATAATTAGTATCTTATTCCCACCAATTCATATTTGTTTGCACAAAGATCTCTAAATAACATTACAGTGCATTATTAGTATTAGTATTACTAATCAGTGGTGCTATTTAGTCGGTTCGCACCAGTTCGTGAGAACCGGTTGTTAAAATATTTCGAGTTCGCAGAACCGTTTTTTATACCCAGACATAAGCACACATACACACACACACGCAAGACCTAGCGAAGAGTGAAAGAAAGACGCCAAACAAATTTGTGAAAACATCTCTTTATTTTTCCGCTTGTTTGCATTGTTGTGAAAGCGAGTAGTTTTCAATCATTTCAATTCAATGGGCAGTCAAACATTTGAAAACGAATTCCGGAATACTGGGACCTGTGAGTGTACTAAATGGGAATATATATATATATATATATATATATATATATATATATATATATATATATATATATATATATATATATATATATATATAATGCCTATTACGTGTGGAATTATTTGTTTTTGTATGATTCCGATACCTTCATTAGTTCCAGAAATATGTGTCTTCGAAGCAGTGTACGAAATATTGGTCTTTTCATCGATATCGCGGACGATTGCTTGTCATGATCCATACTGTCATTTCTCAAAACAAGGCCCTTTCCTGATGGGACACCCTAGAAGGCGTATATCAAATGTGAGGGCCATTTATTTAAAAAAAAAAAAAAAAAAACGCTCGTGCGGAACGGGATTTATTGTCAGAAATAGGTACCTACGAAGATTCTTCACTTTTCCCCATAATCACCATTTCGTTCCAAACACTTGTCGTAACGCTGCACCATCTTCAGTAAACCCTCTGAACAGAAGTTTGCTGCCTGGGTTTGGAACCAGTTGGTAACGACCTCTTGAGATCTTAGTCACTTTCCAACCGTTGTCCACGAAGCCACCGTTTCAACTGCAAGAAGAGGAAGTAATCGTTGGGGTCAAGGTCGGGATTGTATGGAGGGTGGTCAAACAGGTCCTAACGAAAGTCTTGAATCTTCTTCTCGACGACGACAGCGGTATGAGGACGTGCGTTGTCGTGAACGAGGATGATTCCGGACAACAGTTTCCCGCGGCGTCGATTTTAAATCGCAAGTCGCCCTTTGGTGAGCTTGTCGTAGTACACGGCAGCTATAACTGTTGCCCCACCTTCCAGAAATCAACCAACAGGATGCCCTTGTCGTCTCAAAAGACAATAGCCTTCAGTTTGCGACTCGAATGCGGGGATTGCTTAAACCTTTTTGATTTGGGGGAACCTGAATGGCGCCACTCCATGGAATGTTGTTTGGATTTGGTGTTAGTGTACGACATCCACGTCTCGTCGCCCGTCACAATGTGGGAAAACAAATCATTTCTTTGTTCTCAATAGCTATCCAAAAACTGTCGGGCACTGCACATTCTTTGCTCTTTGTGCTGGTCCGTTAGGATTTTCGGCACCCCCCTTGCACTCAACTTGTGATATCCAGGCGTTTCTGTGACAATCTTGTAGATGGTAGTTCGTGCATCCGTCTGAACACTAGGTCTGCCTCTCCGGTCTTCATCGTAAACGTTGGTGCGACCATTTTGAAACTCGCGACAACATTTGTGAATATTTGCTGCACTCATTACTGTAGTTCCATACACTAGGCACAATTCTCGATGGATATCAGCAGCACCAGTTCCTTTTGCAAGCAAAAAACGTATCACACCGCGCACTTCACATCTAGCGGGAGAAACAATTCTCGCGGCCATTGCGATCTGCCTTCCAGGCTGCCAAATTCCTACTGACTTAAGACAACCACTGCAGTGACTTCGTCAATAGTCCGTAGTTGGCGTTTCATGCATGAAATTGTGTTCCAACCTATCCCATTTCACTATACAGTGCGTTCCATGAATAACATTAAGGCCCGTCTCCAGAAGAAACCAAAGCAGATAGAAACATGAAAACTTTTGTAACCTCCAAGGGACATAAAAGACAATATTATGCTGATATGGAGAACCCCCCAAACAGGTGCGCTCAAGGAGGTTACGGGGGTAACTACACAATTTATGGCCGCCATGATGGATAGAGACACGATAGCGACAAGCAGTTTCCAGAACATTTTTCAACACATGATTACCTTTCAAGGACGTACCACACGGTGGGGGGTTGCTATTTAAAATTTTGTAGTTACTCCTTTAGATCTCTCTCATGGGGGATTCTCCTTATCAGCTTGATATTGACTTTTATGTCCCTTGAAGGATACGAAAGATTTCATGTTTCTATCTGCCTTGGTTTCTTCAGGAGATGGGCCTTAGTGTTAATCGTGGCTCGTACGACGACCGTACTTTACGGATGGCTGCCATGTTGGATAGAGACACGCTAGCGACATGTAGTTTCTAAAATTGCTTTCTACACGTGAGTACCTTTCAAATGAGATACAACAAGGTGGGGGTTACTATTTAAGATTTTGTAGTTACTCCCCGTAACCCCCTTAAGCGCACCTGATGGGGGGTTCTCCATATCACCATAGCGTTATCTTTTATGTCCCTTGAAGGTTACAAAAGGTTTCATGTTATTATCTGCCTTAATTTCTTCAGGTCACCGGCCTTAGTGTTATTCGTAGAACGTATATATCTATATCTATCTATCTATCTATCTATCTGTATATATATATATATATATATATATATATATATATATATATATATATATAAAGAGAGAGAGAGAGAGAGAGAGAGAGAGAACCGGTTGTTAAAAAATTAGAATAGCACCACTGGTAGTAGTAGTAGCAGCAGTATTAGTAGTAGTATTTATTACCAACTTTAATCTTTATGAAACCACAGTTCTCAGCCAATAGTTATTTAGCATTTGTACGACATTTGATTTAACACTTTTGTGTTATAGCATTTATAACATTTCTTACAAGTAAACCTTACGTTTGGGTGAATTGAGTTGCTGACCGAGACACATATGAGACAGTAGTACTAAATGTGGTCAGTATTTCAGTGAAGTTGTAGGTGCGAAGCTCCAGGGGTTTAGGAGATACAGCTACCAGAACATCACATGGTAGTACAGAATAGTCTTCATACAGTTGGAGGTAAAAGCTCTGTAAGACCTCTTGTAACAACAAAAGGTGAATAACAAATATAGGGGTACATATTAGGACTAGGGGGAAGTCATATAGTAAGGGTATACCTGACGGCGGCCATCTTGAAATCCGCCATTTTGAATTAAGGTTAAGTTTTGAAAATAGGAATAGGGTCATGTGATACATGATTTAAGGCGCAAATTTAATCAGAAGAACAATGGTGACGTTAATTTTGATTTATGCGCAATTGGTAAAAAGTTACAGGGAAATTAAATATTGTTGCAGCATATGTATTAGTCCTTTACCCCACCTTGTAAATTGTGTGTTAATGATAAGAATTAAATAAAAATCAGGTGGATAAATATTAGGTCTATGGAAAGAGTTGCCTTGATGGCGGCCATGTTCAAGCCCGCCATTTTCAATCAGACAAAAGTTTTAAACAAAACGCATAACAGTGACAGCTTATTAGTAGCAAATTTTACCATAAATCCAACGGTATAACCATTTTTGCTTTATCATTAACCAGCACAAAATTAAATGGGAATAGATAATGCAATAGATGACTTCGGGCTAGAAGTTAATCAGAAATACAATGGTGGCGTTACAATGTTAGTTTTTTGATGCTGTACTTGCACGCCATTTCGTTGTTTTTCTTGTTGTTTTTCGTTGTTTTCGCTGTTCACATCTATTTCTCGCTCGCTATTTAAAACTTTTGTCTGATTCAAAATGGCGGATTTGAACGGCCGCCATCAAGGCAACTCTTACCATAGACCTAATATTTATCCACCTGATTTTTATTTAATTATTATCATTAACACAAAATTTACAAGGTGGGGTAAAGGACTAATACATATGCTGCCACAATATTTAATTTCCCTGTAACTTTTTACCAATTGCGCGTAAATCAAAATTAACGTCACCATTGTTCTTCTGATTAAATTTGCGCCTTAAATCATGTATCACAAAATTAAATTTGCGCCTTAAATCATGTATCACATGACCCTATTCCTATTTTAAAAACTTAACCTTAATTCAAAATGGCGGATTTCAAGATGGCCGCCGTCAGGTATACCCTTACTATATGACTTCCCCCTAGTCCTAATATGTACCCATATATTTGTTATTCACCTTTTGTCGTTACAAGAGGTCTTACAGAGCTTTTACCTCCAACTGTATGAAGACTATTTTGTACTTCCATGTGATGTTCTGGTAGTTGTATCTCCTAAACCCCTGGAGCTTCGCACCTACAACTTCACTGAAATACTGACTACATTTAGTACTACTGTCTCATATGTGTCTCAGTCAGCAACTCGATTCACCCAAACGTAAGGTTTACTTGTTAGTTAAGTAACGACAAGAAAAATGTAATTTAGTATATATTCTTGGTCCCTTGTAAATTAGCTACGAATTGTTTAAATCTCTCTTTTATTTTCTTTACTATTCTCATAACTGGCTCATTCTTTCTTGTTTCAACAATGTCGGTATTGTGCTTATGTATAATAAACATAACGCAAACGGTCTGTGTCTGTAGTATTCGTAACAGTCACAAGCAATTGTTTGTTTCATTAATTTTTCTGGCTGGTATTCTGATCCGAGAAGTTTATTTTCTGATATGAATGTTGTATTACTTTGCAATTTCTCATTCGTCTGCGTGTGTAACAATATTGCAGTTTCCAGTTCAAAGAGATGATTGTATGCTGAAGATTACCTTAGGTACGGTTTTACGTTTATTGAGAAAGATGGTTTTCAACTACTACAGTATGTTGTATGTGATGCTGTCCTTAGTAATGATGCTTTCCGCCCCTTCCAATTGGAACGACATTTGTCAACAGTACAAACAGCTCTGAAAGACAAATCTAAAGATGTTTTTATTATGAAAAAGAAAATCGCTGAAATGTGTGAAATTGGATTCCTCTGGGACCTTTAACGAGCAAAATGAAGAGGTGGTGGAAGCGTCATATGAACTTTTCCTTCTAATAGCCAAAGATAAATAATTATATACTATTGGTGAAACTCTTATCAATGCACACTATTAGTGAGACTCTTGCGTACTTATGGTAACCAAAATTGTACTTTGTGAAGAAAGCCAAAGAAAATTGACAAAATATCGCTTTCAGACAACATTGTGAAACACACAATGAAACGATCTTGTATCTAAAAGGTCTGCTAGTTGAAAAGGTACAAGATCATCATTTTTAGCCCTCTACTGTGATGATTCCACAGACATATCCCAGTGCTGTCATTTAATAGTGTCTGTGAGTTCGTAACTGGAATGAAGTTAATGGAAAAAATATTGTTTTCAATAACGCTGGAGAAATCATCCAAAAGTTCTGGTGTGTTTTCTCCTATC
This sequence comes from Thermobia domestica, assembly GCF_964235325.1. Taxonomy (NCBI): domain Eukaryota; kingdom Metazoa; phylum Arthropoda; class Insecta; order Zygentoma; family Lepismatidae; genus Thermobia; species Thermobia domestica. Next base: position 199,751,774 of record NC_137456.1, on the reverse strand, counting down.
AGTAATGTTTTGTTGAAAATTATTTGTCTTAGGACAGATTTGTAGAAATATGTACTGATGGAGCTTCACCAATGTTAGGTTCGCGATCAGGATTTATAAAGACAAACTGACAAAGAACAGACATCTTACAATTATTGGTTCGCATTGCTTAATTCAGAGGCAAGCGTTATTTGCAAAAACTTTGCCAGGGAACCTAAAGCAGGCATTGTCATTGGCTATTAAAGATGTTAATTTCGTTAAGTCAAGTGCTCTGAATACTCCTATCATTGAGGTATGTGTGACGACCTAAGTGATGAACATGAAACTTTACTTTTCCATACTGAACTTCGTGTTTGTCGAAAGGTATTAAGGTAAGTAGGCTGTACAAGCATAAGTCAGATGTGGAAATATTTTTTCAAAGTGTTGGAAAAGATTACCTTCATACTTCCTTTACTGATGACATATTTGTGTTCTCTCTTTCATATATTATTGGCTTTTCTGATATATTAAATAATCTCAATCACAAACTCTAAGGTACAAATAGAATCATATTATTATTCCTTGTCCAACTTATCATTGCATATCAAAAAACTTGTAAAGAAAAAGCAAAGTCAACATTACAGTAACCTCAATAACTTTACCCATGCTGATTCTTCGTTTCACTTTCGAAGGTGGAGTTCCATTTTGAAAACACCATAATGTGGACTGGTGTTTTGTTGCTGTTACATAATTGTAAATCCATGTTTCGTTACTTGTAATGACATCTTAAACATCTTCACTTTCCAGCTGCAAAAACCTTTAAGTATATACTGGTACCACTTCACATAGTCATATTTTTGCTCATACGTAAGCGCATGTAGAGCCTACCGACTTCAACGCTTGGAAAGATTGGGATAATATTTTATTATGGACTGGGCTGTAGTTGATCCAATCTCCAAAGTTGACTGAATTTGCTCGTATGTTATACAAGATTTCTAATTGCTGTGACATCTTCGTCAGTAACTACGTACTAGGACGCCCAAAGCAAGGCTCATCTGGCAAGCTTTTTCGGCCGCGTTTTAGTTCCGCAAATCAATTTAAAAAGGTTGCGCGTAAAAGAGCAGAGGCCGCGAGACACTCTTCTAAACATCACTGCTGTTGTGTTAAAGTGTATTTAAAGTCAAAGAAGGTGATTATATGCAAATCACGTCGCTGTAGCCCTATTGTTGGTGACTGACAGGTTCATACTAGCCGACACTTTCAGCCCTCTAACTTCAAAGAAACAAACCTGCCGCCTTGCAGTTATAATCTTTACCACTAGAGGACATACGCTTTTAAATATAATACGTTTCAGTGCGGCAACGCTATTTTAATTTTGTGTCTAAAAACTCTTAATTCTTCTCGTACAGTTCACATATACACTGTAGTAGAGCGTAATATGAAGTTAATATTGAATGCACCAAAGAACTTAAATGAAAAAAGGTGGGAAGGCAAATGATTTTAAAGAAATTTATCACCTGTGCTGATGGGAAATTTCATTTTGTTATAAAAAGTTTTAGCCCTACGACTACCAGGTGGTCCATTGGATCCATACAGATTCTTTTGTCAGTAACTGTGATGATACTCAGTGTTTCAGGTATTGATATTCTCTGACTTTTTCCTATTTGCATTCTTGTTTTAAATTAGGTGTTATTTTATTTTTGTAAGTAATGTTGTAGGTTTGCTAATTTATAGCATTAAGTCCCAAGCAGGTCCATTGGACCCTGACTTTATTGAGTGCAAACATATTTATCAAACTTTCCGCTTTGGTTGAAATTGTGCATCGTAGATGGCAGCATTAGCATTATAATGTTTTCCTAGTTATCATATCGAAGCTAGACATAAATACGAGGGCCTGAAAGAAATAAGTGGCAACACAGCTTTATATCCGCACAGGAAATTTTGTTCGAGCTGCAGCTAAGCTTGCCACCTCTCCCGGAATGGCCGGGAGTCTTCCGGAATCGAGCTCACTCTCCCGACCTCCCGGACAAGCTTTGGAATCTCCCGGAATCATGATTTAATGCTGTCACTGTTTTTATTGCCTTCCTAAAAGTAATCAGTTTTAATATTCTTTTTGAAGTTTAATTCTGTTCCGAAGTTAATTTTCCTTTGGTACGGTATGCATTATGAAATTAAAAATAATGCTCAAGATTTAACGCAATACTAAGTTTTTCCTTGTAAACAATAACGTCGGCAAATCGCTCCATATTCAGAACTTCAAATGATAAACAAATGTTTGTTAAACATGTATTTGTGCGTCAACTTTCGTTTGATTTACATAAATACATAGCTACAATAATTGTTTTAAACTTAGTAAAAATAAAGAGCGTTTGTTTAACTGAGAGGGGAGGGGAAATAAACACATTGTTGCGGCTAAGAGTTTACGCAAGTACTGAAAAAACGAAAACCCATTGTCGAAGTCTCGAAACTTCTTTGTTTCCCGTTAGGTGATTTTGGTTCACTGTATAAATTTAGTTTGTCGAGTGTCACGGTGGTGTAAGTGGGTTTCGTAGGAGTTCTTGTCGTTGAATAGCTATGTCTGATTCGGAGACGCAAGAAAAGAAAAAGTATTACTGTACATTTAATGACGAGTGGAAAAGTACTTTTCATTGGTTACAGAAAAAGAGTGAGTACGAAGCGGAATGTAGAGATTGTAGCCAAACGTTTTCGATAAAGTTTGAGGGCGTTCGTGAAGTAAATGCTCATGCTAGTTTTGCGAAACACCAACGTTTAGAAAAGGAGAGAAGAGAAAATGCAGTACTTACATCTTTTTTTTACGAAGCCCAACACTAAGGAGGAGGATCTCGTCACAGCGGCAGAAATTACAGCAACGTATCATGGAGTGAAGCACCATCTTAGCTATAACAGCCAGGATTGTGCAAACAAGCTGGCAAGTGCTATGTTTTGTGACTCAGCAATCGCAAAAAAGATTAAATGTGGGCGCATGAAAGCCAGCAGCGTACTTTCTCCATTAGCACAAGAACAGCTAATTCAAGAGCTACAAGAAGCAAAATTCTTTTCGGTGGCCACGGATTCTTCAAATGTTGGTAATCTGAAAATGCACCCTTTAGTAGTGCAAAACTTTTCGAAAGAAGAGAGGATAAAAATCGGTCTCTTGGACTTTTATGAAGACCCCGATGAAACCAGCGAAAGTATCAGCAAACACATTGAAAAATCGGTTTGTGAAAATAACTTGGATTTTGCTAACATATCTTCATTTGCCGCAGACAATGCTTCAGTAAATTTCGTGAAGAATGTTTCTGTGTACGAGAAATTAAAAGCTCGCGTTCCTAATTTGATCAAAGCTAACTGTAAGTGCCACATATTGCATAATAGTGTGAAACTTGCAATGAAAGCGTTTTCCTTCGAAGTGGAACATCTTGTGCTGAAAGTTTTTAGTGAATTCTCTGCTTATGCGAAGAGAACCAAAGAACTAAAATCATTTTTCGACTTTGTAAACCAAGAATATAAGGAAGTACTACGGCATGTTCCTACGAGGTGGTTGTCCCTTCTGCCTGCTCTCGAACGTCTTCTCCTGAATTGGCCAGCACTTCGATCATATTTTGTATCACAAGGAGAAGATGAATGTTCTAAGATCATATGGGAAGCATTTAAGGACGAAGAAGAATCATATGCTCAAATGGTGTGGTTGTTCCTCCAAAACATAATGCAAATATTCAATAATAGCATTAGACTCTTGGAAAGCAAGAACATATCAAGTGCAGAATTACATTAGATCATGACACTACTGAGGAAGAAACTCATTGAAAGAAAGGAAGATCAGTACTTTGGGAAGTGAATTATGGATAGGATGAAGACTGTGGAAGAGTGCAAGAAAGCAAAGTTTGTAAATGAAGCTAACATTTTCTTGGAGAAGTGCATCTCATACTTGGGGAAATGATACGATTTTGATAAATCCAGTTTCAAGCTCATGGGAATTCTATCTTTGAAACAGCCAATTCAGTGGGATGACTTGGTAAGTCTCTGTGAAAATTTGAAGTTTGAGATCGATATGGAGAAACTATACGACGACTTTTGTTTAGTGAGGAAGGTGAAGACATCGTTGTGTGAATCTAGTGGTAGAGTAAACTTACGTTGGGTGGAATTTATCAAGAAAGTTACATCTCAAGGATGTGGGAGTGAGTTACTTAAATTAGTGTCATTCGTCCTCTCAGTTCCTGTTTCGAATGCAACTTGCGAGAGACAGTTCAGTGTAATGAACCAATTATTTTCCAAAGAAAGGCGTAACATGGGCGAGGGATTATTGAAAGCTGAACTTCAAATATGTCAAAATTATACTAAGAAGTGCAGTGAATTCTATAAATATGCACTTAAGAATCAGAAGCTTTTGAATGCTGCTAGGAGTGACGTAAAGTACAAGTTCGAGAAGAATAATTAGACAGAGGATACTCTGTCCAGAAAAATATTGTTTCATCCTCCAACGACACATGCTTTCTGTTGAGTTATTCTAGTTCCCTACTCTGTGAAATTCATGTGTTTTATCCTTTGCGTTTGGTATAAATAAATGTAATTAATGTTAATTCAAAGAGTTTAGTTCCAAATATGGTTTCAAGAGATGGAGCTGCATTTGACCATTCATTAGAGATATAGGCTACGAGGTTTACTAAAACTTCATTTGTTTACTCCAGAAGTCTCTAAATACATCAATGGTGTATCTTCCAAACGCGTTATAGATGTTATAACCTCTAAGAGTGTATAGATTTAATTTAGTACATTATAATAATAATAATAATAATAATAATAAAGAATTTTATTGTCGTTAAGCTATACATAGCAATAGACAACGTCAAAATGCGATACAATATTGATACGTAAGTATAAATAAATAATGATATATAACAAAATTAATGATGAAATGACATTACAAAATAAATTACAATAACAATATACATTTTAAATACAAGCTCAACACGAGATTACAAAATACGTTACACTTCTATTGAACAATTAAAATACTCCTGTAATGAATAAAAGGGCGTTGCAACTAACCAATTGTATAACTTACTTTTAAATCTATCTATATGTTCATCTTTTAGTGATGCAGGCAACTTGTTATACAGTTTTATTCCAACTGTCTCATAACTGTTCAATGATTTGGACAATCGTTGATATGGGACATTTATGAATTTACTGCTTCTAGTATTATACGAGTGGATGTCTTGCCTGAGTTGTAAATTTTGGTGATTACTTTTTATATAGAGGAGTACTGTGTAAATGTATAGATTGATTATTGTCATAATTTTAAGATTGATAAACAAAGGTCTGCAATGAGCTAATTTGTCTACGTTTGAAATAATTCTGATGGCCTTTTTCTGTATTAAAAGAATGCTATTTACATGATAATTGTTACCCCAAAATAATATACCATACAAAATTATACTTTGAAAAAAAGCAAAGTAAGCCGATCTGACATAGTTATCAGGAACATGATTTTTTAGTTGTTTTAGCAGATATATTACTCTTGAGAGTCTTCCAGAAATATAATTAATATGCTGTTCCCACGATAACTTGTTGTCAATATATATACCTAGGAACTTCACACATGTTGAGTTATTCTCAGCAGGCACTTCTTTTAGACTGAAAGTCATATGTTGAGTTTTATTCTGGTTAAGTAAAAAAACATTAGCCTTAAACCAAATCACAACCTGATCCCAAGTATTTTCAGTTATAGAATTAAGTCTACTAAGATCAGGACTAGTATTTAGGAAGGTCGTATCGTCAGCATATAGTATAGAGTAAGCAGATAAAAAGTAAGGTAGATCATTTATCATTAGTAAAAATAGAAGTGGCCCAAGTACTGAACCTTGGGGTACTCCGTATTTAACTGATGCAATACCAGATTTATTGTTATTTACAAAAACAATTTGTTTACGGTTTTCTAAGTAAGACTTGAATAATCTAAAACTTAAACCCTTGATACCGTAGTACTCTAATTTTTTAAGGAGAATTGTGTGTTCAACACAATCAAAGGCTTTGCTTAAATCACAAAATGTTGCCTGAACAAAATCCTTGTTTTCAAACCCTCTAATAACCCTCTTTACCAACGAATCAATCGCTCCAACAGTAGATCTACCCTTTACAAAACCAAATTGTGAATCACTAATTAGGTTATACTTATCAAGATAATCACATAACTGCATATGTATCACAGTTTCAAGAATTTTTGAGAAGACTGGTACCAGAGAAATTGGTCGATAACTAGATGGACAATTCTCGGGTCCCTTTTTATATACAGGCACAACTCGTGATAATTTTAAAACTTCGGGGAAGATTCCCTGTGTTAGACATTGGTTAATGCAATGTGTAAGCGGCAGAACAATACAATCAATAACTTTTTTAATTAGATTACTCGACAATCCATAAACATCAACACTGTTTGAACACTTAAAGTTATTTACAATGTTGAGAACTACTTGGGGAGATATATTTCTGAATACAAAACTATCGTGTATAGGATTTACAGATTGTTCCATTAGATTGACTGTTCCATTGATCGCTGTTACATCAGGTTTGTCAATATTATTGTGTACTTCATCTACAGAATTTACGAAATAATTACTAAAATCTTCTGGATTGGGTTAAAGACAGACCTGATTACTCTTAACTATAGAATTAATTACATTCCAAGCTTGTTTACACTTATTAACAGACGATTCGATTTTTGCCGAAGTATACTGCTTTCTCGCTTCATTAACAGCTTGCTTATATGTATTCCTAGCTTTCAGACAGACTGACCTAGTTACATCATTTTTCTCTCTCCTATATTTGTTTAAATGTAACATCACCTCACACTTCATTGAGTAAAGTTGAGGGGTATACCACGTGGAATTATTTTCTTTATGTGGCTTTTTAAGTAGGCTCCGATTAACTTTACAAATTCTTTGTGGGATGAAGATGTCAAAGTTATAGAGAAACAAATTCAAGAAGCGTTCAAACAGTGCATTAGAGTCATTGTAATTCGACAGCAATTGAAACCAATTCATGTTGCAGAGTGAACTCTTAAACTCAGATATTTTACCCTCAGTGATTGGCCTAGAGACAACTATTTTACATTCTGTGGACAAGATATCAACCTCCTTACTTAATAGTGCGTTATCCAATTTTACCCATACACAATCATGATCAGAAAAAGGAAATATTGATACATCACAATGAATTTGACATAAATTGAAATTTATAAATATGTTATCAAGACAAGCTAGACCTCTTGTTGGCTTCATATTTGTAATACCATAATTAAATTGCCTTAACAAATTTTTTAATTCAGCTACACTGTTCTTTGTTGTTGTTACGTCAAAATCAGAGTTTAGATCACCACCTATGACTATCTTAAAATTTCTAAAACTAGGCCTACTCAATAAGTTTAGCAGTTCCTCGAGCTTATCTAGAAAGACTATTGAATTACCGTTTGGGGATCTGTATAGTGATACGAAAACCAACTTAAGACAATTAATAATGATACCTGTGGCTTCGAAATCGATTTCAGTACATAGAAAGTCAAGGTCTAATTTCTTACACTTAAGTGAGAGCTTGTCTCTTACAAAAATAGCTACCCCACCGTGACCACGGTGATTCCTACAGAAACTATTAACAAGTACATAGTCATATAATTTATTAAACACAATTTCATCCTCTTTGCACCAATGTTCACTTAAACCTAAGACATCTAAATTATTCTCATTCCCAAAGTCATTTAAAACTACATGTTTATTATTGATCCCTTGAACATTTAAATATCCCACTTTAAAATTAATAGCGTGACTTTGTTTTACATTATCCTGTTGTGCTATAACCGCTTGCACATTTTTGGCTAAGTCTGCATCATTAAACTCTTTTGATCTAAAAAATTAGCATGAGCTAGAGGTATTGCATTACCTGAGGTAGTAGACTGTGAGATTATGAGCTGGACAAATTTATTACACATAAGGTGCTTCCCATTGCTGTTTAAATGTAGCCCATGTCTTGTGAAATGTGACCTATCTAGCGACTGCAAATCAACGTACTTACATTTGGGAAAAACTTACATACCTTTGCTATTTTACGATTGGTACAATTCAGTAGTATATTTACACATGAACTCTCTACCAGATCATGTCTGTATGGAATTCCCACTACAAACACATTAGTCTTTGTTAACGTACACAGCACCTCGTGCAAGTTTCGCACTGCCCCCTGACCCTCATTCCTTGCCACATCATTTCCTCCCGCAATCACAATTAATGTATCTTTCATGGTCATGTTTTTGGAAAGCAATACACAATCTTTCAACACTTCGCTGGTTCCGGCCCCAGGCTTCGTAATGCAGCTCACATCATAACTTGACTGTAGTTTTTCTTGTAGTAGGTTAGCTATATTTCTAGCATGACTATCTCCAAGAATCAAAACGCGTCGTTTGTCACTTAATTGCAATTTACTCGGAGTTACTTCTTTTTTTACCTCGGAGTTTTGTTTCACTTCTTGGGCGACGTTCTTTTGTTTCTTTTCACTTTTCTTCCCTATGTGTAAACGATTATGCTTTTGAGATGAAAATTTCCCTTGCACATTGACCGTTGTTTTTCTTGAGTGTGCAAGGGTACAGTTCTTCCTTGCACTTGAATTTTCTACTACTTCACTGTATAGAACATCAAACTTATTGTTCACTGGTACAGAATATAACGTTGTAGATAGATCTCCTTCATTCAGCGTATTACCTTTTTCAAATACTATGTTTTCTGCTCCCCTTTTGTTATGTCGTACCTGTGTCTTATCGTGTCCAGCAGTATCCTGTACTACAGAGTCAATTTGTATACTTACTTCGTTAAGTTTCTTTTTTAACTCCGTGTTTTCAACTTTCAGAGATTGCACATCACACTTTAAAGCACATAGTTCTTCATATAACACACTTAATATTTCAGATGTGTTACATTTGCATTCAACACTTTCCAATACACATTGATTGTCACTTGTCACTGTTGAACTGGAATTTAGCATTTTTCTTGACGTTGCTCTTGTGATAATTGTATTTTTGTTTCTAATTTTAATTTCACATGGTTTACATACCTTTTGAGCACTATTTGTTTCGGTTTTGTCACAAATATCACACTTAATTTTATTCTCTACACGGGAAGCCTCAAAACTTTTACCTACCAGTGCCGCCATCTTGCTACATTCATTTTCATACTTTTAATACCTTTTTTTTTTGTTTTTTTTGTTTTATAGAAATCTCCCGGAATTCTATTCTTGTGAGTTGGCAAGCCTAGCTGCAGCTAGCAACGCATGTAGAGGGCAGGTGAGCTATACAATGCGAGTGACGGCGCTAGTGTATAGGTGCTGCAGTGATAGTAGTGGAGTGTGTTGAATGTAAGTTGTCAAACACGCCGCTCTAAAGGAATGATTTCCATGTTAGAATAACGTGCATGGGTAAAGATCGAAGTGGACCGTGGAAACAAATTCCACAGAATGTCACTCTGACCTGCGTGAAGCATGCGGTAATGACGCATTGTGGTATCGGACTGCGATACTTTGGATTGCAACGTTTTGTGCAGGACGTGATAGTGTGCAACAGGAATGGTGAAGGTTGATATGGGGTCGGAAACAGTCATTGAATTGACTCAATCTTTGCTGCATGTGGACAGGAGGTAGACTGGCAGCGAATTGCATCCCGGTTGGTACCGCACCACCTTACAGGCGTTCATAAATGACCGATACACCCTCGCCGGTGATCATTTGGCACATTACAGACGGAAAGACCACGTGTTCCAGGACAGGATTATCGCATTTGACGAAACATGGGCGCGCTTTTATAAGCCAGAACTTAAGCGCTACTCCAATGAATGCCGCCACCCATCATCTCTCAGACCTAAGAAGCTGCGTCTGTACAAAAAGACCTAGTTAATACTGGCTTTACTAAATAAAGTATGCGTATTTAATGAAACAAAACCTTTGAGAAATTACAATGACTTACATTTAACTAAATACCGTAAAAGTAAATAAAATAAAACGTAGCGTACACATTTACGTTATATATGAGCACTTAACTTTGCGCGTATTTTTGCGATAAAGGTAGGTTTTAGGCAAGGGCATCGTGGACGGGGGGAGGGGCACAGGCAGGTACATTCTCCCAACATTCTCCCCTGAAATATCTACTTACCTCCTTATCATATGGATATTTGTATGGTACAAATATTTGTAAGATAGTTTAGGAAATAGTACCCCCCTAAATTTTTGATCAGTGTACGCCACTGAACAAAAAGGTAAAAGTAGTGCATTTGCTAAAAATTTAATTCTGAACAACTTTTGTAGAAGGCTATTTTTCAACGAAACAACTGTTTTACATATATTTATTAAAGGTTTCTGATATAGAGTAATTTTTCGGCCACCTTTGACCTTGGCGACCATTTCGCCAAAAAAACCTTCTAAATTCGGCTTTCAGAATTTGTGACCAAGCTAGAAACCATCCACTAGTAATATTAGACAAAATCCAGTAATAATTTGCTCTCGACCTTTTGTATCCACAGGACCTATCGGTAGCCCCCGCACTAGAGGTCTGCAGGGCTCGGGTCTACAAAGCATGGATCACTTCGGGCCCGGGTCGGGCTCGAGCTGCAAATTTTTAAATATACAACCATATTTCTGGGGTCTTTTAGGGGCCTAACTTTGTAAATACACTGTACAACGATATATACATAAGTATAGCACCGTTCTTTCTGGGGAAATTCCAAAGCACAACTGCAAAATTAAATCTCTAACCTGTAAATAAAAATACCATTTTGCGTTAATTATTAAGTTTCCGTAATTCGGGCTTATTTCGGGCTCATTTGATTATCACATGAGCTTGGGCTGGGCTCGGGCCTAAATGATAAAACATATTTCGGACTCGGGTCGGGCCTCACATTGTAAATTCACGGGCAGGGCCGGGCCCGGGCTAAAATTCCGGCCCGTGGAGACGTCTACCCCGCACTAGACAGTTAATCATTGTAGTCTCTTTGTAGCTGCAATTGTTTCCTACGTCCATTATTTATATAATCTCCTACAATCAAAAACTATAAATAATGTATCACATTTGAGCCTTAAAGTTACCGCAATATTCTCAATAGTAGTTATTTTGTAGCTCAGGGAAAAAGAGCCAAATCTAAAATGAATTCGTAAGTATCTAGAGTCATTATTCCGAACTTTTTTACTCTCTGGAAATAGTCCTACTTTTGTGACCAGAAATATATAATACCGCAATTATTTAAGTTTTCGTTTCGATTAATACCACCCCACCCCACGAGAGACAGTGTGCATCAGCCTTTATATTTGTGCACACTTTAAAAAAATTAAAATGAGATGTATTATTTTAGATTAGTGATTGGTTCTTCCCTTTCTTTATCTTTTTATTTATGTTTTCAATATTTCTAGTTTGCAAATCAATACAAATTCTTTGCCCACATGAGCAGCTTCGCTTTTTAATTTTTCTAATGTTAGTTTTAATTCATCTTTTTTTTAAAAAAAATATTTAGCCATAAAATTTTCACATTAATTACCTCATTGTTATTAGTTAAAGAAATGGAATTTAAAAATTCAAACTTTCTCTCGTTTCAACGAGTCATATGAAATTGCATGCATTGTTCTCCTATATATGCAGTTTGCTTACGTAACCACAGTATATAATTTTACTCCAGAAGAAAGAAAACAAACATCCATTTATGAGTACCAATTAAACAAGATTTTTACTATGTGTGGAAGAAGAAGAGCCTGTTTTTCACAAAGTGTCAACACACACACGTACACAGCTATTTGACATGCATTCAAGACCGATTGTTCTTTTATCTATTAGCCTGTTAACTTTCTATTAACTCTTTTACGAATTTTGGTAACTTTTGTTATCATGGCCTAGTGTCGTCTTTGACCTCTTATTTGGGTTCTATAAAAGGTATTTAATCCATTGTTTTTATTAGTCAAGTCAAGGATGGACCAAAGAACATCCCTGATGGGTTTTGGAACTCGATGGTGACTTTTTTATTTTTTCGGAGGAGGGTGACTTTTTTAGTTTTTCTTAAGGCAAATTTCCAAAATTTTTCACGCCTTTAGTTTTCAAGATATCAGATTGGAACTTTGCATACGGATTGTGTGTACCTTCGTGTATTCCTCGAATTTTTCTGAGATTCCTACGTTAAACCTGGTCTGGGCACGAGGGGCGTAAGTGTTCCGAGGGGGCGATTTTTTCAGAAAAATTCGGATTTTTCCGGTTCAGGTATATGATACGTACATGTGAGTGGTGCCGTTGGAAAGGGCTTGATATACTAAAGAAAACAACGTTTGAACTGTGACTCTAGGCCAAATAGTAATGACGCAGTAAGTTTTTATAATATGTATATATATGTGTGTGTATTAAAGATGCAAGGGCTCGAAAAAAAACGGCTTTTTTGAAAAAAAAAACTCGGTTTTTTCTGCTTCGCTTTTTTGCTTGGGAAATTTTAGGCTTTTTTCAAACTTCTGCTTTAAAGTGATAAAGCAGACTTTGTTACGTTTCTCTATAACACAAAAAGTCATTTAATTAGTGGTTGATGCCGATAATAATATAAAACCTCGAAAATAAACCATGAATTTCGAAAATATATTTCAAACAATTTTTCTTCAACATCTTTACATGATGAATCCCAAAGGATTAATCAATGTATATAATAAGAATTTTTTAACCTCATATATACAAAAGTAAGCAGGGTTGGCAAGAACTATGGTTGTTTTTGAAAATGCCAAAAAACTGTTTTTTTTTTTTTTTGGAAAAGTTTAAACCAGTTTTTTTTTTTGTTTAAACCAGGTTTCTTGATTTAGATATTTTGCTTTATGTACTTATATTACATATTCACAGAAATAAGTTTGTTTCGCCTTGGTATTATTATGCAACAACAGAGTTATGCTGGAAGAGGTCCCATAAGCTTAAAGAAGTCCGGTCAGTAAATTTCTTAAATTGAGAAACTCCCGCCCTAGCCATTGGGAAAATCCCGTCATTACTTTACATGTAAAACAATAACGGGAAAATCCTGTTATTGCTTTGCATGTAAAATTTAAAGGTCAACGTATCACAATCAGTACGCTAAAACTGAGATGTTACAAATTTAGTATGTAAATATAATTGAAAGTTCAATCCAAGCTAATGTTGGAAGCTACTTAGGCAATCGATAAATTTTGCCAATTTCTATCAATATATTTAAGCAACCCTGGCATCCTTTCGTATGTTTAGGCTTAACATCCTTACTTAATACCGAGGTTATCAAAGAGAAGACTTTCGCTTAAAGTGACATCCGAATCGCTACTTGGTTTACGCATGAAAGAAGGGTTGTGGTTCGACCGAGAATTGAACATGGGACATCTTGATTAAAAGGTGAAAAGGAAATAAAACTAATGCAGGTGCTTTGATATGTGGAAACGTCACCACGAAGTTCACGCGATTCGCATTTTTCGTTCTTTTTATTTATTTTTTTTTGGGTTTAAACCAGTTGTTTTTTTAAATAAAAAAGCTGGTGTAAACCAGCCAACCCTAAAGTAAGCACTTCTTTAAAAAATACACAAATAACTAGCAAAATTGTATGTGGTATTTTTACTTCAAAATATTCCATACCCTCCTTTTGAAACAAAATGAAATTAAAATAAAACATAAGAGAAATACTTAGATTTATATGATACACTTAAAGGCTGCACATCTAGAGCTTTGGGTTCTGTATATTCTTGACATTCTACAGTTAAGTTGTATATAACCACCATCACCCTTTACCCAATCCTCAAGTTTTCTGAATTCTTAACAAGAGGGATTCAACATATCATTACGGACCCCTCCCCCAAAAAAGGACTACGGAAATTTAAGTTAAGCTAAATACAACTGCACAAAAAACATGACTGCATGGTTAGCTTTTGCGCTTCTATCGGGAAGTCCGTGGTTCAACCCAGAATTCGACCATTCTGACAAAGTTTTTCTTCATTCCATCTGTAAATGTAGAAATAGTGCGTGTACTGTCAATTGGTCGACTTCCTTTCTTATTGTTTTTAAATCTTTATTATTGCTAATTACCAGTAGTGATTGTTTTGCGAAGGTTAGGGGGGCGGTCTTTCGGACTGAAGCCTGTTCCCCAAAGTTACGGAATGCCTAAAACAAACGAAATATCTATTAGTTATGCCTTTACTCATAAACTTTAAGCTCCCGTCAAATAAAAATTACGAATGTTTAGAAAAACTAAACATTAGTAAGAAAAACCTCTCCCAAAATACTTTTCTAAATCCGCCACTGATTCTCAATATAAAATGATCTTCAAGCTTGTATCCGGAAGATTATTGCTAAACATATAAACGAAACGAAATATTAGTTATGCCTGTACTCATAAACTTCATGCACCTCTCAAATAAAATTATGACTTTTTAGAAAAAATCAGAGAAACCCCTCCCAAAGTACTTTTCTAAATCCGCTACTGATTATTTGTATAAATTGGTATTCAAGGTTATATCCGGAAAACTATAGCTAAATCATTGCACAGCTACAGTATAACAGAAATGTAGAAGTACGGTTTGACGGATATATTGAAATATGTACGCTTTGACGGATATATAGAGAAACGTAAGTTTAACTTTTGCGCTAGAAGCTAGAGTACTAAGCTCTTAGAAATTAAACACGGATGCCAAACTAAAATGATCTAGAGAAGAAAAAGAATGTCGATAACTCAAAAGTTAAAATAAAGTTAAGTAGCTTCTAAAATTGCCCTCGAATACTATATTCTTCATGTTAGCTTTAATTCGTAAAACATGTGCTCCATCCATCTTGATGGTGAATTTCAGAGCCAAATATGGCATTTAGGTCATGGAATTCTTATCTAACTATAGAATATACTATAAGAAAGCTACTTAGATAGAAAAATCATGAAAATGAAAAAAGCCAAAATTTCCAAAATTCTCGTTTTTTCCCCCAAAAAAGCCGGCCTTTTATGTGAAAAAAACCATCGATTCAAAAAAGCCGGCTTTTTTGCATCTCTAGTGTGTATATATACAAAGAGAGCCTTCTTTATTTTTTTTATTTTCCCGTTTCCGGTGTATCTAGGTATAATACGGACAAGAGATTGCTACCGTTGGAAAGTACGATCTAGCGTAAAAAATAAGGTATAAATCATGATCCTATGATAAATAGTAAGGAAGCAGTAGCTGTTTGAGTGAGTCTAAAATTTACTCGAAAAGTGGAAATCCTAAAAAAATTTAATAATATATTTTATATATGTTGGACGTCACGCTTTTCGCAAGCCAATTCAATTTTTTTAAGGGTTAAGGCGGTCAAAGGATTACGCCCTTTCTTCGGGATCAATTCAATGTAGTCTCTGCCACTTATTATCATCTATATTACATGGACATATGCAAAAGTTGTTTAAAAAGTGAGGATAACTTACATTCTTATACTTTGTTTATTATCAAGTTTACATATAAGTGTGTATTTCTAATTATTACACAAGGTGTGTCAAAAAAGGACTTTACAACTTTGAAACTCATATTGATTTATTTATATAACTTACAAACATGGTTTCGGTATCATTTGTAGCAAAATACATCCATAAAGAAGTTCAATGTGGCTTTGATTGGTGATGCGGCACACATCCCATCTGAAGTCGATGTAGCATTTCCACACAAAATACCTTACGAGCAATTATATCAGTGTCTTTTAATTCTTGCACCATTTGTAATTTGTATGGTTTAAGATGCAACCGTTTTCTCAACACACGCCAAACCGTCGTGTGTGGGACGCCCAGTTGTCGAGAAGCACGCCGAGTTGATTTTGCACGACTGTTTACAAAGTTTTGTCTCATTTGCTCTGCAACATCTTCAGACGTACGGACGACCTGAAGATTTGTCGTGTCTTCCTGAACATCCAATGTCAATAAAACACTTATGCCACTGACAAATAGGCCTACTGGGAGGATCTTTAAAATACTTTGTACGAAAATTACAGTATACGGTTGTCGCAGACTTGGATTCTTCAAACCAAAACACACAGCTATCACGCTCGGGACCAGTAAAGAAAGATATCTTTGCTTCAACTGCCCCTAGCGCCTGCAGTGGCTTGTTTCTGAACTAGTGGATGTGAATTACAACTGGATTATTTTGCTATAAAATGACACCAAAGCCATGTCTGTATTATAAATGAATAAATCAATATGACTTTGCAAATTGTAAAGTCCTTTTTGATACATCCTGTATTTGACATACACTTTTTAACTCTACCAGATGAAACATATACGAGAGTTGTACAGAAACTAATTTTTTAACATTAACTCATAAAAGTAAGCGTAACGAGCAGTTTTTTGGGTTATAGTAATAACAACCTATCTAAATTTTACTGGCTATATTGATAATGGAATCTTCTATTAACTTAGTTTTTAATTGGAAATAATTTTTAAAACTCAATCTACTGGTAATAGTTTAATGCAAACATACATACATTAATTTCGAATGCCAAATTAGTGTTATTTTTAACATCCTCCACTGTAACATTAAAACTATTAGCAAAAATAAATTTCTTTCAAGGTTCCATATCAATAGCTCGCTTTTCTCTTGGAAAGATTTTTTAAAGTTTTTATTTCTTTGGTTCATTTCAAAGAAAAATTGATGCATATGATACCCATTGCAGAGGCTTTTTAAGCCGTCATAGTGCATTAAGAAATTCCTTGCCTTCACCTCTCTCAATACCTGCTTTTTATATCTTTGTTACATAGTTGTCGTAATAAGGATTTTCAATTTCTATCTAAATGTAATAATAATCTCACGCAAGTACATATTCTTTGAATCAATTCTAATAACGTTATCTAATATATTTTGCCTTTTCTAGACCTTATAAAGTAACACTTCTTAAGATTTTAGTATCATTTTCTCCTTTAATTGTGATACCATTAGTTATTATGAAGAACATATTTAAGAAATTTATTAATTTTTATTAATACAGTATTCGAAACTTGGATAACATCTTTCAATCTTGTATATTTAATATCTAATTCAAATTTCATTATCACATCTATCATTTTATGTGTAATATGTTTTGTAAATCGTAAATCGAGGAGGACGAGATAATTTAGTCATAACATTTGACTAAGACACCTTTCCCAAACTTAGTTTGTATCCTCTGCATCCTCTTAATTTCATACTTAGTATTTATTTCTATTTCTTTCAAACTAATAACTGTTTTTTGTTCAATGCTTCAAATCTTATTTAAAATGTGAATGTTCTGCGCATTTCATTATGTATAATATCCTTATTTAGTATTTTTATGCGATATACCATAAAATCAATACATAACACATTAAATATAACATTATTAAATAACTTTTTAATACATTGAATTGTAAATAAAGATATTCACTTCCAATTAGAATAGCAAAATAAATAGTATTTTCAACTACAGCTTCTACAAAATCCACAATTTTTATCTTTGTTCTTTCATTTGCATACACGATTTTTCAACTATAATTAAGTACATTGATCTATTTTTAATGAATTTACCTGAATTACGATATACTTCTCTGTTTCTCTGTTCTATAATTCATTCCAAAGATTTTTGAATATTTGTCTATTTCGTGGAAAGTTTTGCAACTCATAACTAATTATTTTTTAATATTTTCCATTTAGAGAAAATTTTTGGAAGAGATCTTTGTAGCTCCCACACCAAATTCAATCAACTTATCATCCTCATCTACTACTTTTATTTCAATTTCCATAATTTTGTTTCTTGTTGCAAAATAGTAATGAACAAAAATGCCTGTATACAATTTTATGCTTACATTCTTCATCTGTTGTAAATGACTATAAACCTATTTTTCTGTGCTTATATTCAGTACTTTTAACAAACATTAAATCAGCTACATTATAGTGAATATTTATTGTCCAAAGATTGAATGTTTGGTAGTTTGTCTCTAGTACTGGTATGTACTTTATTTTTTTCCAGGTTTTCACGCTCAAAGCAAAGAACAATGCCTATATTTCTATTTCTATGTCTCTTTCTATTTCTCTTCTTTTTCAAATACTTTTCTGTTTTGTAATGTTTATAGATTGGAATTCTAAATAATCTTAAGGGTCCTTTAAAGGTGTTGCTCTTGTGGATAATCACTTTCTCTATCACAATATTTAAATTGATTGTTACCTCCTTTAATGTTAGGGATACCTCCTTTAATGTATATGTTCTGTAAAAAGGTCAATTCTATATTTAATTCTTTGTTAATATTATCTAATTCGTTATGAAATATTTTATTTAATATTGAATTATCACAGTTAATTTTAAAATATTACTCTTCCTTTATTATATAATAAATGTATGTGTTTGAATTACAAGAAAAAGCTACTCCAAGAAAGAAAGTAATAAAATTGACAGAAGGCATCATTCGAAAATTAAAATACAATTAGAAAAGAAAGAGGAAGATTTATGACTTATTGGGTATGCTTATTATTATAGCTTATTCGGTTTATCAGAAATGTTATCTGCAAATTATAGTCATATTAATGTATTTATTTCTGCCACTCTCAATTCGATTACAACAACAACTTTAGCTACTGGAAGCGCAGTTATAAAATGTTTGTCTTCCAGACGTAACACTGCTGACAATAATAAAATTTTGTTAATTGTATTAACTTGTTTAAGAAACAATTAGAGATGATTATAATATTAAATGTGATAGGTTGACAGTATATGAAAATGTTGGCATTGAAATTAAGGAAACACTCAAAACATTTTCTCTACATAAACAGGTAAACGTAGGAAACATATTCATTGTAATGTACGAGAAATGATTAAAGGAAAATCGATTAAAAATAGAAATGGACAATTATTACTTGATGATATACGATGTCTTATCATCAGGCCCATCTGGGTATGGTGAAACGTTTCAGTTATTCTTTTTTTAATGCAACCGAGCTTGTTAACTATAATAATACTTGTTAACCTTAATAATACTTTTATATACATCCCGAAAAAGTTATAGTGTTTTGACCTAGAATTGAAAACAGTGTTTTCACGGATGGCGCTTGAATCGTCACACAAACAGGGTGGTGTAAAAACAAAGTTATGAAAACGTGAATTATCAGCCCCGTGCTCTGTAGCCATACGGTTAGCGTATTGGACTGCGGAGACAGAGGTCCTGAGTTCGATAATCGCTCAAGACAATCTTTCTCTTTTGTTATTTTTCCACATAAATTGCATACCTTTTAACTTCAATTAGTACTTTAATGAAGTTACATACAATACAAATTCGATAATTGCTTTGCAAACTATTGTTATGAAGTGGTTTTTAATAATATGGTTATTAGGGTTAGAGCTCATATTGCTATTTACAAGAAAGTAAACTACTTTTGTCGCCATTTTGATTTTCTTACAAATTACTAAATATGGACAAATACATTATTTTTATCGAAGTTAAAATGTATTAATTCATTGTTTGTGTAAAAAAATTCACATAAAAATGTCACTTGTCGCGTGAATAGAACTCAGGACCTCTGATTCCGCAGTCCAGTACGCTAACCGTATGAATACAGAGTGCGGAATTGACAGTGAATCTTTTTATAACGTTTTGGTCTCTTTTTTTGTGTGTTGATTCAATCGCCATCCGTGAAGGCACTGTTTTCAATTTTGGGTCAAATTACTGTTGCTTTTCTGGAGAATTCATATGTTCAGTAAGAAATAGGCCTCCCATTTAAAATTTTCAAGCTAACCCCGAACGAGTGGAGATACGGTGTTGCGTTTGGTACCATTAAATAGCTTTTCTAAAATTATTTAACACGTATTAGTTTTGTTTTGCCGATCAATATATTTCTCCAGACATTGGATCGTTCTGGATCTTGCTCCGCACCCTGTATATAAGCTCTATTGAAGTATCTGGATATTGTGAGATGTGATACTAAAACTCACAGTCTTTAAATCTAATGTGAAAGGTCCTTACACGCGTCCATACGTTCAAATCATGACTCGATCTACTCTATCAACATAATCATTTAGAATACTCCTGATGAAGTTCGGTGTGACAGTAAGTTATACCAACAGAGTTTAAGTTTTCGTATAAGTTTTGAAAGTTTGCTTCCACAAAGTATATTCTCAAGATTTTCTTTATCTATTAATTCATTAAAAATATCCAAATTTTGGTATAAAGATATCCAAATTATTCTTATCTACGAATTCTCTTATAAAATCATCTGATGATTCTGAATATTCACATCTTCTTTACAAATTAAGCTTATTTTCAAATTCTCTGGTAAAATCTGATAATTGCTTCTGTGATATGTTATTCCAATTGACTTTGAGTTGACGTCTGAAATTTCTACAATGTACTGAAATTTACAGTCATCTTCCAACAAGTTCCTTAGAGCAAGTTTGGTACAATTGCTTTTCAGAGTGATTCTAATATTTCATCTGACAAATTTCAACATCTCTACGAAGAAAATATTATATAACGTATGCATTATTTTATTTAGTAGCTTTTTGAACAAATTACCTATTATATTAATATAAAAGTTACAGTCAATAGTATCTTCATCAGTATTATCTTTACAACTTAAATAATCACATACACAATCAAATACAGGTTTAAAAGATAGTATGTGTTTATCACACAATATATTCAATTGTAATTATTGCAACGTCTACGTATAAATGTTAATCAATTTCATTTTTGCATAGAAATAAGAGTAATAGTTTTCTACATAAATATGAAAAACATGATTTAGTATATGATCAACTTGAACTAATTCATAATGATCTTCAACTACTATCAACATTGATATAGAGACAATTATCGTTAGAAGAAAAAGAAATGATATACAAAGAACAAGAAATACTATTAAAACAACAAGAAATACTGGTAAAAGAGATATAAACAAGAATAATGGGATAGTAAAAGTGAAAATAAATCCATCAATGAAAATGATACTTATGATTAGTTAGATCCTCAAGTACATAAATATATTTCAAGAAAAGCCGTACTATACAATATGAAGACCAAAACACATAAAACGTAGACATATTCCCATTTAAACAAGAGTATGTTTTATAAGAACCTAAAGTGAAAATTGCAGCATCACCAATAGAAGTAAAACAAGATACAATATATAAATCAAGATTAGGAACGTGGAGATATACAGCAAGGTATAGTTAATGAGGAGGTCTGCTAGAACACAATATTACCTCAGCATCGAATGAATTTTTAAACAGATTGCAACTAAGCCCATAGAAATATAGTTCATCAAATGCTAATCTTTGAATTAATAGTCAATGTTAGAAAGGAAACTAAATTCAAAACTTTTACTTTAATACGGAAAACCGACAAATATATCAATCAACTGAATTGAAACAAGTAATTAGTAATATGAAAGGAACATTAAGAATAAGAATGGACGAGTTCCAACTTAGAAAAACTAGAGAAGATCTCATGAATATTAGCTTTTTACAACTAGTAGCCATTAAATATACGCCATTGCTTCATATGTTCAATATATAGAGCCTTATATCCTGTAAAATATGCTGAAGAAGTTCCAAAAGTTACGAAGTAAAAATTCTAGAAGCGAAAAGATATTCATTTACCTGTAAAAGTATTTGTTATTACAAAAATTGAAAAAAAAAAACTTCATATTTTCATAAATGCACTCATATGTTAATGATTGTCCCATTCTTGTATTACATCACGTTCAAAGCAAAAAAGACAACCATATAAATTTATTATATATAAAACAATAAAATAAATCACATTACTGATTTAAAGCTGAATCAATTTAGTTCTCTCTCAAGTAAACATACTGAAAGAAAATGCCTCTGATAGATGTCTGTTATACTTTTGCTCATAATGCACAATAGGTAAACACGAGTAAGAATGTTTTTCAAATAAGTCAGTAAAGAGAGAAATGCCAGGAGGAGATACATATGCTAAATGTAATAATTATATGAAAATATAATTTGTCATTTATGCTGATTTTGAATGTTTATTAGATACGTCCATGGACTGTAAAGAATGTTATACCTAAAATGAGTATATACTAAGCTATATAAAAAAACATAAGCTATTTGGATTTTGTTATTTTGTAAAAGGTGATAGAAATAAAACAAAGCCGGTAGATGCATAGACGTTAGAACGCAGCTCAGAATTAATGCAAATTAAAGAAAGAAGCCAAGCAAATGTGAAATATATATCATGAAGGCAAGCATTACTTTTAACAGAAAACAAAGCGAAACGTTTAATAATCAGAAATGCTTTTCATACTGTACAGAAAAGTATACCAAGGAAAATCATATAGTTAAACACCATGAGCATATAATACAAGAATGTGTAGCTTCTCTTTATAATAATTTTAATTTAAAAGCGAAAGTTCTAGAATCTTTTCCAGTCATAATACATAACTTAACCGGTTGTGACTCACACTTATTTATATAAAAGCTTGGATGTAACAAAGAAAAATAGATATAATGTCTAATAACGAAGGACGATATATATCATTCAGTGAAAGTGTAGGAACTATTAACTTAAAATTTACAAATTCACTTAGATTTATAGCTTCTAGTTTAGACAAATTATCATCCAATCTACCAACAGAACAAATGGATCATACGCAACACGGCTATCCTGTTCAAGAAGAACTTTAGCTTGTATAGAAGACCTTTATTTACACGAAGATGTTTATGATTGGGGTAACTTTGAATAAGAAACAATTGCCAGTAAAAGAATATTTTTCAACGAACTTAACAACACTGAAGTTAGTAATAACAACTATGGAGATGCAAAGACGATGTGGGATAAGTTTCAGATCAAAAATCTTGATGAGTATCATGATTTATGTTTTAAAACAGGTGTGTTATTACTAGCAGATGTATTAGAAAAATTTAGAGAAATATGTATAAAGGCTTATTGCCTTGGACAGGTTTGATACGTGACAGCAATATTTTTAGCTTGGGACGCTATGCTAAAAATGACAAATCTAGAATTAGAACTATTCAGTGGCTATAATATGGTTTCAATGATAGAGGATGACTTAGTCAATGTTTAAAAAGGTATGTAAAGAAACATAACAAATATATGGAAAATTATAACGGAAGCAATAAGGATTCTTACACAATGTATTTCAATGCGAATAATTTGTATAGATGGGCAACATCTACCATATAGAAAATGTAAATCGTTAACCCTGGATTGGTATACGTCTCTGATGTCACACTGTTGATATGAATTTGTATATCTTTTGTTTCTGCTATTATTATTAGCTTCTGTCAACTATAGTATTTAAAGAAAGATATGAAAAACATTAATAATGCAGGAAATAGCGTATTTTCACAATATTACTTTATTTTATAATGTTTTAATTATGCGAAATAGGGTTAACATATAGGCCTAATTAGAATATCAATAAATCACTTTATTTTTCAAATACTGTTATTTTAACTTAGGAGCTCATATTCACTCAAATAAGATTAGTCAACATAACATACGATAGGCCAACATTTTGTCATTGATAAAAACAAATAACTGTTTTTGTCATTAAATAGACTGAGGTTCATATTTACCTGTATATATATCATTTTTAGATGTTACAAACACAACTAGTTCTAATATTACAGAAAATGTTACTTGCGTTATGTTGGCCAAAAGGATTTGTCTGTATCAAGAATTAAAAATATTTGTAGTTAAACATAATGAATGTACATATTATCCTAACAAACACCTTGTTGCTACATAGAAGAAAAAAGAATAATTACTCACTAAGGTGCAATTACATATAGAAACCTTAGTTTAAGGACAGTACTTAAATCCATTGAAAATAAATGTATTTCACTGACTCCATCTACCCATGTTAGGATTTCCTTTTGATTATTCATATCACACGAAAGTGTAAACTTACACAAGGGTAAAGAAATAACAAGCTGTGAGTCTAGAAAACAATATTACCGTCGTTGGTGTGAGCGCCACACTCACACTCACGACATGCCATTTTTTTTACAATGTTTGAACTTCAACTGACCAGATTGCGCCACCACAGTAGCTATATCTCTTGACTACAGAAAGTAAAAAACACAGCAAGAAATAATTTCACAATGTTGCTGTTAGTAATATATAAGAAGTGAACGAGTTTTCCCGCAAATGAGCGCCGCTCTCACGCATACCAATCCAGGGTTTAATAAAGAAATAGAATCGATACATTTCACAAATTTATATTACAATTTCGATCCGGGTTATATATTACAAGTAGATTTGTAACATCCAAGAAGAATGGCCATTACAAATCTATCCATTAGCTCTTCAAAATATGTTTCCAACTGTCTCAAAATACTCTCAGCTGATAACAACTCTTTATGACAATAAATGTTTGATTCAGTATCAAAACTTAAAACAATGTCTGTCAGTTGAATTTAAATAAATGAAAATACATTGAGTAATATAATTTAACAGTCAGACTGGTTAAAAACTATATTGATGTAAATACACAGATGAGAACAAAAGCTTCTAATTATATTGAGAAGAACTATTATAAGTTAATGAACAACTCAGTGTTTGGAAAGCAAATGGAGAATATTAGGAAAAGAGTTAACATTAAACAGTAAGTGATAAAAAGAAATATAAGAAGTTTGTAATGATACCAAACCATAAGAGGTCACAGAATATTCAAAAACTTAGCAGATTTGGATATGAACAAGAGCACAACACTATTTAATAAACCAGAGCTCCTCCGTGGCTAAGCGGTTAGCGTACGCGCCTTTGGCGTGGGAGACCCGGGTTCGGTTCCCGGCGGGAGCTCATGTGGTTCGGATTCCATGTTAATCAATAGGTCCACGTCTCATATAGCCTCGCTGCTGAACGGGACGATAAATTCAAAATCAACTCAACTATTTAATAAACCAATCTATGCTGATACGTCAATTTTAGATTTATCATAATACTTGTATGATTTCCACTATAATGTCAAGAAATTAAAATATAAAGACAAAATAGAAATACCGTGTATAGACATGGATACTTATTTTTATCATATTCGAACGAAAGATATGTTTAAAGATACGAAAAAAATTATTAAATGGAAGCGATCATGAGCAAAATAACTGATACGAAGTACCTCAAATAAATAAGAAAATACTTGGTAAAATGAAATATGAGGTAAAAGTTACAATTATAGAAGAACTTGTTGGATTAAAATCACAAATCGATCTAGCAGATAAGGATTTTTAAAATAAATCTGATAAAGAGGACTGTTGTATAAAATCAAGAGTATTAAAAAGAGTTATATATATATATATATATATTAGAAGTAGATTTGTAATATATAAAGAGTTCACATTTAACGAATAGATAGGCTGTTTGTCAAGAAGAGTATTGTAATTGGAAGTTATAAACACGAGTTGTATAGCATAGAAGTGAATAAACTCACTTTATGTTGTGTAGGTGATGAAAGATGTAAATGAAAAGATGGGATAAATACTTTGCCATGGGGTTATTATAAGATAGAAGTAAATATAATACATCTGTATGTAGTGTAGAGTTTTAGATATGTTCTTTCTGATTAAATTAAATGTCTTGTGGAGTTCATATGACCATTAGTAATATAATTATAAACAATTAGCAGTATTTCTGTAAAAAGGAAAAAAGTAAAAATAATTACGCAGAATTTTTATACATGAAATTGCATTGTAATGACTTGGAAAAATTTGTCCTCGTTTTCCCAAATCCATTCTATTCCTAAAAACCGATAATATTACTTTTCTTAGAATTTATCACAAGTGTGATTTAGTCATGTTTAAAACAAAGCTTACTTCCCAGAACCACCCTTTAAACCTACACAAGATTTTAACAAATTTGTTAAGTACTGGATTGTTTTTTCTTTTGGAGGGAAGGGCTCCTTCTCGTCAGCATAAGCATTAAAAATGTACCGTCTGCGAGTGTAAGTAACACCAAAAGAGAAACAAGTTGTTCAAGTTTTTTCTTTAATTTATTGACGTGCTTAGCTCAATTGTTAGCGAACACTACTTCGTGACACGCGGTCCTTGGTTATACCCCTAATTGGACAACTAACATTTCCTAGTGTTTCTCCATTATAATTAAGGGTCGCAGTAGTCAGTGGTAGAGCCCTCCACTCTGAACTGTGGGGTTTCACCCCAGCTTGCGCCAAGTGTGTCTTGTGATAGGTAGCCACTATTTCAAGGGTTTGCTCGTGTTCTCTCGTTTCTCTTCTTTTTCTTCATTCTACCATTTTATTCATCATCATCATCTTCTTTGGACTCAAAGGTATAATCAAGGGTCCTAAAACTGAAAGATTTAGATTAATTGTTTTCATCATCATGAGGATTAGGGAACTACGTGAATTAAGATGGATGGAATGAGCTCAGGTCTACAAAGTCAGTCATAATGACTCCTGAGAGCTGATACACTAACTTACGTATCACTCCGTAAAGTGTGCTACATCTGGCCAGCTATAACACTTCAGGGATTGTGCTGCCAGTTAATTGGCTACTTCTTTCTATCTGATAACTAATTTTATCAATATTTCAAACCCTTATGATTATAAAGAAATGAGGTGTTTTATGTAATTATTCTGTTCCCCCTCCAATTCGGCTCACCTCTGTGTGCTGAAATAAAATACGAAAGCTTTAACCAGTGACACATGGTCAGTGCACGCACACTTATACACACACATATATATAGCGTATATAAATGAATCTGCTTCTTTTACATGACAGTTTGTTATCCCCATAATGTTTTTCTGGCTCATCCACGCTAGTAAATGTGTTAAATCAATGTGTTCATATTATTTGATATTCTTATTATATACTATTTCACTTTATAGTATACTATCCTTTAAGTTATATTTTCGTATGGAAAATTTAAGTTTGAAGCCATCAACGTGCTTCAGTGTTTCATCCCATGTTAAATAGTATTATGTATTCAGCGTACAACTACTTAAAGTATGCACACCACTAATTCCATTAAATTTGATTTGGTTCTGAATATCCTTATACTTTCTTGCAATACTTCATATGAAGGAATTTTCAAGTAAAACTAGTAAACTCTAGCAATCCTGCCGTGCGACTGGTGTCACTTGTAAACAAGGAAACTAGTTCGAAACTTTGTTACACGCACAAATAAATCAAATAAGGTGTGCTAAATGTGTTGGGATAACATTTTATTTCTTTGCACTTTGAAATCGGTCAAATATACCAAGAGATTAGAGAGGTTATACATATGATAGTATACAGTTTTTCTGAGCTATCCACAATCTTTTTCACTTAAATACCTAAATAGTTCGCAACAGTATATTTTTTACGGCTGAAACTTTAGCTAGTGAGTCCAGCATAAGAATGAACCTAGAGTTCTATAAAATGCTTGCCACCACGTTACACCGAATGGTCACACATGAAATATTTTGACATTGAGAACGAAGTGTGCTTTCTATTGTTTCCAACCCTCTTTTGTCTCAAACTGAATTAAGGATTAAGTCACATCCTGAGTCCTGAGAAATCTTGAGGATCTTTAAACGAACCTGCTGGTATTTTATTTAGAATGATAAATTATTGGGTTGACCCATAAGTTTTAGTGTTTTTTCGTAGATTTAGGTTTCCACAAAAATAAACCAGAAATGAACAACAGATCAATCAATAATGTATTCTCCGTGGATCTTTACAATTTCTTACCAACGTTCAACAAGCTGTTCAATGCCTCGTCGTAGAAATTATGCGGTTTCAATTTCACGTCAGTATTGAACGAAATGCCACACAAACCATTCGAGAGGGAGAATATGGAAAATGTAGCAACACTTCCCATCCAAGTTGTTGAATGGCTTCCTAGGTCATATTGGCTGACATTGTCGTGTTGAAGAAGAATGTCATGTTGGCGATCAGGTCGTTTTTGCTGGATATCTTTGTTGAGTCGTTGCATTTGTTGGGCGTAAATTTTCGTATTCACTATCTGGTTTTGATCAAGCAGTTCGTAGTGGATCATGCCTTTCTAGTCCCATCAGACGAACAAGATGGTTTTCGTTCATGAAATTGCATCAGGAAAAGCACTATTTTAAATAAACCAACTACTGGAACATGGCTTTCAGCTTTAATAATAAAGCCCATAGTTTGAACATTTTTCATTGTTTCGTAATATGCAAATCAACTTCTTTGTTCATTAAAAGGAAAACGTTAAACTGAATAATAATTTAATCGATAGTTACTAGTACAGACTGGACTAAAATGCATTTAATTTTATAAAATATTCCAAAGAAATACGTCAATTATGACTATTATCTCTATTACCGTAATCACCCTATACTGTCTGGTACTGTTTATGTGACCCAGGAGTGATTAACCTTAAAAGAAAGTAACTCGTCTCCTTCTTCTTAAGTAAGTACTAGACTAATTTATCTTTATGAACTTCTTTTTATTTCACTTTGAGTAGAAGCCATAATCATCCCATTCATGCGTTCTTACTTCTTTGAGCTCGTAGGTATTTATTCTTTTAGTTATTGAAGAGAGCGTTTCCCAAATGCAGATGTAGTAGTAATTGTATGGTGAATGCAGTAGGCTACCTTCATATCATATTATACAAAAAGTATGACCTTTGTATGTTAAAACTGAATTATATTTATTGTAATTTGAAAATAACACTACGAAACCAGCATGTTGTCTCACAGCCTTATATCGTTTTTCCAACAACACCGTAATCCCGTCACTATAGACTTTATGTGGTTTCAAGACAAAAAACTTAATTATCACACCTACTTTCTTACACACATACTTACTTACGCTCCTTTAAAAGTTACTTAAAACATTTAGGAACTCCACCACTCCATTCTTAACATAACAAAATAAGTTATCGGCGAACTTGCATAGGCATTTAGAAACACGAATATAAGAGAATTGGGTTTAAAGTTAAACAATCAACAAATTAATATTTAGTTCGAACGAATTTTAGAAGAAACTTTCGCCATGTTACAAGCTAAATCAGATATACATCACAGTTATCTTCAATTAGAATCTTTAACTGCTATATTTAATTATCAATGGGCAATTAGCCATTATTGAATTCATGAATACTTTTCGCGATATTAATAGTACGCAGTCGCAAACTGACATACAAAATAATAGTGCATCATCTCTATCTATTTTTATTTCCAAGAATGACGGCCCTACCTATTTAAATTACAATATTTCAAGACCCTGTGAAACGTTATAAATAGATTCTTCTAATTCCATATTGTGCACTTTTTTATATATATGCATAAGGACGGAAAACGATTTCGTTTGATCGTAACTTCAAAATCAAGTAGATTCGTTGTTGATATTTTAGAATTTTTACGAAGCCTCTAGTCACTGTGTGAAAATTCTTTTGATGTCGTCGGCCAATGTCCTAAGATTTTGGTACTGTGCAGTCAAATCATAGGTCTACCTCGTTTATAGTATGGTTGTTTCGATTTTAGTTTTAAAAATAAGTTAACACTGATTAAAATAAAGGAACATTTTGTTACAACAATGTGTGAATTACAAACTTCTAATTACATCATTAGGAACGTGGTATATATTAAACTTGTCACTGAGAACCAAAAACAGCGACGTAAATTTGTGAAATTATTTAAACTAAACGAGGGCAGCTACAATGACTATGGGGCTGAAACGTAAAAGTGAACGAAAGAGATGAAGTACTCACTGGAGTTGAACCAACTCTAGGCAAACTTCTCAGTATTGGAAACGAGGAACGATAAACGATTTTATCTCATTTAGTAATAATTCAGTAGTTCTTATGAACCACTAAACGAAAAAAAGACAGAATGCTCAGGATATTCGTTTCCTTGGCGTTCGTGGAATAGACGGAATATTTGCCTTCTGCACAAATATAACGGATATTTGGAAATTCTCTTTGCAGTGTATATCTTCACCCATTATTATCACAAATACATTCGTATGTTTGTGTTCTGTGACTATTTCTGACGTATACACGAGGGATGTTAACCTTGAAGCCGACTGGGGCACATACTGATAGTTAACGTACTACTTGCATCCTTTCTTCCACACTGAAGTGCCGGTGTCACAAGGTTTTTCTACCCCTGGAAAGTTTTACCCCCTGAAAATCTTTACCCCTTGTCGGTTTCTGGTAATTTCAAAGGGAAAGTTAGAAGTCACACTAAACGTTGATATCATTGAATGTGATCTCTAAGTGTATGCATTCACTTTGGGCAAGATGGCTTTAAATCCAACGATTTGGTAGGGGGTAAAAATTCCCTTGGAAATTAATACCTCCCTGTCGGTTTCTGGTTACTTCAAACCAAACTCAAATGTTACATTACAAATTGATACCACTCCATAGTCTCTCTTAACAGACACACTCACTTTGAGCAAGATGGCTTTAAATCCGAAGTTTTGGTAAGGGGTAAAAATTTCCAATGAAATTATTACCCCTCTGTCAGTTTCTGGTTACTTCAAAAACAATGTTAAATGTTACATTATAAATTTATACCACTCCATAGCATCCCTTAACAGACACACTCACTTTGGGCAAGAAGGCTTTAAATCCGAAGGTTTTGTTGGGGTGGTAAAAATTTCCTAGGAAATTGTTACCTCCCTGTCGGTTTCTGATTACTTCAAAAACAAACTCAAATGTTACATTATAAATTGATACCACTACAAAGTATCTCTTAACAGTCACACTCACTTTGGGCAAGATGGCGTTAAATCCAAGGATTTGGAAGGGGTATAAAAATTTCCTACGAAATTATTTTCTCCCTGTCGGTTTCTTGTTACTTCAAAAACTCAAATGTTACATTATAATTTGATACCACTCCAAAATATCTCTTAACAGACTCACTCACCTTGTTCAAGATTGCTTCAAATCCGAAGATTTGGTAAGGGGTAAAGATTTTCTTCGAAATTATTACCTGCCTGTCGGTTTCTGGTTACTTCAAAAACAAACTCAAATGTTGCGTTATAAATTGATACGACGCCATAGTATCTCTTAACAGACACACTCACCTTGTTCAAGATAGCACCAAATCTGAAGATTTTTAGGGGGGAGTAAACATTTCTTTGGAAATTATTACCTCCCGGTCGGTTTCTGGTTACTTCAAAAACAAACTCAAATGCTACGTTATGAATTGATACCACTGCAAACTATCTCTTAACAGTCACACTCACTTTGGGCAAGATGGCTTTAAATCCCAAGATTTGGTAGGGGGCAAAAATTCCCCAGGAAGTTATTACCTCCCTGTCGGTTTCTGCTTACTTTAAAGACTCAAATGTTACATTATAATTTGATACCACTCCAAAATATCTCTTAACAGACACACTCACATTGTTCAAGAGGGCTTGTAATCCGAAGATTTGGTAGAGGGTAGAGATGCAAAAAAGCCGGCTTTTTTGAATCGATGGTTTTTTGCACATAAAAAGCCGGGTTGGGGGGGGGGGAAACGAGAATTTTGGAAATTTTGGCTTTTTTCATTTTCATGATTTTTCTGTTTAAATAGCTTTCTTATAGTATACTCTAAAGTTAAATAAGATTCCATGACCTGAATGCCATATTTCGCTCTGGAATTCAGTATCATGATGGATGGAGCACATGGTTTATGAATTAAAGTAAACATAAAGTACGTAGTATTTGAGGGCAATTTTAGAAGCTATTTACCTTGATTTTAACTTCTGAATTATCGACATTTTTTCTTCTCTAGATCATTTCTTTTTAGTCATGCGTGTTTCACTTCTTAGAGCTTACTACTCTAGCTTCTAGCACATAATTAAACTGTTTTTCTAAACTAGCACATGTTTTACAATATATCCATTAGAGCGTACGTTTTTCAATATATCTGTCAGAGAGTACTTCCACATTTCCGTTATACTGTAGCTGTGTAATTAGTGCTCTCAACGGGTCGGGTCGGGTCGGGTTGAAGACCGACCCGACCCGACCCGTGACCCGATTTGACTTACCCGACCCGACTGACATGAACCGTGATCCGACCTGATTGACCTGGCCCGACAACCCGACCCAAGCTGACCCGGTTGGCCCGACCCGACAACACGACCCGAATAACCCGACCCGAGCTGACCCGATTGAACCGACCCGACAACCCGGCCCGAATAACACGACCCGAGCTGACCCGATTGACCCGACCCGTTTGAGAGTACTATGTGCAATGATTTAACAATAATCTTCCAGATACAACCTTGAATACCATTTGATAGAAATAATCAGTATCGGATTTAGAAAAATATTTGGGAGGGTTTTTTTCTGAATAATGTTTGGTTTTTCTAAAAATTTCTAACTTTTATTTAAGAGGAGCTTAAGTTTATGAGTACAGGCATAACAAATATTTCGTTTCGTTTGTATATTCAGCTACAATCTTCCAGATACAACCTTCTAGACCATTTTATACTGATAATCAGTGGCGGATTTAGAAAAGTATTTTCGGAGGGGCTTTTCTTATTAATGCTTAGTTTTTTTTCTAAAAATTCCTAATTTTTTATTTGAGGGCAGCTTGAAGTTTATGAGTAAAGGCAAAACAAATATTTAGTTTGTTTTAGAAATTCCGTATTTCGGGGTAGAGGCTTCAATCCGGAAGACATCTCCAACCTAACCCTCTTCGCAAATCCATCATTGCTGGTAATTAATAATAACAAAGATTTAAAAACGATTAGGAAGTAAGTCGTTCAGGACTCACAGTACACGCACTATCTCTACATTCACAGGTGGAATTAAGAAAAACTTTTGTCAAAATGGTCGAATGCGGGGTTGAATCCCGGACTTCACGATAGAAGCGCGAAAGCTAATCACTCACTCATGTTTGTTGTGCAGTTGTGCTTAACTTAAATGTATTCTCTCTCCCTCTCTCTTTCTCTATGGCCATAAAAGCTCTCCATTAACTTCTGTTCTTATCCAATTCAATCCAGTTTCTACTCTGTATTCCTATTTCTGCTAGATCCATCTTAATATTGTCCTTCCATCTGGGCCTAGATTTTCCTAATGGACGTTTCCCGATTGGATTTCAAGTTAAAAGTTTGAAAGCGTACCTACTTTCTTCCATCCTGGCTACATGACCTGCTCACCTGAGCCTCCTAGACTTGATGACTCTAACGATGTTTGGTAAACCGTATAAATTATGTAGTTTCTCCTTATGAAGTTTCCGCCACTCCCCATTCCCCTTCCTCTTGGATTCAAATATTCGTCTCAGAATTTTATTTTCAAATAATTTCAGTCTGCGTTCTTCCCTCAGAGTAAGCGACCATGTTTCACAACCATAAAGCATAACAGCCATGATTATCATTTTATATATTTTAAGCTTTAAATTCCTTGTCAGAATTCGCGACGACAAAATATTTTGAACTGAATAATAACAAGAATTTCCTGATTTTAGTCGACATTTAATTTCTTTGTGGGTATGATTTTGGTCTTTTAATACTGATCCAAGATATTTGAAAGTATCCACTGTGTCGAAAGTATTAATTGACATTTTAACGAATTCATAATTTGCCCTAACTTCCTTGTGAACTTCCTTCTATTTAGATTTCTCTGCATTTACTCATGTCCGTGCAAGCTTTTAATAAGGCCTCTGCATTTCTTTCGATCGTTCTATCAGATTTACATCATCAGCATACACCATAACCTGGTGAATACCATTCAACTCTAGGCCCTGGTTCTTATCTTTGATTTTTCTTATAGCGTACTCCGGAACAAAGCTGAATAATAGCGGCGATAAAGCATATCCTTGTTTCAGGCCAATCTCGACGTGGAAGCTCGCATTTTTCTACTCGGACTTTACTCTGGAATTCATTTAAACACTTAATAAATCTAGCTTTTTCGGTATTCCAAATTCTGTAAGAATGAATGTTGTACAATATTTCCCTCCTTACCGAGTTGTAAGCCTTTCTAAAATCAATAAAGAGTTGATGTACTGGGTAATATATGCCGATTTCTTTTCGAGTATTTGTCGAATGGTAAATATCTAGTCGATTTCGACTAATTTCACACTGATAATCTGCAATAATTTCATCTGCGTATGGGGTCAATCTTATTAGTAGAATGTTCAGAGAAATGCCTCGATAATTATTACAATCAATTTTATCGTCTTTCTTGTGAATTGGAACAGTGATTTATTCTTCCTCTCTTTTTAAATGTATTCCATAGATTTTCGTTTTTGTAAAAAAAAAAAAAAAAAAAAAAAAAGTTCGTAACTATCTTGAATTTTCTTGTTAAAAATTTAGAAACCTTCAGCATTGGGTAAACCGTGATGGTGGTTTTATATTCTAGAGCCTAGGAAACCATACGCTCAGATAAACCGTCTATTACGTATATGATCGATGAACAGAAAATTCGATACCTTCCCGATTCTGAACAAGCTTAGCTAGCAGTCAGTGCATTCAGAATTTGGGAGCTTTACCGATTTTGTAGATCCGAAGGACCTGATAGGTGGTAACAGATTATTACGTATGTGATCAGTCAGTGAAAATTTTGTCCGAAATATTCATACAATGTATATGAAAATTAAAACTTAACTGAAAAACTTCAAGAATTTACAGAACCACCCGAAACTAAGCTCTTGATGTGCAGATTACTCTCATGTTTTTCTTTACATGCTTCAAAAAAGAGGGGGTGTGATATTTTGAAGTAAAAATACTAGGTCTACATACAATTTTGCTAGTTATTTGTGTCTCATTTTTTAAAGTACTTATTGTATATAAGAGGTTAAAATGTTATTACATATATTGGTTAATCCTTTAGAATTCATAACTGTTAAGAATTTAAAAAAATCTTTCTGAAATTCATGGTTTATTTTCGAGGTATCATATTATTATCTGCATCAATCACTATTTAAATAAGTACTTTTTGTTGTAGAGAAGCAAAACAAAGTCTACTTTATCAGTTTAAACCAAAATTAAAAAAAAATACCAAGCAAAAAAGCGAAGCAGAAAAAACTATCTTTTTTTTAAAAAAAAAAGCCGTGTCTTTTTCGAGCTCTTGCATCTCTAGTAGGGGGTAAAAATTTTCTACGAAAATACAAAATTAATTAATTGTTAATTTTCAAAAACAAATTTATATATTACATTATAAATTGATACCGCTCCATAGTATCTCTTCACAGGCACACTCACTTTGGGCAAGATGGCTTTAAATCCAAAGATTTGGTCAGCAGATAAAAATTTCCGAGGAAATTAATACCTCCCTGTCGGTTTCTAGATATATATATATAAAAAAAAACTCAAATGTTACATTATAAATTGATAACACTCCATAGTATCTCTTAAGATGGTTCTAAATCCGAAGATTTGGTAGGGGGTAAAATTTCCTAGGAAATTATTACCTCCCTGCCAGTTTTCGTTTACTTCAAAAACAAATTCAAATGTCACATTATAAATTGATACCACTCCATAGTAGTAGAATCTTGCCTACTTTTCGCCTTCGTTCCCACGCTCTACATTTTAATTCTAGGTATAATCCACGAAAGTGAGCGTTAAGTACACAATTTTGGTGATTTTTACGTCCTTAGACACCTTTTTGAACTACTTTTGGATGAAAAGTAACCAGATTTAGTGAGTTTTTCATAATTCAGGAGGGCGTAACCTTTTGACATCAAATTTAAAACCTAAATGGTGTAAAAATATCGCCTATAATTTTAATTAGAATTTGATATTAAACGCTTATAATTTATTAATCTTTAATCAAACACCGGTCAATTTGATACTGAAGCGTGTGACATGGCTGTTTCCGCTGGAGTCATTAGTGTCTGGCTTTGTCGACTTTTTTCTTTATAGACTTTCGGCTTTGCTTTGTATAACCGCCCTCCAGGCTCCGCTGCGTCGAACGCTAATGCCATTTGTAGGTTCTATTATACTTTAGCCCACGTAAGAAGACAAAGCTAATACATACCTTTTCACTTACCTTTGATAACACGCCCGCTACTTTGGTGCTACCTATTTTCCATGTTGTTTGTTGTCGCCCGGTGGTTTATTGATATTGGCAATCTTCTTTATGACGTAGAAGAACTTGCAGCACAAACCGAAAGCGAAGAAACTGCGATGCCGTATTTGAAACATTTGCTTTTAGGGAATACTTAAAACTGCGGTTAAGTATATAGATTCAGATCATTATTGAATTTAATAAATAATAATTAATTGCGTGAATATATGAATTTGATATTGTAATTTTATGAAAAGTATAATTATTGTGCACTTATTTATTGAAGAAATGTTTTGAAAAGTACGGAAAACTATATTATTGCAATATGGATATTTCTATGATGCGTGTTAGACAAACGGATATTATCTCGAACTAACTATGTTTACAAGCTGACCTTGCATGCTGGTGCTTGTATATTGCTTTTCTTTTCGGAAACATGGGTTATTTGACACTGATTGCACGCAGCATTTGAATGTAGGATATTTGCTGCTTCTTACAAGTTTGAATTATGTTCTTTTTACGCAGCACTTTGCATTGTTAATACAGTTTGTACTAGAATTTTCGATTATTTCGATTTATTATTATTGTTCGAATTACGAAAATAAGTATTATCTTACGTAAATACGATTGGAACTTAGGCTCCTTGAATTACTATTCCGTAATGATATGTAGTATCTGTCATGATATGTATGTCTGGGAGAGAGAGTTAGGTTTTATATGTTACAGGAAATTACTTTGCTAAATATGTGATTGCGGTTTTACTATGGAAAATAGATATAGAAATACCAGTACTTAGCATGTAGATGCGATTGTTTCTGTTATATACCCTATTACTTAAATGTGAAATTACACATTACAAGTAACTGATATGTATAATTCTGTTAATAATTTTTATTAGTATTTGCGGAGAGCATATGATTTTTATTTACTTTCGGATTGTGTTATTTAGATTTTTAATATATAGTGTGTGTATATGCTAGCAGTTATATAATCGGAAACAACGAACAGACAATTTGAAAAGGCGTAGAAGACTTGCTTGCCAACGTAATGCCATGCTGTTTAGATTTCATGTTGCATATGTACAAGAATAGACATTTCATACATAGAATGCATATATTTGAGAACTGAAATTATATTTTAAGTATTTGGAGGGCGGATTTTTTAAAAAAGATATACACTTTTTTGTTAGATACTTATTTTTCTATTTAGTATACAAAGAACACTGCAGTTTTAATTTACCACATTAATGCATATACATTTAAGGTATAAGAAGCGAATTTAATATTTTTATATATAATTTAATACAACTTGTATTCAAAATAATGGCTACATTACGGATTATGTCAACTTAAAGTTTTCATTTCTATTAGCACTACCTTATAGAATGTGTAAAAGATATAGGAATACACAGATATTTTACTAAAACTTATAATGATTTCAAGCTGTTTTGATTGCGTGATATTCACTTTATTGGATGGAACAGCAAACCGATGTATGGATTATGCTTTGAAAGTAGAATTCTTTTCTTTATAGTGGGAAACTTTATATTCATGATTACTTGGAAATATTGTCACTGCGTCTGAACGGAATAAACGTTTATTGCATGTTAATTATTGTTCTTGTAGATGAAATAAATATCTCTACACTGAATAAATATATGATTACAGAAATATCAGTTGTGCCGATAGTTTAATTAGGAATTATACTAAGAATCCTATTTATTAGAGGCTACAGCCGAACACTTAATATTTTAAAGTTTAACGTCCTACGATTATGCCTGCTAGGGTAACTTATTCCAGAATACTTTGTGGCACCATTTCCTTTTAAAATGAATGAAATGGTAGAATGATAATGTGTGAGGAAGCGGGAGAACTCAGAGAAAATTCCTTATGCATGATGTTTGTCCACTACAAACATATATGGTCCAGAACTGAACCATAAGTATTGGTGATTCCAATTAGGCAGTGTGTTCCCTATAAGTAAGAATAGAGGATATTCTTTGCTTCGAAAAATTGTTGAATCGCAGTTGTAAAAGTTATTCACTGTATGTTATAGGCGATGTTGCAGAAGTATTTATATATTATGTGGACTTAAGACATAAATTTGATTCCAGTACTAAGACTATTGATTTAGGCGATGATCTTAGTTGAAGCCTATTTATAGAGAGGTTTTAGTTTAAGCTTGTTGATGACTGTATTATTACACTTTGAAATTAGTATAGTGAGGATATTTAAACTTATGCTCTCAAATGGATTTGAATTGCAAATTTTTTGCTTAACACTTGAACGTGATAGCTGATTAGTTGTTTTCTATTTTGCACAATAATATTTTATTACATATGCTTTTTGTTTGATTCGATTTATATACATTTAAATCACTGACAGAATTATGCTAGGTAAAAATTGTTTCTGTCTCAAAATTTTGTGTTTATGAAATTTTATTATAACTTGGGTTGTTTCGACTATTTGATTGTAGATATTACAGCACGATTAGAATTTATATTATATTTGAAATATGACACAATGTTAAGTATGAAGTATTGATAACTAATACTTTAATTATGATTTATTAGGAACACAATTTCAGACTATATCTTGCAGGTTTGAAATTACTACTTTTCTTTTAAGAAGTAGATAGTTACCAAGTTTTAAGATACTAACGAATGAACAGATTCTGTAACGTTACACCACGATTCCTAGATTAAAGCTCATCGGATTATACTCTTTGAACTCTATTTTCGTGTCGAATCTGGGAATCGTGGTGTAACGTTACATAATCTGTTCATGAGCAATAGTTAGTCAAATATTCAGAAGAATCTAAGTTGGTCGTGATTGATCTCCACAACAAGGTGAAAACAACATTATTATTACATTTCATTCATTAATGATAAATAGATATTTCCTTTGGTTAGTGTTTTTTTTTTCAAATTTTAATATGCTAGTATTATAAGGTTCTTAAGTGAAATCAATATGTATAAATGTTAGAGAATCTTCCAAAAATACTTAAAACACAATGTAATAAGAGAAATATTTGCAGTAATGTAAATACCCATAGACATTGAACTTGGCCTGTTGGTCGTGTTTATTGAATCCGTGCTGTCAAATATAAGCACTCTGAACCTTTAGAGTTGTACGTATTAAGACAAAAGTAATTTATTTCATAATATAATAACATGCCATACCTAATGTTTGCTAAACTTATGCTCTTGACGATTATGGATAAATTATAAAATCTGCTGCTACTAACCTGCGACTAAATGATACAGACTAAATGATGAGCACCAGTATTGACAAATAATTTGCATGCCTGTAGCAAATCGAAGAAATGGAAAGTGCAAGCCAAAGAAAAAGTGTATAAGCAACGAAACATAAACAATTGTCAGAAAAATGGATAACCTAGTATTACATGGTTTAATACAGTCATCATATACATAAACTTAGCACCCTTAAAAATCCATATTTTCGCTTTCTGTTGAATTCTCTGAATAATGTTGTTAATTTCAAACATCACATTACAATATATAAAATATTTTCATATCCACTCTATTCTTCAGATGACTCTCCCTACAACAAGTATATGTTTCTCCTCATCTCCGACCTGTCTACATAAGAAAACTTTCCATGTCTCTTAGATATATAAAATATTGTCTTCATCGTTTCATAAAGTTCAAACTTTCTTTCCTATAAGTTTTAATCGATGTGCCAACGCTAACGATGTGTATTTCTAATTGTTTCTGAATAATGTTTAGTTTATAACGGTTTAGCATATTAACTAATTAAGTCTATGGTCTGTAAAACTCCGAGGTTCAGTGCCGTGTTTACAAAAAAAGCTCACTGACTCTGCCGATTTGTGTCTAGAGCCATCTATATTCAGTATATACTTTGTATTCCTATTTCTATGGAATCCATCTTAATGTAGTCCTCCCACCTGCTCCCTGGTCTTCCTAACGGTCGTTTTCCAATTAAATTTTCAGTTAGAACTTTGAATAGCGTTCGTACTTTCTTCCGTTCTGAGTACATGATCTGAGCACTGAAGTCTCCTAGCTTGGTAATCCTAACGCCGTTTGGTAAACGATATAAATTCTGCAGTTTGTCATTAAGAAATTTCTCGCCTTCCCCCATTTTCCATTCGTCTTGCATCCAAATATTCGATTTAGGATCTTGTTCTCAAATACTTTCAGTCTACGTTCATCCCTCAAAGTTTGTCATCACATTGTTTCGCAACCATATAAGACAATAATAATGATTATCGATACATATATTTTAAGCTTCAAATTCCTCTTGAAAATTCACAACATATTCTGAACTGAATAGTATCAGAAGTTTTCTAGTTTTAGTCTACATTTAATTTCCCCCTAAATATGCTTTTCGTCTGTTAATGTAGGCAATAATATTTGAACTACCCCTTTCTCGAAACTATTAATAGATATTTTAATGCAATATCTTAATTTACAGTATTTCAATCCCAACGGACTTCTATATATTTAGTTTTTACTGCATTTACTTCTAGACCTATGTTCCTGCAGCATTTAATAAGTTCTCTGAATGTATCTGTTATATTCTTATCAACACGTAATGCATTTAGAAGGTCACTATGCATCATAACTTCATAAATACCCTTCAGCTCTAAGCTCTGGTTATTGTTTTTAAGTGTCCTCATAGTATACTCCAAACGAAGTTCAATAACAAGGGTAAAAATTCAACTTCTTGTTTCAATCCAATCTTCACGTAAAAGTTCATATCAGAAAAAAAAAAATTAATTTCATCATCATGTTGTAGCTAATGTGTATACCATTAAAATATAAGCAATATCCATACTAAAAACGTATCAATATCTTCTGCCAGAAAGTATGTTGTGTCTTCTTAATCATTTTAATTGCTTAAGTTGGTAGATACTAGCTCAATAAAATAATAATATATCGATTAGATCTATTGTGATAGAAAGGCCTTGTGTCCATCTTAAACACAAACTAAATACATTTCTTACAAGGCTGTCTATAATCTTTATTATAAATTAACTAGAAATGTTACAGTTTCGGAAGTATATCACTTCCATCTCCAAACACTACTCCAACCTAAATCATAAATAATATTACATCATTTGTTATCTCTACCAATCAGGAATCACTTTTCATTCAAATTCAATATATATGTCCATTGTTGTGACAATTATAAATTCTTAACAGACATAATACATTGTTAACAAATCTTTATATTTCTTTTAACATATATTAACTAAAACAAATATTAACTACCTAAATATTGAAATTTTCTACCTGAATATTGCATACTAATCTCCCTGAATATTGAAAAAACACATAAATAAATTTAACCCTATATTGTCCTTATATTCTACTTTTCTTCTTTCTTCTCTCTTCTCTTTTCAAAATTTCCTCCCACTCTTCATTAATATTCAAACCACTATTCCAGTTCGTAGCTTTATCGTAAACTTCTTTTATCCTCTTCACTTCTTTCCACTTTCTAACCAGTTGTCTCCCTTCATATTCCAATATTTTCGCTCCTTCCCAGTTTACATCGTGGCCTGTTTTATCGACGTG
The DNA here is from genome assembly GCF_964235325.1 of Thermobia domestica. Lineage (NCBI taxonomy): Eukaryota > Metazoa > Arthropoda > Insecta > Zygentoma > Lepismatidae > Thermobia > Thermobia domestica. Next base: position 199,710,341 of record NC_137456.1, on the reverse strand, counting down.
CTTGTAAATGGCATTAGTGTCTCTCTTCAATCTTTCATCATGTTTATGTTGTTTTAAACTTTCTTGCATTCTCTTCTTGGTTTCCCCTATATACACCTTATCACACATCCCACACGGTACTTCATATATCACTCCTTTTTTACATAATTCAGCTGACGTTCTCATCTTTTTTTTCTTTATGATATTTATTATCTTCATTCATCCTTTCCTGCATGTCTTAATACCTTCTCTCTTAAGAATTCTTCGTATCTTTTCTGATATCACCTCTGCACTTTCAATACCATGTTATCTTTTCTTCTTGTCCTCTTCTTTTCTTCTTCTTTCTCACTTTTCTTCCTTCTCTTCCTGCTCTTTTTCTTGTCCTTTTCACTGTAACCATTATATTTCAGCTGTTCCCATAGTCTTTCTATATATTTCTCATTTTGATCTTCCTTCATATTTATCATTCTGATTCTCTCTTCGATATTCCTAATGAAATTCAGTTTTGTTGCTTCATCAACATCACTTCTTTTATTGCAGTAAACTCCTGCTGCACATTCTTTTTGGAACCACGATGTTATAAAATTTCCTTCCTTTGTTCTCATTACTTTGATATCTAAGAAACTTATTGATATCAAAAAAGAAGAAATGGAATCTACATGAAAATGAATTACAAGGTTTAAAGAGAATTAAGAACAAGAAAGATGTAGTGGTGGAACAAGCGGATAAAGGGGGTACAATAATGGTTATGGAGAAAAGGTGGTATGAAGTGCAGCTTAAGCAGTTGAATGACAGTACATATGAGGAAGTAGCAGAAGCAGGGATAGAAGAAGAGAAGAAGATAAGAAGACAGGTAATAGAAGAAGGTAAGAAGAAAGGATTCTCATAGTTTCTTGATGAAGAAGGAAGGATACCGAAGATGAAAGGTTTTCCTAAATTTCATAACAAGGAAGTAAAACTGAGACGTGTTTTAGACTGTAGGAGTAATTTCATGGAAGCATTGGAGAGAAAGGTTAAGAAGATTGCAGAAGCTCTCAGAGGAATTCACGATAGCAAGAGGGTAGTTAATTGAGCAGATGTGAAAGAATTAATAAAAGGTTTAGGAAACAGAAAAGAAAGGACTGTCATGTTTAGTGTGGACGTAAAAAGGATGTTCCCCAGCATCAAGAGAGAAGAAGTCCTAAGAGTAGTGGACACGGTGATGAAGAACAGAAAAATTGAAAACTGGGATAAAGAGAAAAATTAAAAAAGTTTTAAGGTTTGTGTGGGACAATAGTTTCTGCAAGATAAGTGATAGGATAGTGAAAATGAAAGATGGGTTGAACATTGAATCATGTATAATCCCAGTAACAGTGAAGAAAAAAGGTGGTGATAAATTACTATTGTTTTGTAGGTATGTGGATGATTGTTTTGGAGTATGGAAAGGAACTAGAAGGCAATTAGAAAAAAGTTATTGGAGAATTGAATGATGAAAGAAAAGATATCATGTTAGAGGAGGAAGTAGAAAAAGAAGGTGTAATAAATTTCTTAGATATCAAAGTAATGAGAACAAAAGAAGGGCATTTTATAACATCGTGGTAACAAAAAGAATGTGCAGCAGGAGTTTACTACAATAAAAGAAGTGATGTTGATGAAGCAACAAAACTGAATTTCATTAGGAATATCGAAGAGAGAATCAGAATGATAAATATGAAGGAAGATCAAAATGAGAAATATATAGAAAGACTATGGGAACAGCTGAAATAGAATGGTTACAGTGAAAAGGACATGAAAAAGAGCAAGAAGAGAAGGAAGAAAAGTGAGAAAGAAGAAGAAGAGAAAGAAGAGGACAAGAAGAAAAGATAACATGGTATTGAAAGTGCAGAGGTGATATCAGAGAAGATAAGAAGAATTCTTAAGAGATAAGGTATTAAGACGTACAGGAAAGGATGAATGAAGATAATAAATATCATAAAGAAAAAGAAGAAGAGAACGTCAACGGAATTATGTAAAAGAAAGGAGTGATATATGAAGTACCATGTGGGATGTGTGATAAGATGTATATAGGGGAAACGAAGAAGAGAATGCAAGAACGTTTAAAACAACATAAAGGTGATGAGAGATTGAAGAGAGACACTAATGCCATTTACAAACACGTCGATGAAACAGGTCACGAAGTAAACTGGGAAGGAGCGAAAATATTGGAATATGAAGGGAGACAACTGGTTAGAAAGTGGAAGAAGTGAAGAGGATAAAAGAAGTTTACGATAAAGCTATGAACTGAAATAGTGGTTTGAATATTAATGAAGAGTGGGAGGACTTTTGAAAAGAGAAGAAAGAAGAAAGGTAGAATATAAGGACAATATAGGGTTAAATTTATTTATGTGTTTTTTCAATATTCAGGGAGTTAATTAGTATGAAATATTCAGGTAGAAAATTTCAATATTTAGGTAGTCAATGTTCGTTTTAGTTAATATATGTTAAAAGAAAAATAAAGATTTGTTAACAATGTATTATGTCTGTTAAGAATTTAAAATTATCACAACAATGGACATATATATATATATATATATATATATATATATATATATATATATATATATATATATATATATATATTGAATTTGAATGAAAAGTGATTCCTGATTAGTAGAGATAACATCATCATCATCATAGGTATTCTGCCTTTATTCGCAGGTCACTTGCCGCAGCTGAGAAGCTTCCATGCTCCACGGTCCTTCGCGTATGATCTTTCTGTTTTTATATCATCCATTAATTGTAATCTCCTTCGCCCCCTCCCTCTCTTTCCTGCCACCATACCTCTAGGACGCCTCTCATGATACAATCTCTTCTTAGGCAATGCCCCAACCAGTTTCTCTTCCTCTTCCTAATAATATCTAAAAGTGTTCTTTCCTCACCCACCATTTCTAGCACTCTCACATTCGTTTTCCGCTCGATCCAACTAATTCTTTCCATTCTTCTCCACACCCACATTTCGAAGGCTTCCAGTCGATTTTCATCACCTTTACGTAATGTCCACGTTTCTGCCCCATACAGTACAGCACTCCACACGAAGCATTTTATGAGTCTTTTCTTCAACTCTTTATTCAAGCTCCCACAAAACAGACTTTTCTTCCTCCTAAATGCTTCTTTCGCCATTTCTATCCTTGCTTTTATTTCACGTTTGCACTTCGTGTTATTACTAAGAATACTACCCAGATATCGAAAACTATTCACTTGTTCCATTTTCTCCCCTCATAATTTTATATTTGACACAGACCCCTTCGTTCCAATCACCATGGCTTTTGTCTTTCTAACATTTATTTTCATCTCATATTCTTCAAAGCCTTTCCTATTTTTTTCTAATATTTTATTGATTTTCTTTTGAGATTCTGCAACAAGTGCTATATCGTTTGCAAATCTTATGCATCTAATCATTCTACCTCCTACCGAAATGCCATCATCATCATATAGCCTCTTTTTCACTATCCCTTCTAGATAGACATTAAATAGTGTTGGCGAAAGGCAGCATTCTTGTCCAACTCCCCTTCCAATTGCACTCTCTTCCGTCAGTTCTTCGCCTATCCTAACACTTACTTGTTGGTTCATGCATAAGTTTCTTAGGAGTCTTCTATCTTTCCATTCCAACCTTATCTTCGTTAGAACTCCCAACAACAATTCCCAATTCACGCGGTCAAAAGCCTTTTCTAAATCAATAAATATTACATAAACTTCTTTTCCTTTTCTATAAATCTTTCAACGATAGCCCTTAATAATCCAATCGCATCTCTTGTGCCCTTGCCTCTTCTGAACCCGAACTGCTCCTCCTCAACTTCTTTATTTGTTCTTTCATATAACCTTCTGTTCAGTATTCGGAGCAGAATTTTAGCTGCATGAGATATGAGACTAATAGTTCTATAATCCTCACATCTCTTTGGGTTCGATTTCTTAGCCATCGGTATCATGATCGTCTTCAGAAAGTCTTTTGGCCATTCTGCTGTTTCATATATTTCATTGCATAGTGGGAACAATTCTTTCTTTCCCTTGTCTTCTATATCCTATATCTTGTATCCTATGCAGAGATAACAAATGATGTAATATTATTTATGATTTCAGTAGTAGTAGTAGTTTGAAGAAGGAACTGATATACTTCCGAAACTGTAACATTTCTAATTAATTTATAATAAAGATTATAGACAGCCTTGGAAGAAAGTTGTATTTAGTTTACGGTTAGATCTAATGTACAAGGTCCATAATTCAATATAAGTAAAATATTTTGTGTTGAATAACATCGTGTCAATATAGTTTTTCATCAAAGATTAATTTCCTCCTGTATTCTCTTTCCTATATTTCTTTCGTCAACAACCCTTGCATTACTCATCCGGCTCTCTCTTAATCTAAAGAACATAGTCATGGACAATAAGTTAAAAGACTATATTTTAGACTATATTTATTTATTAAAGTGAATAGTAAAATGACATATGGTTCAATATCTAGCACGATAAAGTGTATAAAACCTGAAATTTTGTCTAAACGAAATCGAACAAATTTAAGACTACAGCTTTCTGATAAAAATGTAGTGCATAAGCAATAATTCCATCGTAAATGTGATTGGTATATATATGATTATTCGTTGTTTTATTATGATAAAGTAAAACAGCAAAAATAATCAAACGGCATATGTGGTCTTAAGTTTGTACCATTATTTTGCAAAAAAAAAAAAAAATTAAAGCGAAAAAACAATATATATGCATCAAACTGATGAAATCTAAACGAAATGTCACACGGATAAACATATACAATATGAGATAGTTAATATTGTAAAACTCTGTCCGATATAGGTATAGGTAGAGCGTTAATAAAAACAGTGTCACGAATCGAAGTCCCACTACCAATTTTATTATAAAATTTTTCGATAAAAGAATTTTCACTAAATACCGTACAAATTAATCTCTCTAATATCAAAGGTTAGCCTTAGTTGGTCTTCGATCGTGTGGTCGCAGACAGGATCTCTGCAGAGCCCCGAAGCAGGCTAGGCAGAGTGGTATTAGGTGCCAAAGCTGCGAGCAAGCAGTGGGTAGGTTAGTTGGCCAACAGTGCCCCGATGCAGGCCAAGCGGCTAAGGTTAGGATTCCCAGTCAGAGCTCCGAAGCAGGGTAAGCCAGGACAAAGGAGAGGTGAAAGTTCCGAAGCAGACTAGAGGCCCTGGGGTTAGGTTACTACTAATGTTCCGAAGCAAACAATAGGAGGGACACCAGAAAACTGGTACCGAATTGCCTTTGTCCATCCAATTTATAGGGTTCCTTGGGTTTCTGTGGCGTTGCTGTTCCGATGCCGTCTTCTACTCTGTGGGAGGGGTTAGAAGCCGTCGTGTACAAGTGATTGTACATCCATCTGGTTTAAAGTCTTCTTGCCGAACCATGTGGTGGTGTTTGTAAACAATGACATGCGCAATTGTTTGATTACATCACATGGGGTATTACACCACTTGGCTTGAAGGTTTATTTTTCTTCATATGAGGGCAACATTGAGGGATAACACAAAAATCACTGGAAACATTAACAACACTGGCAACACTGAAAAATTCACTTATTCTAGTATTAACAAGGTAGCGGAGGAAAGCACTAAACAGTTATTCCCTAATCAAGGCAGAATCGGTCATACTATATGTCACTTCATTTCCCTGAAGGTACGTCTGTTTTAAGCTTTGGCATTAACCCATTGGGGATCTTATCGTACATTTTGTACGATACGCATTTGTCATGGTACATTGCGTTATTTCTCTTCTATTTGAGCTTTTTCGTCCGTTTTTTTTTCAAGTCCAGATACATTGTAGAAGACATTACGTATGGTTCAGACCTTCCTGCGTCGAGACATATTAGGTGATGACGTCATAAGTCTAAAATTTATATTTTCGTGTAATACTTTTTTTTGGGGGGGGTGGTTTATGTAAAGTATTTTTGGCGAGCTTATTTTTGCACGTAAAATATTGAAATTTTGCACAAACATGCAGTCCACCGAGTACTATTTACCAGATTTTCTTTTTAGATTTCTGCGTTAAAACAGGGGGGATCCATAGGGTCAAAAAGTTGGAAAAAGGGATATTTTTACACAAAAATCCCGTTTTTCCTCATTTTCCTGCCTTAGATACATGATGAAGACAAGTGAATGGTACCGCCTGAAAGGCAGTTCTATTCTGAAGAGAATGATGTGCGACACATGGCCCTATGGTAATTAGGGAAGTGTCAGGGAATTTTTATCAAAATATACTTCTGTATAGGGGAATTTTGGACATTTTCGGTACTATTTTTTGCGGGCTTATTTTTGCACCTAGAAGATTGAAATTGTGCACAAACATTCAGTCCGCCGAGTAGTATTTGCCAGATTTTTTCATATTTCTGCGTTAAAACAGGGGGGGTACAGAGGGACTAAACGTTGAAAAAGGGAATTTTTTACCAAAAAATCCCTTTCACGGGATTTTCCCGCCTTAGATACATGATGGGGACAAGTGAATGGTACCGCCTGAAAGGCAGTTCTATTCTGAAGAGAATGATAGGCGAAAAATGATTCTTGGGTGATTAGAGATGTCTCAGGGAATGTTTAAAAATTTCCCTCTGTATACGGGAATATGGGACATTGTCGGTATATTTTTTTTGGCTTACTTTTGCACCTGGAAAATTGGAATTGTGCATAAACATTCAGCCCACCGAGTAGTATTTACCAGATTTTTTCAGGTCTCTGCGTTAAAACAGGGGGGTCCAGGGGGGCTAAAAGTTGAAAAAAGGATATTTAGACCCAAAAAATTCCCGTTTTTCATCATTTTCCCGCCATTGATACATGATGGAGACACGTGAGTCATACTGCCTGAAAGGCAGTTCTATTCTGAAGAGAATGATGGGCGAAACATGACCCTAGGGCAATTAGGGATGTCTCAGGAATTTTTTTTACCTGAGATCATGGTGTTTTACGGTAATTTGGGGCATGGTGGGAATTCCTGATAAAAGTTCTCCCGCCCTTGGTATTCAACATAGAAACTTGAAATTTGGCACACACATTCACTATACCAGGTACTTTTTTATCTATTTTTTAGATGGCTACGTTCACACAGGGCCGTTCCAGAGAGGCCCACAGTGCGAGAAAAAAATTTCCTCCGAAATTTCCCTTTGACATTTTTCCCCTCCTGGTATATGGTATGAGCATGCGAGTGGTATCATTTGAAAGCCAGCTCCATTCTGAAGAGAACGAGGTATGAACCATGATCCTAGGATAAATAGTGACGATGCAGTAGCTGCTTGACTGAAAGTCTAAAAAATAGCCCAAAAAGCCAAGATCCCGAAAAGCTTAATGCACATATATTAGTTCACTTATAGTGAGGGATGTTGGAGTCTGTAATATCGGTTGCTTCTTAGTCGTATTATTGGTATTAAATGTGCCCATTGGGATTGGAGGAGATATTTCTAAGCGAGGTCTTTTGGATATTTTTGGTATTGAGCAAAGACGGTGATATAATATGTAAAAAATAATAAGAGTTACAAATACTAAAAAAGTTGCGATTAAAGCAGAGATATAAAGATAATTTATATAGGAAAGTTCGTGATTCGAACGGCGTGATTTCTTGGTCACCCTGTATAAGGTGTAAAGTTTCTAATATATTTGCACGAAAGATATATATTTCAATACAATTTTCAATTTTAAATGCAAATGATGATGATAATGTTGGTCCTAAATTCCTGGATATCATGTAAGAGTGGTCATAACTTTTGAAGCATCCTGTATAATATTTATGTTGCATAGTGTCAGTGTAGTAGACGGCAGAAGAAGAATAAAAATATCGAGGAAAATGTAAAATTATAGGTTAGCTGTTCTTGTAAAGATCAGTCGCCTTTTAAATGCGAAAATTAAAATCTCAGTATTCTTTCATTCAGTTGCAGAATAATGAATCAGCTTTTTATTAAAACAGAAAATACTAAGTATTTGTATTGCAAGAAAAGTGTTTTTATCTGTCTGAATGCTTGTGTTCGTATTTCCTCTTCCTAGTGGTGAGTACTGTAATTATTTTAATTAAGAAGCCAGAATGATTTAAAATGTTTTTATGCAATCCAATGTTCTTTGCTAATTGAGTTTAATAGTTTTGATGCGTTTATGTTCTCTTCTTATTCTTATTCTTCTCACACTGCCAATTGAGAAGGAAAAAATGGAATATTTAAAGAATGAGATATTCCAGAAATGAGATATTTAAATATGTCTTTGCTCGTGTAGAAAAAAATAGCTTTTTATTCTCGTGCTAAGTGTCGTCTCTAGCTTCATAATATGGCTTAATCCTGTCTACTGAAATTTCCTCTATTGTTTGACGATATGAGTCTGGAAATTTGACCTTATAAAGATTAGGGTTATCTCCTTCGATGATTTCTAGAGGTCCGACGTATCTAGCCGAGAAACTTGAGGTACTCCAATTTGCCGATCGGGAAAAATACAAGTACTTTCTGGCCCTTATCAAAATTAGTTTGTCGATGTTTACGGTCGAAATATCTTTTTTGTTTGTTATAACTTGCAATTAAATTATCATGTACGATTCCATGTAACTTATTCAGGGTTCCTTGTCGATACATAACTTCGGAGTAGATGCTAACGCAATATCAGATAGGGTCCTAATTTCGTATCCGTGCATGAGAAGAAAACTCGAATATTTAGTTCCAGCCTGGACGAATGTATTAATTGCGAATGTTATGTACGGAATTAGTTTTGTCCAACGATTTTGATTTTCCTGTAGGAAAATTTAAGAGAGCGTTCTGTATGACTCTGTGGAATGTTTCCACTACACCTAGAGTTTTGTGATCGTATGCTGGACAAAATTTAAATTCAAAGTTATAGAACTTCGCTAGGTTTTGCAATCTCTTAGCATTATATACAGGGTGTCTCTCCGAATACAGGTACGAAAAAGCTCCGTATTTAAGAATGTCATATATAAGAAATTGTTCAATTTCCTGTGTTGTAATGTTGTCTACAACCCTGGTGACAGAAAATCTCGTGGACATTTTAATACCAACTAGTATTTTTCCAATTGAATCTTACTGCCAAGCAGTGGCAATGGGTTTAGATGGGTGATGCAGCAATTGGCCCGCCGGCTTAGCTGGAGTGTTTGCAAAGATTGATGTCTTTATTTTATTTTCTATGTAAGCTTTCATAGTAGGAAAATAATATTTCCTGAGTGCCAACTGGTAGGTCTTAGCATACCGAAAATGGGGTGCCAGAGGGTTGTTATGGATAGCATCAAACCATTTGCTTAATAAAAATTTCGGTACACAAATTAAATATAGCAGTCCTAATTGAGGATGTTTCTGAGTTGTATATAACAGTCCATTTTTAACAGAAAATGTTTCGCCTCACGGAGTGTAGATAATTTATTAGGTTCTTTATTTTCCAATACAGTGATGATGCCTGAAAATGAAGGGTCCTTTCTTTGTTCATCCGCCAATTGGGTACCGGTAATCTCATAGGCTGGTCAATTTGAAAGGTGTGTTCCAATGAGTGGGAAGCAAAGGCTTTAGTGTACTCTGTGTCGGAGAAGTTATCATCTTCCTGATTCTCGTCCTGTTGTATATCTTGCTTGTCTTCTAAGCGGCTAAGAGTGTCTGCAGGATGCTGGTGACTTTTAATGTGTTGAATCTCAAAATTGTAATCCGCTAAGAATATCTTATAGCGACAAAAATTTCCAACTTTGTCCGGCTTCGTGCTAAGTGAAGCCAAGCATTTAGCATCTATAAATAATTTAAATTTTCTGTTCAGTAAAAAATATCGGAATTTTCCAAGAATATATATCATGACATATAGTTCTTTCTACCATGTTGAGGGCTTTCTCTCGGAGTTGGTAAAACGACGACTACAGTAGGAAACAACACATTCCTGATTAGTTTTAGGGTTGTAACATGCCAATATTCCGCCTGCTGAGGTAGAGGATGCGTCGGAATATGCTCATATTTCCATTGATGGATCGAAATGAAACAAAGATGGAGCTTGTATAATATCCGCCTTAAGTTGTTCAAATAGCTCGTCATGCTGATTTGTCCATTTAAATTTTGAATTCTTTTCCAAAAGAATTTGAAAGGGTTCCACTTTTTCCGTGAAATTTTTAATATGGACCCTTAAACAACAGCAGTTTTAGAAAACCCTCCAATGTCTTTTTATAGGTTGGTTTCTTAAAATTTCGTATCTTATTGGCAATTCGGGGTGAAATTTTAATTTCTTCGCCTCTGACAGTGAATCCTAGAACGTCCAATTCCGAGTATAATAGGTGGTTCTTATTCGGGATCGCTCTAAAATCGTGTTTTCTTAGTCTATTGAAGAGCAATTACAAGTCCGATAATTGCTGTTTCCAATGTTTCCTTCCTATCACGAGGTCGTCAGCGAAGGCAGTTATGCGAGGTAGTAAACCCTCTAAAAGCATGCGTACTGCTATAGTTAAGACATCGGCTGACGTGGTATGCCCCATTACGCACCGTTGGAATTTATACGCTTTCCTAGTATGATTAAGCTCAAAAGTCATGTATTTTTTACTTTTATTATGCAAAAATAGCTGAAAATAACTAGATTTTATGTCGATAGTTGAGATGCAAGATTTGCCTCTGAGTAAATACAAAATGTCTTCTATGAACTGGAATGGAATGCTTAAGTATTTTGTAAATTTGTTGAAAGCCTTATATTCAAAACTAGGCAGAATTCTCAAGTATTTGGTTTCCTAACGATAAGAAGTGGCAAGGAAAGGGAACTGCCACTTGTCTCTTTAATAATATTGGCCTCTAAAAGTTGTTTAATTTGCAAATCAATTTGCGGTCTTACTGTTAATTGAATGGGTGGTGACCTCTGGTAGAAAGACGCTCCTTTATCTATCCTTACCTTATGTATATATCCACGAAAGTAGCCTATGTCAGTTGGTGTATAAGAAAAGACATCTCTGTATCTAAAAAGTAGATCATGTACAGCCTTTCTCTGTTGGTTCGTTAAATTTGGATTGATGTCGAATAACTTAATATCAAAAAGCGATTTGGTTTCGTCCAGCCTATTCTGAATTTCCTGTTCAGTTCTATAGACTGTTTCATCATTTTGTTCGTCTGTTTGGTATTTACCCTGTAAATCTACTTCTTTACCATCCTCCTCAACATATGCAATCGGTGTGTTTATTAGTAGCGTTACCGGCCTCTTAGTTTTATTTGATATTAATAGCGTGAAATTATTCTTAGGTACTTTAGCAGGCAACATTTTTAGTCCGTTCTTGTCCAGCAAGTATTCTAATGGAGTAATAAAAAATATTCATTATCCATTTGCCGATTTTTAACATTAATTGGTAAAAAGGAATGTCACCTGGCTGGTATGGTAACCTTTCGAGTTGTAAATACATCAGCCGATTTGTACTGTTTTATTGTATTGTTGTGGCCTGTAAACGATTTAGAATGTCTTCACCAAATAAAGGTAAAAAATCTCCATGCTCTAAATTCGAAAACAATGAAAAACAATCGTTGAGCCAATCCTGAACTTAATTAGAGCTATATAACGTAAATTTACGACGGAATTCTCAATTTCTCGTAGATTAGTGCTGAGGAATCAATTTTGTACTTGGAGGAAGCCAAGGTTTGGGCCATAGACTCAATGAGCTGCCTGCATTAATGATAACAGGATATTTTTCTTTGTTAATTGTTACATTAATTAATAGATTTAATTTATGTTCCTGATTTAGCATTGTAATGTGCTCCCTCCATCTGATAACGGAGCCACCGTATAAAGCGAAGTATTTGCCAGTTTCTGTTGTTCAGTTATTTCTCGACTTTCGGCCCTCAGAACATATTCTTGCAAGGGTTTGTCCTGGGGCACCCCTATTCCTTTCCCTGCTGGTTACTCTTATAGCATGTACTGGAAGAATGATCTTATTTAGCATGTGCCGCATACTGTAACTGTTTACGGACTACGATTACTATTATTATTTCTATTATTATTTTTGGAATTGTTTTTCTTCCCGTTTTTCTGCTGATTTTGATTACCATTATTTGTATTTTTCGATCTGTAATTATTACGGCCACCTCTCCTAAATTGTGAATTCTTTATAGCATTTTGAGCTACCAAGAGAGAGAGTTCAGCCATTTGATTTGCTAATTTAGTGAAGTCCAATGAATTATTTGCACTAGAAGTACTAGATGTGCTAGGCGCGGGCTATTCGGGAGGGGGATTCGAATTAGCAACTTGGGGGTGAGGTTTTGGAGCGAACTGATTTTGTGATGCACCCTGTCGCTGAGGTGCTGAAGGTGTAGGAAAGACGGGGTCAGGTTGTTGATATTGATTCCAATTAGGTGTTAGATTACATAATGGATAAGTCAGTTGTTGTTAGATGCATAGGGAAGAAAGCGCCAGCAACTGTCGATGGATTTAAATTGCTCACTGGTGAATTCTGATCGCAGAGTGAATAAATTGCCTGTTGTAACTACGTAATCACGTTTCTTCATCAGGCCATTTACTTTTTCCAGATTATGTAAATGTGTTTGTAAGGCCTGAACAGTTGTAAATGTTTCTAACGCAATCTTTTGTAAAACGTTTTCTTCAATCCTAGTGATAAATAATTTATTTTCTGTTCCTCAGTCGCTTCAGGCAGAACTTGTCAAATGACCCTCAATTTTCTGAGAAAATACGCATCTATTCGCTCATTTTTGCCTTGTTGGACCTGAAAAATTTCAAACTCAGCCCGATATGGCGTAATTTCGGTTTACTCAAGTCAACTAATTTATCTTTTAATTGTTCGTAATTACGTGTATCTAACTGGTTCTTATATCTGTAGTACTAAATCAACTGCCATATCTTGTAAATACATTTGTAATTGCTCTTTCTTTGTCAGCATTCCAGGAATGCAACAACGCAGGATGGTCAAAAAGCATAAAAAATCTATCGGGGTCCTCCGTAATGTGTCCCGAATATTTAGTGAGGTGTGGTATATTAAAAGAAGGGCACAAATTCTGACCCATATTGGCACCGTCCTCCAGGAAAATGTTCTTTCCTGCTCTAGTATCAGGCATGCACTAATATAAAGTCTGTACACTTAAGAAAACCACATACCTTAAAATCAAAAAAGTTCACTTTCTGGTTAAAAAATACTGTCCGGTAGGGGAGTATTCAGATCAATACTGAGCTGGTCAAAGCCTCTACCATGTAAAACTTTGTCCCATATAGGTATAGGTAGAGTGTTAATAAAAAGAGTGTCACGAATCGAACTCTCACTACCTTTTATTATAAAATTTATCTATAAAAGTATTTTCACAAAATGCTGATAATTACAAATAATTAATCTCTCTAATTTCAAAGATTAGTTTTAGGTGATCTTCGACCGTGTGGTTGCAGACAGGATCTCTGCAGATCCCCGAAGCAGGCTAGGTTGAGTGGTATTAGGGGGAAAAGCTCCGAGCAAGTAGTGGGTAAGTTAGTTGGCCAACAGAGACCCGAAGCAGGCTAAGCGGCTAAGGTTAGGATTCCCAGTCAGAGTCCCGAAGCAGGCTAGGCCAGGACAAAGGAGAGGCGTAGTCCCGAAGCATCTAGAGGCCCTGGGGTTAGGTTACTCCTAATGTTCCGAAGCAAACAATAGGAGGGACACCAGAAACCTGGTACCGAATCGCCTTTGTCCATCCAATTTATAGGGTTCCTTGGGTGACGGTGGCGCTGCTCTTCCGATGCCGTCTTCTGCTCCGTAGGAGAGGCTAGAAGCCGTCGTCTGCAAGTGATTGTAGATCCAAATGGTGTGAAGTCTTCTTTCCGAACCAGGTGGTGATGTTTATTAACACTGACATATGGAATTTTTTGTTTACAACATCATATGGGATATTACAATATTGTTCCAAAGAACACGAAAATAATTAATTTACTAATAAAATGCAAAATATTCAGTATAGCAAAATGATATATGCAATTAAAACGGCTAATAATTCTGTAATAAATGTTGGTTTAGCCTTTGCAAATAATTTCTGTTAATGTATATACATGGCATATTTTTAATAGTAAAATGGAAAATAAATATCTGCATTCCACACAAAATGAAACATGTCTTCATGTTGTAACTAACATATCCCTACTTTTCCTTGTAATATACACTAATATATGTGAAATTTGTAATTTAATATGTAAGTAGTAATTTAACATGTACGAAAAAAAGCTTATTTATCCTCTAATGCAATAATATAGATTAAAATACAAGAACAAGATTAGGACAGCAAACAGGATATACTGTCCTAGCACATAAACCACAATTTGTTGAAATATTTTTTTTCTTTCTATACAAAGAGATCTAAAAGCAATAGTGAAAGTGGTAATAATCATAAATGTCTAATAAACAAATTGGTTAACATTATTTTATCAAATTCATTCCATGTCACAATACAATTAAAACACTTGTCACTGTATTGATCAGATAGGATCAACAGATGCAACATTAAACATTTCTTGTAGAAAAAATAAAACAAATCACCCTATAAACAAATTTGTTCAATTGGTAATGCAAATATACTTTCAAAACTCACATATAAAATGTGATAAATGCCAATAGTCTTCAAATAATTACATAATTCTTTGTACGTGTTGAAACTATGAACAAATCCTACATTGCGTTGATCCTTTAATTAAAATACGAAATCGAAACATTTATAAAATGACCAAAACATTCATCCATTCATAAACAATGTCTTGGTTGGATAATACTGTAAATGTCATAATCTATAATACAACTAAATTACCATGCAATTCGTCAGTACTGAAAATAGTCTATAGTTTTGTCTGTAATCAATCTGAAATAAAAATGGTTGATGTCCCTATTAAACAAAGATACATAAAGAGTCTTCATAAGTAAGAATATCAAGACATTTCTCGTCCATCGTATTCTCCTGCTATATGTCCACAACATAAACTCAAGTCTCATAAAATTAGTTGTTTGTTAATTATCCTTATGATTCTTAAAACTTCCTGTATTTGAAAAAAACTTCTGTCCTATAAGGATCCTCAGTTGTCCTGTTCTTCAGTACAAGAAAATTAGTTCCTATTCGGAGAAAGTTATCCTTAATGCTATGCTTGTTCAATACTAATGTGTGTTTATATCTATAGTATAGTTTCCACTTCTGTAAAAATATAAAATTCACAGTGTGTTTGTTCAACTCTTCGTCATTATATCGTAAATCGAACCTATGCTTATTCAATATATAAGCTACAAATATATAATTTCAATTGACCTTCATTTATACAATTATATTTACCTTATCAGATTTCTTTAGCAAGACAAAATGTCTACAATAACAAGCTGATATGAACAACAAAATAAATGAAAGTTAAAGCTACGTAAAATAAACATATAAAGCAAAACATCTTAGTCTATCATTCAAGAATCTAATAATTTAAATACGATATAGTACATGGAAATGGAGTATTCTGAGTCGCATTTAACGCCTATATACCTTGTTAGTATGCAGTCATTTTGAAAGGAACTTAATAAACTAATATTTCAAGTAAAACAATTCAATCTGACATTCATGTATTTTATAATTCAAATAAGTTATTAGTTGTCGGTAGTTGCGCTGCCTCCTATCGAACATGAGTGATCTTGGTATTATACTAATCAAATATCAATCCTTAAATGTAAACCTGATATATTTTACAATAAAAAGGAAACAAATCAATCGGACATTCACACATTTTAATAATTCAAATAAGTTATTAGATGTCGCTAGTTGTATTGCTAACATGATGAGTTTTCAATATTGTACTAATCAAAATCATCATCATCATAGGTATTCTGCCTTTATTGGCAGGTCACTTACCGCAGCTGACCACGGTCTTTCGCTAACTTCTTCGTTTTCGCGTATGAACTTTCTGTTTCTATCTAATCAAAATACCAATCCTTAAATGAAAACCTGTTATATCGCATTATAAAGCAAAAAATCAGTTTGACATAAACGCAATTTAATGATTCAAATAAGTTACTAGTTGTCGCTAGTTGCGTTGCCTCCTATCTAACACGAATAAGTAACTATTGCAGTAACAAAAGTGTCTCCATAAATGTAAACCAAATATATCTTATTATAAAAGCAAAACAGCCGTCTGTCAATCATAGTTAAATACCTTTTAACAAAACAAGAGCTGTCAGTTGTTGTGCTGGCCCGACTATCTATTAAAATAAATGTCAGTAATATACTCTTCAGCTAGCATTACATAAAATTGCAACCCATTTATATTATAATATAAAAACAATTCAGGTCAGTCTGTCAGTTATGTGTTTAGTAGGTAGTTCAAGAGGACAATATATGTCACTAGCTGTGCTGGCTTGTATCTATTCTAAATAGGTAACAATATTCCAACAACCATCAGTCAATCCGTGATATTCTAAACCATTTAGTTCTTATTATAAAAAGCAGCACATAACAATTTATCCCTCAAAATCGTAATAATTCATAATCATATCATTTCTGACTAAAACCTATAATTCTAAGTACGTAATAAGTTCCTACCGTATATTTTCGCTAATATCAACTCACAAATTAAAAATACTCTCCAAATGGATCATAATATTGGTCATAGTTAAGGCCAATACTAAGTTTCTTAAGTTGATTCCCGTTAGATAAATCTAAATGACATTAATAATCATACCATTTATAGATGATTAAAAAAGTCAGTATCATCCAATATTTATAAATAATAAACTTCTGCTAATTGCATTAGAAGTAATTTAAAGTTATATAGATAGCATATCTCCAATCCAGTATAATAGGTGTGACTACTGTACAAATCAATTGTTCTTGCTCTTAAAACTTGGTAACTATCTACTTCTTAAAAGAAAAGTAGTAATTTCAAAAATGCAAGCTATAGTCTCAACTTGTGTTCCTAGGAAGTCTTAAAGTATTAGTTATCAATACTTCATACTTAATATTGTGTCATATTTCAATTATAAAATAAATTCTAATCGTACTGTAATATCTACAAATAGTCGAAACAACCTAAGTTATCCTAAAATGTATGTAACACAGGTTACAAATAAAGTACTAAATCAGTAAAGGTATCATAACACATAATTAAAGTTCTACTCAATATAGTAAGCAAATATTAATCATTGCTAAATTCAAACTTAGTTCTCTGTCTTCAATCTTACTTCAAATATATTTAGCAGTTTTGATAAAATATTTCCAATAAGGTTTAATGAGTTATAACAAATTAATTCGTAGTGTTTCCTGGTATTATTAAACTAATATAATACAGTAAGCAAGTTTCAATTATAAATAGTATGATTATAATTGAGCAAATTTAAATCAGCATCCATATATAAACAAGTAATAACAACCAAAGTTCTATCTTGCAATACGAAGTTCTGAAACCTTAATACACACAAGTTTCCATGAATTCTTTTCTTAGTAACCAATAACAATATATCATTATCCGAACAATAAAGTATCAATCATTTTCACCATCATACAGTAACATCGTGTAGTTAATCTGTCTCTATACAAAAATAATATCCTAAACAACCTACTTCAGCAAAATACAAGCGTAATTCAATCAAATCTTCATATAGTGGTTCAGTAGGATAATCTGGTACCACATGTATAGGGGTCGGACAAAAAAATCTAAAACGTTTGCAAAAGTGTGAAAATCATACCTAGAATGGTGTGGGGCCACCTTTTGCGTCCAAAACAGCTTTGACAGACGTGGAATGGCCATATAGAGCTCCTGAATCGTGGTGTTAGGAATTTTGCACCATTGTTCCTCTAAAACATGCTCCAGTTCCGTAAGAGATGCTGGTGAATTGTAATGAGACCGAACACGCCTTTCTAACTCAGAGCAAAATGTCTCAATGATATTCAGAACTGGTGATTGTGGGGCCCAGGGGAGGTGTGATAGCTCCTGGTCATACTCCTCAAACCATGCTTCCACCGTTTTTGCAGCGCAACAGGGTGCCAAATCATTTTGGTAGATGCCATCACCATCAGGGAACAATATTTGGGCCATGGGTAGAACCTGGTCCCCCCAAATGGCCTCATACGCCTCTTCATCATTCCATGCAGGGCTATGATGGGTCCTGAAGAAAAGCACGATATCACTGTCCATACTGTAACAGAACCACCGCTATGCTTTACAGTTGGGAGCAGACAGTCTGTATTATAGGCCTGCAGCGGTGTTCTCCATATGTAAACACGACCGGTTGTTGGAAACAGGGTGAAGGTCGATTCATCAGACCACTTTCAACTGCTCATCAGGCCACGCCTTGTGGTCTTTGTACCATTGGATACGCCTCTTCGCATTTACTGCTGTAACCAGGGGTTTGGCGTTAGCGGCCCTGCCATAAATTTTCATTTTATGAAGTTCCCGTCGCACTGTTTTCGATTAAACCGGGTTCCGTAGGCCAGAATTGAGTTCAGACGTATTTTTCATTGCAGTGGTCTTCTATTTTTATCTGCTACAATCCGTTTTAATGCCCTCCGGTCCCTATCTAACAGGATTTTCCTTCGACCACTGTTGTGCTTTGCAGTTACCATTTGCCCATGAATTGTGTATGCCTTCGTGACATTGGACACAGTGGCTTTCGATACCCCCATAATGTTCGGCACTGTTGCCACTGAAGCTCCAACCAGACGGGCACCAACAATCATGCCTTTTTGGAAATCTGTCAGGTCACTCATTTTACAGTACCACTTTCACACCACAACACTCACACGTCAACTGGTTAGTGCTGACAGAAGAGGATGGTCCACATGACACATTGAAAACACAGAAAGATCGGCAATTGCAACATGT
Organism: Thermobia domestica; assembly: GCF_964235325.1. Lineage (NCBI taxonomy): Eukaryota > Metazoa > Arthropoda > Insecta > Zygentoma > Lepismatidae > Thermobia > Thermobia domestica. The sequence goes on along the minus strand of NC_137456.1, from coordinate 199,691,585 downwards.
GTTGTATAGTTGAGGACCAAACTTACGTGCCCTGTATGAAGTGTTTTTAGATTTTTTCTGTACCCCTATATATAATACAAGCTATGTGAAATTCTAATATTATCGTGCATTGTAATTTAAATATATCTACACCACAAGAACCAGTGTGCTGTATATATACATCACATGTCAATGTCTGGATCTCTAATTCTCAACTTCAATTAAACCTCTGTCAAATACTGTATCAATAACGATATATTCTAGCCTTACATATAATCAAATTCACATATACTCCATGAGAAAATATTTTTACGGTAAACAACGAAGACACGTAAAATAAAATTTCGAGACAGAAACAATTTTTACCTAGCTTAGTGATTCAAAAATATATAAATTGAGTCAAACCAAGAAAAATGTAATAAAATAATGTTGTGCAACATAGAAAATAAATAATCAGCTAACACGTCCAAGTATTAACCGAAAGGTTCGTAATTCAAGTCCATTTTAGAGCACAAGTTTATAAATATCCTCACTATATTAATTCAAAACTGTAATAATACAGTCATCAACAAGCTTAAACTGAAACCTCTCTATAAATAGGCTTCAACTAAGATCATCGTCTACATCATTAGTCTTAGTACTGGAATCAAATGTATGTCTTAAGTCCACATAATATATAAATACTTCTGCAACATCATCTATAACATATAGTGAATAACTTTTACAACTGCAATTATCAACAATTTTTCAAACCAAAGAATATCCTCTATTCTTACTTATAGGGAACACACTGCCTAATTGGAATCACCAATACTTATGGTTCAATTCTGGACCATACATGTTTGTAGTGGACAAACATCATGCATAAGGAGTTTTCTCTGAGTTCTCCCGTTTCCTCACACATTATCATTCGACCATTTCATTCATTTTAAAAGGAAATGGTACCACAAAGTGTTCTGGAATAAGTTACCCTAGCAGGCATAATCGTAGGACGTTAAACTTTAAAATATTAAGTGTTCGGCTGTAGCCTCTAGTGTATGGGATTCTTAGTGCAGTTCCTAATGAAACTATCGGCAAACCTAATATTTCTGTAATCATATATTTATTGTGTAGAGATATTTATTTCATCTACAAGAACAATAATTAACATGCAATAAACGTTTATTCCGTTCAGACGCAGTGACAAGATTTCCAAGTAATCATGAATATAAAGTTTCCACTATAAAGAAAAGAATTCTAATTTCAAAGCATAATTCAAACATCGGTTTGCTGTTCTATCCAATAAAGTGAATATCACGCAATCAAAACAGCTTGAAATCATTATAAGTTTTAGTTAAATATCTGTGTATTCCTATATCTTTTACACATTCTATAAGGTAGTGACAATAAAAAAAACTTTGACTTGACATAATCCGTAATGTAGCCATTATTTTGAATACAAGTTATATCAAATTAGTTATAAAAATATTAAACTTGCTTCTTATACCTTAAATGTATATGCATTAATGTGGTAAATTAAAACGGCAGCGTTCTTTGTATACTAAATAGAAAAATAAGTATCTAACAAAAAAGTGTATATCTTTTTTTTTTAAAAAAAATCCACCCTCCAAATACCTAAAATATAATTTCAGTTCTCAAATATGTGCATTCTATTTATGAAATGTCTATTCTTGTACATATGCAACATGAAATCTAAACAGCATGGCATTACGTTGGCAAGCAAGTCTTTTACGCCTTTTCAAATTGTATGTTCGTTATTACCGATTATATAACTGTTAGGATATACACACACTAAACATTAACAATCTAAATAACATAATCCAAAACTAAATCAATTAGTTGTAACGTGTATTTTCATATTTAAATAATAGGATATATAATAGAAACAATCACACCTACATGTTAAGTACTGGTATTTCTATATCTAGTTACATATAGTAAAAACACAATGACATTTTTAGCTATAATAATTTCCTGTAACATACAAAAACTAACTCTCTCTCCCAGACATATATATCATGACGGATACTACATATCATAAAGGAGTAGTAATTTAATAGCCTAAGTTCCAATTCTATTTACTTAAGATAATACTTATTTTCATAACTCCAACAACAACAATATTATTATTAATAATAATAAGAAGAAGAAGAAGAAGAAGAAATCGAAATAATCGAAAATTCTAATACAAACTGTATTAACAATGCAAAGTGCTCCGTATAAAGAACATAATTCAAACTTGTAAGAAGCAGTGAATATCCTACATTCAAATGCTGTGTGCGATCAGTGTAAAATAACCCATGTTTCCGGGGAAAAAAAGCGATTTACAAGTACCAGCATGCATCGTCAGCTTGTAAACATAATTAGTTCCGGATAATATCCGTATGTCTAGCACGCATCATAGAAATATCCATATTGCAATAATATAGTTTTCGTACTTTTCAAAACATTTCTTCAATAAATAAGTGCACAATATTTATACGTTTCATAAAATTACAATATCAAATTCATATATTCACGCAATTAATTATTATTTATTAAATTCAATAATGATCTGAATCAAAGTTCTAAACCGAGGTTATAAATATACCCTAAAACCATAGGTTTCATATGCGCCATTGCAATTTCTTCGCTTTCGTCTTGCGCAAGAACTTCTTCTACGTCATTAAGAAGATTGCCAACATCAATGAACCACCGGGCGACAACAAACAACCAAGAAAATAGGTAGCACCAAAATAGCAGGCGTATCATCAAAGGTAAGTGAAAAGGTATGTATTTACTTTCTCTTCCTAAGTGGGCTAAAGTATAAAAGAACCGACAAATGGCATTAGCGCTCGGCGCAACCTGGCGAACGGTTATACAAAGCAAAGGCGGATGTCTATAAAGAAAAAAGCCACGATAAAGCCAGACACAAATGACGCCAGCGGAAACATCTTAGCCATGTCATACACTTCAGTATCAAATTGATCGGTTTTTGATTAAAGATTAATTACATGATAAGAGTTTAGTATCAAAATCTAATTAAAATTACAGGCGATAATTTTACACCATTTAGGTTATAAATTTGATATCAGAAGGTTAGACCCTCATGAATTATGAAATATTCACTACATCTGGTTACTTTTCATCCAAAAGTAAGTCAAAAAGGTGTCTAAGGACGTAAAAGTTACCAAAATTGTGTAATTAACCCTCACTTTCGTGGAATATACCTACAATTAAAAAGTAGAGCGTGGGAACGAAGGCGATAAGTAGGCGAGATTCTACTCATAGTATCTCTGAACAGACATTTTAGCCAAGATTCCTTTAAATCCCAAGATTTGGTAGGGGGTGAAATTTCCTAGGAAATTATTACCTCCCTGTCGGTTTCTGGTTACTTCAAAAACAAATTCAAATGTTACATTATAAATTTATACCACTCCATAATATCTCTTAACAGACACACTCACTTTGGGCAAGATGGTTTCAAATCCGAAGATTTGGTTTTGGGTAATAATTTCATAGGAAATTACCTCCCTGTCGGTTTGTGATTACTTCAAAAACAATCTCAAATGTTACATTATAAATTGATACTAGTCCGTAGTATCTCTTAACGGGGGCACTCAATTTCGGCAACATGATTCATATAAAAAAAAAAAAAAAATTGGTAAGGAGGTATAATTTTCGTACTATGTTTTTGTCTGGCTGTCGGTATTTCAAAGGCAAAATCAGACATTACTATTAATTAAAATAATTTAATATCCTTTGTTAGAAACCACACTTATTTCGTCCCATTCCTATTTCTATCTAAAAGTGTAACGCTGTTTTTTCTATTGGTTACTTTAAAAATACGGTTAGATATTAAACTTCAGAGTGATATCATTATATGTTAACTATTTGGATAGGCAGTCGTTACGAACAAGATAGCTTTTTGTACGAATATATGCTTGGGGGAAGTGATTTCTTTTTCTAAATAGAAAATTATTCTTTCTGTTTCTGGTTATTGGAAAAACAATGTCAGATATTACAATATTTATTTAAATATTATAATCAGTTAGAGACATTAGACAATCTAATTATATATTGGATCTGTTTTATTTTCTTACAATCTCCTGGAAATGTTTCACTCTGTTTGGTATTAAGTTAGTTGCTTTTTAGGTCGGTTTTATAATAAATTTACTAGTATGTCTAGGAACATACTCTGAGTTCGTACTGTCATGCTTTTTGACCAACAATTTCTGGGGTATATTTTCTTAGAAATTATTACTTTTATGTAAGTTTCAGAGACGGATGTGGAAAGTAAAAGTTTGGGAAGGGGCAACCAGAACCCAAACTTTGATAAGTATATCATAAGTGTACTATAAACTTCTGCTTCTAATTACCTCAAAGGCAAGATCACGGGTCATTGTGTTAATTGAAACTTATACGTGTTAACTGTTAGGACCCAGACTCGATTTGGACTCCTGTTTCTTTTAGAGAATAATTTGGAGGCTGCAAAATTTGTTGGGAAATTATGACTATTTCCATGTCGGTTTCTGGTTGCTTTAAAGACAGTGTTTAAAGTTAGAGGATTAATTAAAATCATTTTATATATCCACTCATTTTGAAACCTTATAACTTCTATCCGATGGTGTAGCACGCTGAGAGTTTTTATGTACTTCGCACGCAAATTAAGTTTTACGATATTAATTAATATAATTTAATATTTTCTCTTTGAAGTCGCGCTCATTTTGTACACTCTTGGTTTCTCCCTAACACATTACTATTCTGGAAAATTTTCGCTCCTTCTTCGGTTTCTGATTACTTCGAATATACAGTCATATGATAAATACAATTTAGTATCATTGAAAAATATTAATTATGGAATGCATTCCTATCGACTGCAATTTTGTTTCATCATTATTAAAAGTTATCAAGAAAAATAAATCAGATCAAACAGTTCTAATTAATACAGTCTGACACTCTATTTGGTTCAGTTTCTGTCTGGTAAATGTTTTCTAGTTAATAATTATTTATTCAATAATTTTGCGGTTACTTTGAAGTCAAAATAAGAAGTTAGAATAATAAATAAAACTAGTTTTACAGAAGTTTCTATCATTCGACTTTATCGGTATCTTTCAATCTGTTCTCCCGTCTGTTCCACGAAAACCGAAATAAAACTTACCCAATTACAATGGAACTTGTTATGATCCTTCTTCCCACTTCCAGAAATATTCCTGTTGTTTGGGGTTACAATTCATCAGGAATAACAAGGAAACAGGTAAAAAAAAAATACCTCTTTGTTGCCAGTTTGCATGTGCTATTGCATTAAATAATATTCAATGCAATTAAGTTTAAGTAATGAAATGAAATAATTTAATTAAGTTTATTTATTTGTTAATTGAATAACACTTAATTTTATTAAATATTTAAAAATCAAACAATTATGAACTTACACTCCTTTGAATGTCCGAACACAAATTCTGCTTATTTTAAAATGGAGTCTGCAACCCTTATTCTCATGAGAGCTTTGACAACATAGTGTAATTTATTATGATATAAGTAACATTTATCCTTTGTTTACCCTTCCCGGTTTGTCTCTTTCTAGACTCCGCCTGTTGTCACAGTTATATAAACGCCAAACCACTACAATGACATTCTTGACGTGACTGAAAACTTTCCTTCTTTATCTCCTTACGGTGGAAAAAGAACAAGAAATAGGGTGGACCTTCTAAATTATTTGCGATTTATTCGCTCTGCACACAAAGGTGGTGGGAAGACATTGTTCAGTTTCTCGCTAAACTGAGATTGACTAATATTGTTTCAAGGATAAGAGTATTCCGCAGTAGTTTTCGAACGATTAAATTTATTTTGCAATGCCTATATGGAAATAATTCCGAGAGAAACAATAATGACTTTTAATCATTTTCCAATTTCGAAATTTAATACAACCTACGAAGTGCTACTGTAAAACAAATTATTCGAATAAACAGATAATATTTAATTACTATCCTTGAAATTGAAATTTTAAAATACACGCAATGTTTGTAAAGACAAAAAACGCAATGGTATCAATTTATAGTGCAACACCTGACATTTTCTTTGAAGTAGCCAGGAACCGACAGGGAATAATAATTTTCTAGGAAAATATTACTCCTATCAAATTTTCGGATATAAAACCACATTGCCCAAAGTGAGTGTGTCTGTTAAGAGATACTATGGACTGGTATCAACTTATAAGTAACATTTCAGCTTGTTTTTGAACTTACCAGAAACTGACATTGAGGTAATAATTTCCTAGGGAATTATTACCCCCTAGCAATTTTTCGGATTTAAAGAAATCTTGCCCAAACTGAGTGTGTCTGTTTAGAGATACTTTGAAGTGGTATCAATTTATAATGTAACATTTGAGGTTGTTTTTGAAGTAAATAGAAAGCGACAGGGAGATAGTAATTTCCTAGTAGATTTTTACCCCTACCAAATCTTTGGACTTAAAGCCATCTTGCCCAAAGTGAGTGTGTCTGTTAAGAGGTTTCTATGGAGTTGTATCAATTTATAATGTATCATTTGTTTTTGAAGTAACCAGAAACCGACAGGGAGAAATACTTTCCTAGGAAATTTTTACCCTCCTACCAAATCTTCGGATTTAAAGCCATCTTGCCTAAAGTGGGTGCATAGACTGAGAGATCATATTCAATGATATCAATTTTTAATGTGACTTCTGACTTTTCCTTTGAAATTTCCAGAAACCGACAAGGGGGGTAAAGATTTCCTGGTTGTAAAACTTTGCATGGGGTAAAAGTTTCCAGGGGTAAAAATGCCTGTGACACCAGCATCAATGCTGGGGTATGTGGAGCATATACATGCAGAAGTATGTGAAGCATCTACTGAGAAAGCTGTGTGTTACAATGTTAATACTTCAAAACTTAGTGTTTTGGTGGAACATGTGTTATATTATGATAATGGAAACTAAACCAAAGATTTGGAACTGTTATTTAATGAATACTTTCCAAATACTGTTTTTCCAAACCGCTACACACTATGCGATTTAATTCAAGATTATTATGTTACAAGGAACATGATCGACAAACCCGAACTGTTGAACCTACTGTTTTCACAGAGAAAACGCTCGATAAGATTCGACGTAAATTGTTCCGTAGTCCATCCAAATCAATAACACATCTATCACATGAAAGCTACATCAAGTCAGTATTTGCATGTGACAATACGGTAGAGGCTTTAGTTATTACGAAACGAGGTACAGGTTATAAAATTACTTCGTGCAGGTAATCATGTCAGTACACTAAGTACTGTGAGCGATCTAGTAAGTTACTAGTACGTAATGAACCAAACATTTTGAATGATAGTTTTCTTCTCTGATAAGCTTGCTTCAGTCTGTCAGGGTACACCAATTCCTGAAACACAAAGTTGTGGTGTGCTGAAGAGCCTTAACGTGCAGAAAAAGTTGGTGTTTTACTAGTTATGTTTTAGTAATACATCATTGGTCCCATAGTTTTCTGTAACAAAATTATCTTTGACAGATGCTGTTCCAGTATTGGTTTTATTCTTAGGGCAATTCAATGAACACAAACTGTCAGCAGAACGAAGCAACATCATTTGGTTGTGTGATGAAGTGTTGGTTACAACGTCACATAAAAGAAATCTAGCAACCGAGGCCGGAAAATTAGACACACCAGATCTTCTTGGAAGCAAAAAAGGTGCACAAGGAACGACCTAAAACGCTTACACAATTACAGGTTGCGAACACAGGATACATATAAACTTTCAATCAAGCAATCAGAACAACGAGTAAAACAAATAGAATGCTAGGAGGAACTATATTTTACATTTACTAGCATGGTGAGTGCTATCATGCATTTTTCTAACCACCTATATAAATATAATCTACACTGCAAAGTATTGCCACGCTCACGGAAAGGCTTCCCAACACACAGTATTAGATATGTAACATTCCCGCATATTCCTCTTCATTTAATTGTAATTTTCTTTGAATTAGGAAGAAAGGTAGTTATCTGAAAATTATCCATATCGGTATTCAAACTGTTATGTTTCCAAGGTAATTGATAAAGTTACAGTGAACCATGATATTTTGAATAAAAGGTAAATGTTCTTTCAAATAAGTAAAAAAAAAAAAAAGGCACATACTGTTTAAGATCCACGCCGTGCTGTTCGTTACTAATCAATCGATAATAGTAATAAATGTAGACATGTGTTACGACACATTTGTAACTCATCTCTATATACCAGAAAGCAGGAGGGGCATTTCAATGTTTCTTCTATCCCTAGCTGAATATTCAAACATTCATTAAAATTCATTATATATTCAGTGGTGGTTTTAGCGGGTAGGCTGGGTGGGCACGGGTCTACCCAAAAATTTTGGAAAATGTATAAACGCTAAAAGATACAATAAAGAGGAAACATATTTTCCACTACTTATATTAATGGTAGATAATTATTTAACAAATAGCATCAACCACTACAGTAAAAGTGATTTACTCTGCCATTAATCAATCAAATGTTTATATGCTTGCTTGCTTGAGTAATTTTGAGTTTAACGTCCCGTTCAACAGCGAGGCTATATGAGGCATGGACCTACTGATTAACGTGGAATCCAAACCACATGAGCTCCCGCCGCGAATCGAACCCGGGTCTCCCACACCAAAGGCGCGTACGCTAACCGCTTAGCCACGAAAAATGTGTATATGCATCCATAAGAGGGAGAGCGGTTCTACCCAATATTAAAATCCTAAAGATGCCCCTGTATATATCCTCTCTCACTTGACTCGTAGGGAAAACTGGATTTTTCTAAATTACTCCGGAAACTATAATGAAGCCAGATATTTTAATACGATTATAGTTGGTACGTATTGGAGATAGGAAGAGGTAATAAATTACAGAAACACTAAAAGACTGAAAATATGAAAAATTACAGTTTTTAAAACAAGACATATATTGTTTTGCGTGTGTGTGTATCGAAAGATGATTATAGATAATTGAAGCTTGGCCGAATGCGTTTGCGTATGTTTTCATGCAATAGAAAGAGAAATCACTAGTAGTTAGAAAACACAAATCAAGCGGAAATGCTCCGTAAAAATAATGATGACATTTGAGGCGTCTAGAATCAAAAGCCACATTTTTTAAAATCGAAATTGAATTACATATCGCTTGGTACATGTTTGTTCTAAACGAATTTCATGGAAACAGTATTTTGCTTAAAAGCTTAGTGTATCACAGTAGAAACTAGTTCAAATATGGGACGTTGTACATGTATATATGGAGAATCACTGCCCGTTTTGCGAAATTACTCGAAACTAAGCCAAATGAGCGTGGCGGATTTTGATATTAGGCGCCTCATTTATAGTAATGAAGCTTATTATAGTAGTGCTTTTTTGAAGTTCTGTGTAGTAATTTGTGTCCCTAAAATGTTCTCCCTTGTTGTATAGCCAAGGGATTACACACAAGTTGGTTTCATTATACTTGAGTCATTGGTGTACCTAATGCTGAATTAAGAAAACAATATACTTTTCCAAAAGAAAATAAGTTTATCTTAAATATTCTAACGAAACAAAAATAATATATTAATTTGTATGTAAGGTAAAATTATTTCGTATCTCAAATAAACTACAGATATCATTCTACTGAAAATTCTTATTACTTTACTTACCTTGTATCAGTGTACAATTTCTTTGATATCTCTGCCCATTCAATGTAGACTTCATACTTTTTTCCTGTGTTGGTGAACAAGTGCGTTCTATTATCATCGCGTTCTGCCAGCAAAAGATAATCAACTCTTCTCCTTTACCATTGCTTTTATTTCAACCACATATATTAATACAGAATATTATCTCTATTTTCTTCATCCACAACAGATTGCGATCTACTTTCGTACTTTAATTTTAATCATAAAACTTTTGATAGCGTAATTGTAAATAACTCATTAATTTCAGTATCAAGTAGTTTGCTAGGCACTAATTAGATTTCCTTCTTCATCTTTTCTTGGAACGAATAATTGTAATTTGATGGGTGATTGTAAAGACTGGAAACTCTTAAAATTGAGCAAAAATGTAAAATAGTGAGAAATTGAAAAGCCATTGATTCACATACCTAATGCTATCCTGTCTGCAGTAGCTTCCCTGTTGATCCAAAATCCCACCCAGCTTAGGACGTTGAGAAGCATGCTTGGAAAGAATACTTGCAGAATAAAATAGCCCATGTGACGCTGAAGGTGGAAGGAGACCACAAGCACACTACGTGGGCCTACAAGCAAGCAACGTGCAAAACAGGACATCATATTTACACATATACGACGCAAGACATATTGCTGGGTTTTAAACTATAGATCTACTACTAATTATAAGGTGCACACATAAGGTAACACCAAATGCACATTCGTAATTCTGCACATCTGATACAGTATTGTACTAGAATTACTAAATACAATGAACTTTTCCACATTAATCTACCTATAGATATTTATGTAGTAACACTTATTGACACAGCATATTATACATAGAGGTTGTATGCAATCTACTTTTGTCGATTGTGCAAGCATAGTACTTATCATGATTATATTTTTGTGTTTAAAACTGAATATGTTTGAAATATAAAAACTATTTCATAATATGAAAATACGACAAGGATAATTTAACTGACATTAGCCATATCGATACCCTTGAAATATTTTGCAGATCTTTCTTCTCTTGGAAATAATCATATACGAAATACAATGGGGGAATTAACAACAATGACTAATACAACACAACTACAATATTGCAGAACGAACGGCCAATCAAAAAGTAAATTACACGGAATAATAATAATAATAGGTATAATTAATAATAGGAATAATTACTTAATCATCATTTTTGGAAAGAGATTTGCCAACATTTCTGGTACACTGCAATAACCTGTAAACAACGTGCCTCATATTAACTATGAGACATGTTACCAACAAACTGGTCAATAATAATTACAATTAACACATACAGATATATTCAAAAGGAAGGAGCAGATTTAAAATTCTTATTTCTAATGAACAACAGATAGAGACGCATACTATACATCACTGAATAAAGGAAAGTTCAATGTTTCAAACCTCCACCTATTATTTCCATTCAATGCCTATAGTGACACTGTGGTTTGTTTACAAGTAAATGGAAACGCCCCGAATTAAATCGTTTTGTGTAATGCAGTATATAATGGGTGAATTTGTTGTTGCAGTGCAGCGTGGGGCTGCATAAAATATAGCGTTTATATACCACCTATCCAAGAGCAGCGAGATCGCATTGTTACAAGAGCAGAAAGTTCAATAACCAGAGACAAGTAATTCACATTTAGCAAGAAACTACCGATTTGACTTTATCGTAACAAATACTGCTTATGCATAAAACAAAACTATGAACAATAGTGCTAAACTTGAGTCCATAAATTACAACTTTGAACTTCTTTTATCCAGTAATATATCATATATATGTCCTTATTTGTCGTTCATTAGAAATAAATATTTTAAATCTACTTTTTCTCTCTGAATAATCTCGTATAAACACACCTATATACATTAACTAGTAAATATTTCTTCCATGATTGAAATTTGTCCATTTATTTTCGTTGGATTAGAGTCTAGTGTTCCACTGAGCACAAATGCAATTTAAGACAATCTACAACTTAAAATAAGATCCAAATCACAAAAGCTACAATTGGAAACAACCCTGGTCTCTGCCCCAAACGTGTGTAGCTAACCATATAGCAAAAGGGAGCATCTATGTTCTAGCAAAATGGCAAATTATATGTTTATAGTTCTATTTAGTTTATATGTTCTAGAAAAATGGTAAATTATTTGTTATGAATATTAAAGGTTTTGGTGTATTCCCTTACTTCATTGTATCAATAGTGTTTAATACAAATATTATTTACAATGTACACTTCTGGTCAAGAAAACCTTGATTGCCTTCCAGAAATTGAACCTAGATAATTACGTCCCTCAGATCAGCGTTTACAGGGAAATGTATTTTTCCTCCGTTCTGACAGAGAATAGTACGAATATACGTAGACTCATAAGAGCATAGACCATCTTCAAGTTGCCGCCAAGTAAATATAGGCCTATAATTGAAATACAATCATAATAGGTTACAGAAAGATATGTAAATAATATATAGATAGATAAAAGTCAAACATAGCATACTGAGTGATACGAGATAACTCAAGCCTGTAAGGAACAGGATCACCAAGATAGGCAAATACACAAAGAGATAGATTTCCGAAGTTACACTTTTTTTTCTTCGATGGTTATCATCAAAGAACTCTGTGGAACTTCTTATTTTAACAGGCGTTCGAATCCTATCTGCTGAGATAACTTTTTTTTAAATAAAGAATCTGCGTTATATTGCAAGGAATATTCATGTTCCATGTATCATGTATAGATGCAACAAATTATAAATACGTCACAGCTGTTTAATATAGGAAATTAAATCATATACATTAAAGGAAATAGCAAATCCTTCTCGTCCTGGTACCATTCTCGTGGAGAGGACGGAGAAAATTAATTTCACGATCAGTTACTTTTATTAATCAGCCATCTCCTTTAGTCTAAACAGCACAATCGTGGGACGTTAATATAAAAGAAAATTAATTTCTTTTTATTGTATATTCCTCTTTCTGGGGGAGTCTCTAATATATATTGTTGAAGAGAAAGCACTATGGAAAGATGTTAATAAAAGAAACTACTTATTCAGTATTTCGAATAATTGTTTAGTATTTCATTACGCAAGAAAATAAGTGGTCACTAAATTTTACAGTATCACTACAAAACTTGTCAGTTATGTTTACGTTGGCGTTACTGGCCATCTCGATTGTTCTCTACCCTTTCAGATATAATCGTTATAGTTGTAGTTTAAAGCCAAATCGACTTTCTCATTAGTTATCTCGGTATGAGAATTGATTTAAAAGTTATAGTGTGACCTGTAACTAAAATGACAAATTAACGAGGACAAATTGCCGGTCCTGAATAAAATTGCTAACACTAAAAATTGTACGAAATAACGGGGGTAGAGGAACCGGAAAATATGTAAATTAATCGAATCTTAAGTATCTTAAAAATTGTATCAGAGCATTAAAAACGTCTAAAAGTAAAATTGTTTAAAATTGAAAATGGAAAAAGAGCGAGTTCAACAATCATTTACTTATCTGTCTGGTCCCATCTTGATCCCCTTCTCTCTTAAATTTTTGTAAAGAAAAAAATAACCTAAAGTTCGACATGGAATAGTAACAAACTATTGTTCTTTTGTTGATTTAATGACCGGGAAAAAATTCAGTAGCCACCATTTGATTTATCAATGCTATTATTATTATTATTATTATTATTATTATTATTATTATTATTATTATTATTATTATTATTATTATTTATAGACAGAAACAATATTATCGGATATTTAACTTGCCAGAAAATTAAACTCAAGAAAGTTGAAACTTCAGCTATATTATTCAATTTCAGTGGCAACGAACACATGAAGTTTAAAAAACCTTCCTCGTTGATCTTATCGCCGGTATTCATAGATAAATGGTCTGTAGCGTTCGACCACAGATTACAATGTAGAGTTTATCCGGGGTTCAAGTTTCACTGAAAAGTATATGTACCTTCTAACTATCTTCGGTTTTTCTTAGTAATGCCCCTGTTGTTTGCATAATACGAAAAAGTAAAACAAAGGTGAATAAAGTCAATGTATTAAAACAAAATATACGACAAAATGATTTAAAATAAAGGAAGAAAAAGAAACCATGGGTACATATAGTGCTTCAGTTTTTTGCTTAAAATAAAAAATAATAAAGGAAGTCAGTAATACGCATATCCTCGGTCAATATGATTCTGAGTGGTTGGATTGTAGTTTAGCGTCCCTATCAGAATCAAGACTATAGGAGACGTGGATCTACAGCTTAAGTTGTGATCCAAATCACATGTACTATCTTTGCGAATCGAACCTAAGTCTCCACAAATAAAGGTGCATATGCTAAACACATATTCGTGCATATGTTATAATGCATGGCGTGCTATGCTGAATATACAAACCTTTGATTACTTATATGAAGAATCTGTATCAATGCATAGTAATATTGAAATTGATTAATGAACATTTAATTATGCCTTATATAATATTTCATTAAAGAAGAATTAAGCCCAGTTAATTTTGGAGTTATTCCTGGAGAAGGATTTCATTTATAATTTTTAATTTGCTGTTTTTTTCTGATAGTGAAACATGCCCAATTGAGTGAAAAGCCTAAGTAAAAGGTATAAATTGTTACATTTTACATTGCATAATGCTTATTAGAATTTCAGACAGAATTTTTATTATGATAAAATCATTTACATTTCTATGTATTCAAAAAATGCAAAATGAAAATAGAATATGACTTTGTATATCTTTTAATATCATATACTTAATTAGAATTTTATTCATGATATATAATAAGTTTTAACATATCTATAGACGATGTTTTAAGATTTTACATTATGTGAACAGTTTTTCTTTTGTAAATAAAATATTATTCGTTAAAAGTATTTTCTCTTATTATTATTTCGTAAAAATGTTTTTGCCTTTTGTTAGATTAAAATATCTAATTTTCACTTTCCAAAATCTAATATCGTACACAGACACATTTAGTTTGTACTCTCGTACTCAGATGGTTTGAAGAATACTTGAAAATATATACACAACAGTATTAGTTGGTTCGTTTACTACGTAAACTCCTAAGATCAAATTTCAAAGAAAACAGCTAACTTATGTCAACGAAATACTCAGAGAATGTGATTCATCTAATAAATCGTTTCTTATAGAAACTCGTTGTTAGAAAATAGTTCTAATTATTTTACTTGGATCATTTGCGTGGCAAATTCAGAGCAAATTGCATTTGCGAAGTTGTAAATAAATCGCTTCTTTTAGAAGCTCATAACAACACATACGGTGCGAACTTAGAAAAGTTCGTGTTATTTATTTTAAATTGGACTATTTGCTTTTGCAACTTGTATTTTGACTGATCGCTTCTCACAGAAGCTCTTTGTTATTTTCTATTCGATCGTATGCGTAGTATACTCATTGTTAAATATTTATTTGATCATTTGCGTGGCAAATTCAGAGCAAATTGCATTTGCGAACTTGTAAATAAATCGCTTCTTGCAGAAGCTCATAAGAGCAGGAATGCTGCAATCATATTAAATTTCTTGAAGAAGCTCATAAGAATATTCCTAGAGTTTGAACTTAGAAATGATTCGTATGCTAACTATACTCCATAGAACAGAAATACTAAAATTGACAAACATAAGTTTGTAACATAAGAAATTATTCCTCCTAACAGAACACTCGTAGAGTGTGACTCGCTAAATAATTCGCTTCTTGCAGCTCAAAACAGTCTAAGATTGTGAACTTGTAAACATAATTGTGAGTATATTTAAATTGCTGTGCAAGCGCCGCTTACTTTTCTTAGAACACTCGTAGAGTGAGATTCGTCATGTAGTTCGTAATTTTTATAGATCTGTACTAAAGAGCCTCATAAGAACAGCTACGCTGTGATCATATTAAAATTCTTGCAGAAGCTCTGAGCAATCTAGGATTGTGATCATGCTAAAAAGTTGGATCGTTTTCAAAGAAAACTCAGCTTATGGATCGGATCGTTTCTTATAGGAACTCATTGTTAAAAAATAGTTGTAATTTTTAAAAGAGAACACTCTTTGAATGTGAAGAAACTAAAATAACAATGGAATCTCTGTTTATTTGTTGGTTCAATTCTTATAGAAACCCGTTGATAAATTTGGTTGCGAAAATATTAATTATTTTACAGATTCCTTCCCGCGGGAACATCTTTTACATATTGTAGAACAGCTATGCTGTTATTATTTTATTCGTTCGTATGCTATTTTTATTATTTCGTATAGAAATTCGTTGTTAAAAATTGTTCTGAAAATATTTTAAAAAAATCAACTTTCATATTATACAACGAACATATGAAGAATTATATTTTTAATATTGCAAATTAAATTTTCAATTTAAAGAGTTTCATGTAATGAATTATTCATAGGTGAACGTTTAGATAATTTTATAATCAAACTTTGTTTAGTTTGCAAAGGAATTTTAATATATATACATGGAAGTTGGTCTTAGAGCTTCCTACGCAAGCAAAGCAACCAATAAAAGAGTTTCATATAATGAAATGAAGAATTGCATTTTACTTTTGTATATCAATTTCAAAGTAGCGTTATAAGTAAATAACAAATACGAAAAAAGTTTACTAACACAAATCTTAATTTTAACAGAATATAAATGAGTATCAAAGTGGAAAAAATCGTTAACTGATATTTAATTGTCACAGGAAAAATAATTTTAAGTTAAAAATAAGAAAGGTCTTAAGAATAAGGAAGGAAGAAAGGAAAGAAAGAATATAACTTTGAAAGAATTTTTAGGGGGAAACTGTAACATGTGCTTTGTCGGATAACGACTACGATACTCCCGTTAGTAATTTATTCCGGGTCCCCTAAAACATTTACAGCAGTAAGAAAAACCTTCATATTTACAAACTCTTACCAAGTAAATATGTTCACCAGGGCACATCTATCATACACAATCTGACATATATCGAATAAAAGGGAAGTAAAATATGCTTAGTAAATTTTTGCCTGCACATATACCTAATATTGTACATATTTCCTATACCTTAAATAGAAAGAAAGTATAAAAAATACTAATATATATTTACTTGTATAAAAAATAATCCGCTGAGGTCCATATCGACTCTTACCCAATATATTTGCTATGCACTATACTTATATCCTATACTTTTTATATACAGCGCGTAAAATCATCCGTTGTGTTACATAATAATTGTCAACCATTGTTATATTTCTTCAACAGTACACACATATTTTATTCAAACATGGTGTAAAAATGAAATAATAATACATCTTTCGCAAAAAATTTTAACGTACATATATCGACCAACGTGCATATATTACGTACTTCGCATACTAATATAGGTATAATGGAAATACTAACTGGGAGTTAAGATATTCCCTTATGCAGTGTTCCATATATATATATATATATATATATATATATATATATATATATATATATATATATATATATATATAAAATATGTATTTTATACACGACTCCAAAAGTCCATTACCACCTGCAATTCTCCCTTTCCTGCAATAGCAGGCAACCCAAAAAGCTCGACGGTTGGGTTGGTTTCTAATTCGAAAGGCGTTGGACCAAACCTATATTTTGGCAAAGTACAAATAACAGAATAAAACAAATTGTTAAGAAAGACAATTTTATTGTCATGACGGAGTAAAATGACATCAAAAGATACAAAATGATCTAATCTAAGCAGTTTAAGCAAGTTGAATGGCAAGAAACAGATATCAGAGTAAAGCATTCCTCTCCTTCCCCCAAAAAAAGAATCTCATAAAAAAGAAAAAGGTTACATAATGTAAAGGTTGAATATAAAAGTCCAACCAAAAATTTGAATGTTGACACCTAAAAGGCAAGAACAACCGAAGTAATTGAAATTCTGCACAGGTATTGCAGACGTAAAATGAGGGAATATGGGTCCCGTATTTTCCTGAAAAAAAAGTTGAGTGTAGCACGGACACCTCCAGACATTTGGTCACGAAATATCAAAATTTCTACTAACAGTATGCCAGATGTGTGTAAAGGACATCAAGAATTGCGACGAAACTTTACGTATGGACAATATGTAGAAAACGAACGGATTCGGTTTTTTATTTTCTGCGGAAAAACGGTTATAGGGCGCAAAAGCCCCACCCAAAATTTTGAACGTTAACGCGCGAGAGGCAAAAAGAAGTAAACTGCAGTGAATGAAATTGTGCGGATATTGCAGACGTAAAATAAGGGAATACGGGTTTCGTATTTTCCTGGAAAAAACGGCTATGTGGGGCACTGGACCCTCCATACCTTAGATCAATAAATATCAAAAGTGCTAGAAACAGTATGTCAGAGGTATGTAAAGGACATGAAGAATTGTAACATAATTTTGTGTATGTACTATACGCAAAAATAAACGAATTCAGAAAATCGGTTTTACAGGCAAAAGCCCTCACCCAAAATTTTGAATGTTGACGAACGAAAGGCAAGAATAAGTGAACCGATGTGAATGAAATTCTGCACAGATATTGCAGATGTAGAACGAGGATACGAGTTTTGTATTTTCCTGGAGAAAACGGTTGAGTAGGAACGAACCCTACAAAGGTTCGATCACGAAAAATCAAAAGTGCTAGTAAAAGTATGTCAGATATGTATAAAGGACATGAAGAGTTCCAACGAAACTGTTTATATGGACAATACGCAAAAAATAAGCGAATACGATTTTTTCTATTTACTGCGGAAAACGGTTTTTGGGGGCATAAGAACCCACACAAAATTTTCAAAGTTGAAGCCCGAAATGTAGGACGATGTGAACCGAAGTGAATGAGATTTTACACAGATATTGTAGACATAATGTGAGGGAATACGGGTTTCGTATTTTCTTGGAAAAAGGGGTTGGGTGGGGCACGGACCCCTCGAAATCTTTGATCACGAAATATCGGAAATGCCAGTAACATTATCAGATGTGTGTAAAGAATATGAAGAATTGCAACGAAACTGTGCATGAACAATGGGCAGAAAAGAAACTAATACGTATTTTTTTTTACTTTTCGGGGGAAAACGGTTTTTGTAGGCAAGAGCTACCGTCGAAAATTTTGGAATGGGACCCAAAAAGGCAAGAAGATGTGGACCGAAGTGAATGAAATGTGCACAAATATTGTAGAAGTAAGATGAGTGAATACATGTTTCATATTTTCTTGAAAGAAAATTCACCTGTTGAGTGGCGGGACGAGTAAACCGAAGGGAATGAAATTGTATGTAGATATTCGGTATGTAAAATATGGCCTTTCGTGTTTCAGAAGTGTCTTGTCTCCATCTGATTATTTTTCAAATTTGGCAGAAGAACTACAAGCGCAAACAGAATAGCGTATTTTATAGTATTTCACAAGGCACCTTTAACCCTTACAAAGTTTTTGCGCATAAACAAGAACAAGTGTCGATTTATGTCCAGTTTGATGTTCATCTGCAAAATAGGGACTATATAATATCTACACTCAATTTCATTTGCTTCGGTCCACTCCTTCCTGCGCTATTACGGAATTATTTACTTTTTTCGGATGTGGCCTAGGCTCCAACACGTTTTTTTCGCAAATATTAAAATGCGTTATTTATTGTTTGGCAAATTGTTTCTATACGAAGTTTCGTTGCAATTCTTCATATTCTTTACGAACTTCTAATGTATGCTTATTTGCACCTTGGATATTTCGTAGTGAACGGTGTAGAGGGTCCGTGACTCACTCAACCGTTCTTTTCCAGCAAAATACGAATTCAAAATGTCATTCAATTCAGTTCACTTCCTCTGGGCTCTCGGGCCTCAACTTTCAAAATCTTGGGTGGAGGCTTTTGCCCCATAAAACTTTTTTTTCGCAGAAACTAAAAAACGTATTCGGTTACTTTTCGGAATTGTCCCTACACAATATATCGTTCCAATTCTTCATGTCCTTCAAGCACTTTTCACATACTGTTATTAGCACTTTTGATATTTAACGATCAAAGTTTTAGAGGGGTCTGTGTCCCATCTAAACGGGTTTCTTTTTTTTTTCAGGAAAATAAGAAACCCATATTTCCGACGGTGGCGACGAAGAAAAATTCGCTTGTAGAGGGATAAATGGCTCAGGCCTTTTTATTTTGTCCAATCAGAGCTCCTTTAATCGTGTATATTCGACGATAACAGCTTCGGGTCAGATAAAATGCACTCGCTATGCAATTTTATTACAAAATGACGTGTGTCTACTTTATTTCATAGTATTCCCATATTAAGTTTCTAATGATCGGCGACAGTTTCCATTTAGGATGACTGAATGACGCTGCAGTTTTAAAAATGTTCCCTATTGATTTATATGAGAAACTATTTCACTTTCTGAGCAGAAAGGAGACGGAATTTAAAGTTTATTATTGTACTGATTTCTTGTGTGTAATTATTAGGTTGTCTGTATCTTAGTGAAAATATGTTTATTTGGTACACAAATGTAATATTATTTAAAATAGAAAGAAAAGTGTGCTAGTGAGGATCAAAAACATCTGGTCCATTTGTGCTTGGAAATTGAGAGAAACGAAAAAGCTATGGACAAATTACATTCTCTTGGGAAAACATGTGATGCAGTACTAACGCAATAGGTTAACATTTGTAATTTAAATTAGTGGAATTCAAATTGCTCGTTTTTCGAAACTGCATCTTACATTGCCATCTAGTGGCGAGCAACAGAACTCAGTAATGAGTGGATGTTGGTCTCGCGGAGGAATATCAAGGTCGTATGTTTCGGCTATTCCAGCTGAAACACTAAAAGCTTCCAAGTCCAGCACATGTATACTTTTCAAGATACAAGTATGTATATTGTTATTTTTCAAACTGGAATAACATTCATGGCAAACTAAAACTTCGTTTGATATCCAGTTAATTAAAGCTGAATGAATACAATTAATGTCAATACGTGATTTTAAAAGGAAATAAACTCAACAACTAACACACAATATCAAGACACTGTTTCTTTTCTCTACGAGTGTTGCACTCTTGCGTCCAATCTTTTACTTCGTGTTCTAAAACTGTATCGTATTCTAAAGCACAAAACATATATTTCAAGTTGTAATAATTTGCTAGTTAGGTAGTTATTGCGTTGGATAAATTTTCTCCATCAAAAGTTCTAATATCATGAAGAAATAACCAATTATGTTCACAAGAAATATTGTTTAAACGTAAGTATACAGTTATAGTTTTCAAAACACGAACTTCACTAATATGTTGATCAGTACATCATAATAATATATTCAACATCACCGAGTCCATTAATATGCAAGAATATTTTTAAAACACGAACACAAGACTAAACGTAGCCATTTAATTTAAATATGTTTTTTTCTTCATGTGGTTTAAAAGTATTTTCACAGTCACGTTTCAGTTTCTGCAGGTCTTTAAAAAGTATGTACACAAACACATTTCAGTTTCTTCATATATCCAATTCACTAGTGGAAAACTATTTACAGGAACACAATCACATTTCAGTTCACTTCACTGTTGCATAATCTATTTGCCCTATGTAAACACTTACTTCGAATATGCTTTCTTTCTGTGATTAGTTTTAAAAAACTCAACCACTTCATTCAGAAAATTATTGTCCCTTCCTTACCGCTCTTTCCACCAATTCTTCTTCAGACATGAAAAGGCACTCGTCAAACATTTGTTTCTGTACAGCTTCACCACATCCATAGCACATTAAAATTTTCTCTGTTTCCCACTCTTTAAGGGCTTTGAAAGTGCAATCCAAAGTCCAAAATGTTTTTCTTGTATTTGACAGTATCGACGGAGAAGACAACGGAGAAAGTGAAAGTGTTAGTAATGGTGATTGGCGACCTTCTCCTTCTTCAAAATCTGTTTTATCTGAAGATGATGATAGATATACAACTTCGAAGCAGACCGGAGAATCCGGTCTGTGCTTTGAATTTTTCCCCGGTAAATTCACATTTCCCGTCTCCAACTTCTTTTTCACCGGAGATGATGGACAGGCTAAATTATCTTCGTTCTCCTCTAAACTAACTTCCCTATAGGAGCCATAGCAGCAAATACATACATTTTCCTAAACCCAGTATATAAACGATAACGTCAAAGAAAATGTCGTCCTAACAACATCATGTTCATATAAGCCTCCTATTCTGTTCATGGACAATATTCTTTTTCTCGTGCCATCTTTATTTTTCCAATATATTCAAAATAATACATCCCCTATATAAACAAGCAATTCTTTACAGAAAAAAGTTCCCAGAATTCTTCTCATTTGTACATTCAAAGCCAATACTTGTCTCTTCTTGGAAATTCAATTTATACGTGTCTTTACTCAAGGTTAAACAACCTAAACAAACATTCATTTGCTTTTTTCTCTTATGTCTACGTAAGTATGCTCAAGCACAACACTTCTCTTTTTCGAAATTCCATGTATACGTGTTTTCACTCCATTTCATCTTTATTCTTGCTCGCGTCCGCGTGCCACGCGAAGCGCAGCGTTTCCGTCACCGCGCGCCGGGATGAGTGTTCTAACAAGTTTTTTCAATTATAATAATAATAATTACCTCTATCTGTGCAGTTCATAGCTGTTTTTTTATAAACATCCCACCTGCAAAGCACTGTATACACGCTTTCTTCCCCTACATCATCAACATCTGGCACTATTCTTTATATTCTTTACAATTCATCTTTCACAAGTCAGCAACAAACCTTTTCCCCACACAACCTCTTTCCTTTTCTATACAATTATTCTTTAAACCATACAGCTGCAAAGCACAGTATACATGCTTTTCTCTTCCCCTCTACTATTCTTTTTTTCTTTACATTCTATATCCGTTCTCACCCCTACCATTACCATTTCCTACTATCCTCTTTTGTTTACATCCCGTCAAACAACACTGAAGACGGACTCATACCCCCACCCCTACCAGTCATCATACGTCACTAAACAATAGAATGGTATGCTCATAGAAAAACATTGGGATAGATAAAGTATATTCACTACTATGTATTATCTGTCAGGAAAGTAAATGTACACCTATTTTTCGAGTCTGGCATTCCTGCGCTCCATCCATGGAGAAGTATGAGAATTAAATCAATCAAATGTTTACTCAGAAGCAAGAAGAAAAGTCTAATCTGAATAAGACATTGCAGAGGGGCACAAGCTGTGAATACGAATAGTGCATAGCGTAAATAAAGGATGACACCGAAGGAGAAAACCAAAAACAGCTGCTAAATGGAGAAAAAAGAGTAACAATTATCGAAGTGGGAACATAAAACAGAAATAGAACAAATACACCGACAACTCAACGTTCACCAAACCATTATCTTGGTGTAGTGTTTAAGGTGCTGGCTTACAAATGCAAAGGGCGCCAGTTCAAATCCCCGGCAAGGACATTTTTAATTGTTTTATTAATAATACATACAGCTCATGACAGATGGTAAAAGGGTCGTATTTAGTCTTTCGTAGCAATTATTATTGGTAATGTTTAGTACTGATAATACTTTTTGTCTTTGCGTATTGATTTTATTCTTGTCTCCATTTTGAAAGAGAAGAATATCCGAACAAATTTCACCAAAATCCCTCTTATTTTAAATGTAAACGCCATTTGCAATTAGTAAAGAATAAAAGTTGAACGTTCCGACGTAGCTGCAAAAAGTAAAAAAAATAACATGGAAATGGAGGGGTTAGAAACCCATACTCATGGTTATTAAAATACAATCACTACCGGTATATGCCTTAAACCTATCGACCATGCTTCTACGTTAACTACTAAGAACGTTGTGTTTAGGTTACGCTGGTCAAAACGTTTTGCAAAAAGGCCCGGTTTAGCTCTAACGCAGCACAGGTGCGAGAAGGGAGAAGGGGTGCAAGACACTTTTTCTCTCTCCCTCTGTGTGTTTATCTATCTATCTATCTGTCTGTATATACATAACGCTATTTGTGAATGCCATAACAACCCTAATTTTCAGTGGATTGAGACGAAACTTGGCACAAACATTAATTGTTGAAATATCTTGACTGAGTTCGCTAACCAGAATAATCAGATGAAAATGTTCAAAATGGCTGCCTTTCAAACTCTTAAAAAGTTCCAAGGGAACCAAATTTCGCCCATAAATGGATATTCACAAAGTTTGAGTAGCTTTTCCTCTTTTACTGAAATATTTGTGTGCAGGGACTTATCATCTTTTATTAAAATATTGGACCGTATTAATCACATAAAGAAGGTTAACGCCCTTTCGCTACGGTCAGGCATTTTCTATTGCAGGGGGGATATTTTCGTATCGGAACCAGATGATTGTTAGTTAGGATATGAAGTTACACACTAAAAGTGAAGTAACTTGTGAAACGTGTCATTTGAAAGAATACTATAATAAATGTGCTTTCCCCTAACAGAGAAAACTGTAAATCATGTATTTTGAGTTCGGGAGCGTGAATGGCGAGGAGTGTTATTTGATTTGTTTTTCAGTATCACATTGCATTGCGAATAGTGGTAGGCAACATTAGTGCTAAGTAAAGTAATAATAATAATAATAATAATAATAATAATAATAATAATAATAATAATAATAATAATAATAATAATAATAGGTGTTGTTTGTGGCAAGGCAATATCGTCCTCAATTCTTCTTCAAAACATAGTGATTGTAACGCCATATTTCCCTTACAAACAAAATATTTGCAATTTATATCGAGAGAACGGTAAATGGTAGAGTGATGGGAGCAACGTTGGACAGTATGCACTCATAGTACTCAGAAAAATAAGCGATCTCAAAGCAAAACGAACGAAGAGTCATTGTCATGGGGAGTCATGAGGCCACGGCAGGGCCCTCTTTAGGCAAAATGTTGATAACTTATATCGAGAGAACAGGAGGTGATAGTGGGATGGGACCAACGTTGAGCACTGTGGACCCATAAGGCGCATCGAAAAAATTTGGGGGGGGGTCGCCAGCCAGCCTTACTTATTTCCACATGATAATATAAAATTATATTGTGCGAAATACACACACGAGTTAGCTAGTAATATTTCATATTATTATTATTATTATTATTATTATTATTATTATTATTATTATTATTATTATTATTATTATTATTATTATTATTATAATTATTATTATTATTATTATTATTATTATTATTATCAACAGCCCCTTTTCATTGCGTGTGCATGTTTGACATGAAACCAAAGAGAAGATCCATCATTCGTAGAAAGAATAAGAATAGCCAGTTACATTAACTGTGGAGGACGGCGAAAAATACGAAAAGAGTGACTACCTGTAGCGAAAAGAAATAATACTTTCTCTCAAATTCATAAAAAGTGAAGCCAAGATAGATTCGACCTCCCATGAACAGTGCGAAAAGCCAGTGCTTTGTCCACTTTTTATTTTTTAACTGACTCATCGAACGTGTTTCAGTAACTTACTTATTGCTAATTTTACTTGCTTCACTCGTTTAACTTGCTTTTTTTAATAACTTAGAAAGACAGGGTAACGAACGCAGAAACACCAATGACAGTTCAAAATCATAAAGGTTCTCCAGCCAGGAATCGAACCCGGGACATCGTACACCAAAGGCGTACGTGCTAGCCACTAGACCAACGGGAAGGGCACCAGTTACCCTCTGTGTCGTTAGGGATTACGACCACTGTATTACAAGCTATCACTTCTGTGGGTTGTATACTATGATCACATGTTCCTTCTTTCCTGGAAGAGTTAAACCTACATACTATAAAATACATGAGGTATTTAGACCTACATGCTCTTCATATAATGTAATAAAAGGGTCATGCGGGGAATAAGGAAGAGGACATTCCTTGGACAAAACGGAAACTATTGGAATCACAAATATTAATCTACGAGGCATGCGCAGTAATATAATTCAGAATAGCTACTGTTTAGTTCAGTAAACGAAGAAAGGAGTATAGAAACCAGACATGTCGCGTTAACGAGATCGACCAGTGTTGACAGAGGCGGAAGCAGATGTGTAGTAATACAAAAACTTGATTAAATTGATAATTCGTTCTGTATTCTGTAGTATATCGTATCACAACTTTACGGGTGAGCAGAGAAAGTCTTACTAACCCTATCATATAGAAAGCATTACTAATCCGATCATATAGACACAAATGAATGTAACTGTGAATACTACAACTTGGATTTAACGAAAGCCGTTTAGACATTCAGTGGTTTGCAGGGTTGTATAAGACACAAAAAGATAAAACACAATTCAGTTCTTCATACCTCAACTTCCAGCAGCTAGATATATTCAATTTCTGGTTAGATACTAAAACTGCTGTCGGATTTTAATACATGACGTATTGCAGGATACAAATGCTTTGCATTAATTCTTTGTTTCTAGACAGCTATTAGTTTAGTGTTCTGAAAGATTGTGTGTAAACTAGGGATAGCAAATTCCTGAATTTTTACTTTCCGGACTCCCAAAGGTAAAACCAAACAAATTCCGCAATTGAAAAACACCCGATTTTGGGAAAAATCCGGAATTAGCAAAAATCCGAATATAGGAAGTACTGATTTCGCAAACATTCCGAAATTCGGAAAAATCCGGAATTTTTCTGAATTTCGGAATTATCTAATTCCGGATTCTTTCCGAGTTCCGGAATTTTTCTGAATTCTGGAATTTTACCAAATTCCATAATTTTCCGAAATCCGGAAAGTGAAACTTCCACTTTCGGAAAATGAATTTCTGTTGATTAATCTGTAACGTGGAGGACAAAAGTCTTTGATCAGGTAATGGCTACTGCTTTGAAAGAAATGCAAAGTATGAGAATTAAATCTGTCACATATTTAGTTTCGTGTGGAGAAAAAACAAACTTGTGAACCAAAGGTTAAAGAACAACTCAAGTTATTAATATAAAGTTTGGCGAAGATTATTCACAAAAGAAATACGAAGACGTTTCGAATCGAAGAAATATAAGATAAAACTTTGCAAGCTGAGACAAAGAAACCTAACGTTACCAGACTAAAGACGAATTGTTTACTGCGTACCGATCGCGGTTCAGTGGTCAAGGTCCTTGGTCGAATCCACGTCGAACATTTTTTTACTTTAGGATTTTTTATGGCGATTGATCGTCGATGATATACGTTTTATTATAATTAGATATTTGAATACGCGGATGTTTCAATACTTGAACTATCAAATCTTCAGGAATAATAATATTAATAATAATAATATTATAATAATAATTATTATCTCGTAGAAGATTAAAAGCTAGGAGCTAATTATCGCTCAGGTCATACCATTACAAGCAGAAACGTGACATTTGGAACGAATATTTCGATTTGGTTTAATGTTGCCCACGAGAAGAGGAATTTCTAATCTCGTTTCTAAAACAAACAAAATAACATGAGAGTTAACATTTTACATTCGATACGCGACAAGTCTAACTCAAGATGTTCATCTCGCTTTGGAGATGAGAATCGAGACGAGACGAAAAGCATCGTAGGCATTTTCCGTCTTGTCTCTATTCTCGAAATAATGTATGTCCATTCTTTAAGTAACAAATGCTCTGTAGATTGAATCTCATAGGCTATTTCGTTACATTGTATTTCAGAGCTCATTGAATTATGGTCTGTGTAGGTATTTTTGTAGCAAAGCTTTTATATTTACCTCTGTATATCCTAAAAATTAGTTTATTACATGCCTTACTGTTGCATGATATTCAGCTATTTTTTTATAGCTATTTTCCTTAAAACATACAGTAGAATACTTTCTACATGGAACTTCAGTGGGATGCTCTAGTTTAAAATTTTGGTAGTTGCAGAAGTGCGTCTTGAAGGTACGGAACAATTTCCCCGATCCCTTTGCCCCACCTTATCCTTGTTAGATATACTCATCTCAGGTAAGTAAATAGAAACAAATGCAAGAGAAGAAGAAGAAGGAGAAGAAAATGGAGATCCTGGTGACTCACGGCCCACGATCTACTTCATCTCTGGTGAGAGGCTTCCAATTCAGCATAGGCGAGACAATATAGGCTTTGTTAAATCCTATACGAGACGAGACAAAGCGTCTGTCTCGTCTCGTTTTCCTAGACGAGATGTGACAAGTCCTTTCCTAGACTCGTCGCGTGTTAAATGTCTTGAAAGCATTCCATAACCCTCTCTTGTCCGATTATCAATTCTAACTTGTAAACTTCGTTACATTTCGAAGCCGCATGGCTTGCAATTTTACTTCTATTATTATGAGGTTTACGAAAGAAAATTAAACGAAAGGAGACTAGATAACAATTTGTCTCGTTTCGGAAACACGAGATGGCACAGGGATAGCCACGAAACCAGTGGCGGATCTAGAATGTAAAAACTCGGGGGGCGGCTGCCTGAATTTAGACTATGCTAAGTATATCATGACCTTACTATACATTTTCAGAACTATATAAATAATAGCTTAAATTATTTTCGTCAATCTGAAAGTGGGGGGAGAGTAGGCTCCCCGCCCCCGAGCTAGATCCGCCACTGCACAAGACGAAATACAGGCTTTTTCTCGCCCCTCTAAAACGAGACATTTTCACATGACAAGACGAAACAGGCAACCACGTTGTGTCTAGCGCATCATAATCATTCCTTTTATATTATTCTGTTTTCATCTCATTATCAAGTTTTTCCTTGAAATCCGACCTCGGATCATCTTCTTTTCATTGACCGTCATTGTTTCTTTCACTAACTTGTGTACATAATTGTAATTTAAAAAAAAAATCATTCTATTTTCTACGGTTTTCATTCCACAATCAGTCTACGGTTTTCATTCTACCACTTGTGAAGTGCAATTAACATACGATAGGTTATAATGGTGTTGTGAATGTTTGTTATGTGTCTAATTGTTTGAAACCAGTGTATATTTAGACAATCGATATTATATGCGGTTAATTGCATTCATCTATTACTACTTAACTGTCTATGTATGGTATATCTATAAGTGTAGTGTTCTACGTTTCCCTTCATAGAACAAAGTTGTTTGAAGGCTCTGGATTCAGTGTAATGGAATTGTATAATAGTCTAGGCATGTAACTTTGATGGGAAAATGGAAGTTAGAAGTACAGCATGAAGTGTGGAAAGAGGGA
The DNA here is from genome assembly GCF_964235325.1 of Thermobia domestica. Lineage (NCBI taxonomy): Eukaryota > Metazoa > Arthropoda > Insecta > Zygentoma > Lepismatidae > Thermobia > Thermobia domestica. The sequence continues at coordinate 199,662,900 of NC_137456.1, read as the reverse complement.
TCATTCTTTTTTTCTCTTGATATGTCTGTAATGCATTGCTTGTTCCGTTCACTGCACCGCAATCTGTCCTCGCTGCTTCCTTCAGGCGTTATTCAGCGTGCCTCGGTGGCTAGCCTCTGCATAGCAAAACTCACGAGTGTAATATGCATGATTCACTGTGTAACGCAGTGTTGCAATAACTTCGGCTTGTCGTTAACAAATATAGTGCTTTTGCTGTCTTGAATATCAATAAAACTGGTTGTGGAAAAAAATAACTGAATACGAATCTGCTAAAAGTCTACTTATATAGTTTAATATTGTAGTCTCAATATGGTCCCTCATCCCAAAACTTGTGATTGTTTTCACAGGACACATTTGGGGAGAGGGAGAGTTGTGTAAGTCACAATATTTTGGCATTCGGGATATTACTGATATGTTGTTCGGATCTTGGAACCTTAGGTGATAACGCTTGCAATTATTACTTTGCTGTTTTATGGCTGTTTGTATTCGGCATTCTTATTATGTAAGCGTCTATTTGTCATTTTGTTGATTTGAATGGAAGCACCACACTCTCAGTTCCGGGAGTCTGTCTGTCTGTCTCTCTCTCTCTCTCTCTCTCTCTCTCTGTCTCTGTCTCTGTCTCTCTGTCTCTCTCTCTCTCTCTTTTCTCTCTCTGTCTCTCTCTCTCTCTATGTGCAATACGCACATTTCTGAAGAAATTTGCCTATCGTAGAGACACAAATGGGCGAAATTCGGGAAAATGTCCAGTTTTTCCGGTCACCACTCTCTGATACAAACTCTGATTAAATACACGTGCTTCCTCATTTTCATTGTTTCACTTCTATAATAAATTTCACCTAAATTTTTTAACTCGTTTTCACTTAACATATTAAACGGGTAATACGTTCTCCTTTACCACCTTTCATGTGATGTATTTACTATTTAAAAAAAAATAAAATATATACCACTTGGAGCAGATTCGAACCTCCGTTCTTTGGATTCGTAATCTAGCGCCTTAACCACTACACCAAGATGCTTGATTGGTAAACACTTAATTTTTGTCATATTTGTTGTATTTGTATTTTGTGTTCCCACTTCGACAATTTTTACTTTTTTTCTCTCTTTAGCAGCTGTTTCTGGCTTTCTCTTTCGGTGTAGTCCTTTATTTATACTATGCACTATGCGTATTCACAGCTCGTGCCCTTCAGATTAGACTTTTCTTCTTGTCCCTCAGTAAATATTTGATTTATTTAATTCTCATACTCTCCATGGATGGAGCGCAGGAATGCCAGACTCAAAAAACAGGTGTGCATTTACTTTCCTGACAGATAATACACTAATGAAGCACTAACGTTAGAGGTTGGTACACTAAGAAGCACTAACGATGCAATAATGATTGATTCTAACTTTATCGTTAATGCGATAATGGAGGCGCCAAGTTCACGGACTTGTAATTTCAACACCTACTTAAAGTCAAATGGTGGCACGACCAAGCACCAACGTAGCACAAGCAGTTGGTATTAGAATATCAATTCTATCTCAATTAAGGAAAAAGCGGAGCCAACTTGACGCTAATTAATTTCGTTATAACAGCGTTATTTGAACAGCACTAACGCTCAAATTTGGGCACTGGCCAGCACTAGCGTAGCAGAAACGTCTGGCATTGAAAATCAAGTCTATCTCAATTAGGGAAAAAGCGGAGCAACTAGATGCTAATTAATTTCGTTGTAACGGCGTTATTTAAACAGCACTAACTCTGAAATTTGGGAACTAACCAGCACTAACGTAGCACAAACGTTTGGCATTAGAAAATCAGTTCCCTCAATCAGAGAAAAAAACAGGACAAACTTGACGCTAATTTCTTTAGTTATAAAGACGTTATTTGAACAGCACTAACACTCAAATTTGGGCACTAACCAGCACTAACGTACCACAACCGTTTGGCATTAATAAATCAATTCTATCTCAATTCAGGAAAAAAGCGGGGCCAACTTGATTTTTATATTGTTCATAACGGTTATTTTGATAGCACAAATACTGAAATTTGGGCATTAACCAGCACTAACGTAACACGAACAAATGGCATTATTTATTTTTCTCCATCCAAAAGTGGTGGGGCCAACTTGATACTAATTACATTACCTCCTTGCAAATTATTAGAAGAGGTTTTTCTTTTATAACTAACTGTTCAGAATTTGCTGTTTTCTCATATAATTTTTCTTTCTTGTCAAATATGTACCTATTTATAGATTTTTATTGTCCTTAACTAAGCAGTGATTTATAGAAAGTTATTGTTGTAAACAAGTAATAATTTTTATTCTTAATTATTTTTACTCGCTATTGTTTTAGTATTACATTTTGTGAAACAGTCGCATATATCATGTTTAAACATCTGAGTTTAAATAACATTTTTCATTTATATAGCGTAGTTTGGATTTTTAAATTGTAACATCCATTTCATCTTAATTCAGAAGCTATACAACACAACAGCTGAAAACACAAAAGCTAGAAACCTGACAAAGACAATGGCTAATTTTTTCAGGTCACAAATTTTTCAAAACTACGCTGCCCTCTCCGTCTCGCTTAGATCTGGCAAACATCTTTGCTTGAATTCTGCTGCTCTCCCTGATGAGAATTGGAAAATCAGGATTGTTGTTTTTCAAGTCAACATAGTGATTCTCAAAGAATTTCCAACTGTGTACATCTTATTTCCCTAGAATTTATCTAGGAAATCGTGGGCTTCCCTCAGTTTCTGCATGTTCGCGTCCAGATTTTTCTCTTTTTAAAAAAAGTTGAGATTGTTGTTGTTCATAAAACTTTGGTAAAGCTTTCCAGTTTTAAAGAACATCCATTGGGGCACCTTTCCTTTGTTCTTTGGTTTGTATTGGTAGAAAGAATCATTAGTCTTTCCCTACTAATTCACGAGGTATTGATATATTGCATGGTATGCGCTTCGTGGACTATAGAAGGGATCAGTGTTTTGTGGGTTTATTTTTAAGGATTCAGGCTTGACGCGTGTTCTCCTTATGCCAGGTTAAAGTGTTCTATCTGAGGTAAAAGATTTCTTCAAGCTTATGGGAAGAAGGGAAGGAACTCAAAATACTGACAGCATTGCCTTTTTGTATGGCTATGCTTATACGTTGCAGTAAAAATTGATAGCTTCTCGGGTCTCCTGTTTTTGCTGTCAGACTTGCTCCTAGTTCCTTCAAAAAATCAATTGAAGAGCTCCTTTCCAAATACAAGTCACATCCCAAACTAATCTTAGACCCTTTTTCCACGGAGTTAATGTTATTCCGTCTGGCCGTTTGCCATCGTTCCTGAACATTCCTGGAGGTTCTAATATACTCGGAAAGTCGATGCTTGCAAGAGTTCTTTTGATTATGTTGTCTAATTCGCTATGACGTGCAAATCTTCCTCCACTTTTGTTCCACCTCAAAGCATGAAGACCTTTCTTGTCCATCTTGTTGTTGCAGGTGCAAATAAATTCATGGCAAATATTCAGGCCTAAGCGCAATCCTATTCAGATTTTGAAAAAGTTGTCATTCAAGAATGTCCCTATGTTTATAGATGGTGTTGACTGTAGCCATGCTCCTGATTCTTTCTCTCTTAAAGCTTTGATGTACTTTCAATGTTGTTTTCAGCGACTATTTCGCGTTCGATTACAACATTTAGAATAATTTGATCCCATTGTTTCTGTGACTCTTTTAAAACGGGGTGTTTCCATCGTAAATGCATTTCCAAATTTCCAAAGCCTCTGCCAAATGGCTTATTCCCACTTCGTCAACTGGATACTTTATAATTTTGGAAACGAGGGGCAACGTTCCGTGGCAAAAGGAAATGAAGGCAGGAAGGCATAGGTCTGAAGCCTTTCTTATGCGTAAACCACCGACTCTGATGGGAAGGCTTGCTTTAGTCCATTGCGTTTCGTTGATATTGTAATTTATTGTTGCTTGTAACGCTTTCTTCACTATGTGATCCATTTGTAGAAGTCTGGAGGGATTGACCCATGTTGGAACTGTTCGGAGAAAGTAGGTTTGTTTAGGAATGCCAAAACAATTTTTGAGCAAAAATAAAGCAATGTGGGCTGTAAACTTTCTAATCGGAATGATGTTCTTTTGAGATCATTCAGGTGTTTCTCGAAATGGTATTCGATTCCTTCTTCGTGTAGTGGTGAACCCAGCAATGAGGTCTCATTATGTTTCACTATTCGTATTCCGGGTAATATGTTTGAAAATTCAGATACAATTTTAGGGGCGCTTTTTTTCGAATTGAAGAAAAGTTCACATTCTTGTGGGTTTATTTGTGGACCTATTTTCTCTGAATTTGTAATCAACTTCTTTATATCCTCCAACACGGTTTGTGGTGATCCTCCAAGAGTTCCGTCACCAAGGTAGAAGACATTTAGCTCTGAAGAAAGAGAAAGGAAAATTGGATGTATTGCTAGACTAAATAGCATCGGGCCTGCTGGATCGCCTTGCTGAACTCCTACACGTGAGGATATTTTCCTTTCTTTGTAAAATAACGTTGATGGATTTGCATAGCTTTGCCAAAAATGTGAATAATATTGAGGTATGATTTGTTTAACTTCCTTTAAAACGATGTCTCGTTCAGCTGAGTTAAAGGCATTTTTGTAATCGATTTTAAGAATGACCTTGTTTGAATTTTTATTAGCATGTATAAATGTTCGAGTGGCGTGAATGATAGCTTCACTGCCTTTTGGTGTTGCAAATCCCAGTTGATGAGGCTGTAGATACTGAGAACATTGATTGTAGACTGAGGACACTACACACTTTGATGCCAAACGTCTGAAAACACTGCCAATAGCAATAGGTCTGACTCCCCCGTCCTTGTTCATTAGGGCGCAGAGGTTAGCTCCAAACAGGTATGGACACACCTCTTGATTTACTCTTCCATTAAGGATGAGATTCATCAATTTCGTGATCTGACTCAAAAGAAAAGATCCTGCTTCACCGGCAGATCTCGAGATTAAGTCTTTAAGATGTTGAGGGGAAATCCCATCTATCCCAGACGCTGAGCCGGACGCAAAATTATTTATGGCTTTCTGAACCATTTCTTCATTTACGTATACAGATGAATCTTGATTAGATCGAGGGTCCGGCATTTCAAGGACTCTAGATGGAGCCGAGTGCTTGTTCACCAGGCAGTGAAATGTTTCTTCATTGGAAGGTGCCAACGTATCATCAGAATTTAATAATCTTAAGGCGTCTCTTGTATCAAAGTCTGATATTTTAGATATTATCCTTTTAGCCAAATCAAACTTAGGTTTCGGCCTTTTGGTTGTAACAGGAGGTGTTTCGGGCGCATGTGAATCATTAAGGTTATTTTTGATAATGTTTGTGATTGAAGTAGCAGCACACTGTTTTGGAATTTTAAGGTGGTAGAAAGCGAAAATGAAAAGTTTCTTCCAAGTGCTGAGATCGTTTTGGTCTACACAATCAACGATGGTTGAGGCAAGTTTGTTTGCTACAGCCCTTCTAGCTCCTCTAGGTATTCTCTTTATTATCCATGCATTAATTTTATTTAGTTTCTGATTCATAATTTATTTCTTGTTGTATTAATAATTGTTAGTAATAATTGTAGTATTACTAATAATGTTAGTAATAATGTTAGTAATAATAGAAAATGTAGTAACAATTGCTAGTTTCTGAAAGATTATCACTTTTCTTGTGTTAAGTGAATGAAAAATTTCCATATATTAAAAGAAAATATATCGATTAATATTATTGTTTTTCTTTTAATGTGAAAATAAAGATTACACTAATCATTTTGTAGATAGTAATATATTTCTTAATTTCCTCATATAAACTATATATTAAATTTCGTATGTTTCACTGCTTGAGCTCATGAAATTGAAAGAGAAATATACTCCCGTTTCCACCTTAGTGGCAATATTTCTGTAATTGATACTGAATAATTACACTTAAAGTGTTCCAACTGGGATATGTGTCAGGAATTTACTAGTAGTTCATTTAATTAAACGTTTTCGGTGGTTACTGATATTTAAAGGGTTCCCAAGACCTAATTTAGTAGTGTATCCATGCGACGAGACGAGACGATGTTGTAGGCTGTTTTGTCTGGTCTCGTTCAAACGCTTCTTGTCACCAAAACTATATGTCTGTCACGTCTTGTAGTCTATGCTCGTTATCGAGACGATATGCGAGAAATATTTTATCTTATAGCATGACTAGTGTTGCCACGAGACGAGACGAGACAGCTTAAAATCTCGGCCCCTCTCCTCTCATGAAAATGCTGTCTCGTCTCGAAAATTATATGACTGTCTCGTCTGGAAGTTCACTGCTTACTTAAAAGTATTATAGAACTTTCATCTCAATAAATGTTTACAGAGAAAACTAAACATTTAATAGGAAAGTTTGTTATGAAACAAGTAGGTTCTATAATGCCACGAAATGAAACAATTAATTAAGTAGTGATGCCACGAGATGAAACAATCATCGGGTTACATGCACAGGACCGACACTACGTAGGGTCGACACGGCGTAGGATCGACACGGCATACGACAGAAACAGCATATAACCGAAACGGCATAGGATCGACACGGCACAGATCCGAAACGACATAGGATCGACACGCCATAGGATCGACAGCAGAACTTTCATACGATCGAAATAATAAAAAATGCATTATTTTATAATTACGCAATATTAAGTAACAATTATTTTCTTAAAGATATATAGGAGAGAACCGTCATGCGATCGAAACGGCATAGGAACGAAACGGCGTAGGATCGACACAGCATAGGACCGAAACGGCACAGGGCCGACACGGCATAGGACCGAAACGGCACAGGATCGACACGGCACAGGACCGAAACAGCGTACGACCGACATTCTGTACGGTGGTCAACACTTTCTGAATATATCAATATCGCATATCCCTCACCTTGAATTTGGGGATATAAAAGATTGTAAGGATAAATAATTCTAAACGGTCTATTTTAAAAATATATATATATAAATATACAAATTGTATAAAAATACTGTTCGTAATATATCCATGCCCCACACCTTTAATTTTGTGATATTAAAAAAAATAACGCTAAATAACTCCAATAGTTGATTCGAGGTTTTCAATACCGAATAAATAATATTATTTGTCTGATGTTTTTATAGTGTATTTTTTTTTATGTATATTAAGTTGAAGTGTATACATGTAACTGCAATTTTAAAACTGTAGGCTTAGAATTTGCGTTTGGAAATTTGGAATTTTTTAAGCGAAGCAGTGCACCTATGTGAAGGTGCCTCCTTTCAAATTTCGACTTGAAATCGGAAGCCAATCGTTTGTTATTGACTTTTTTGAAGAAAAAAATCGTAAAAATTGTATCTTTCTAAAAACATAAAGAGATGTTTACAAAATAAAGTTGGTATATGGCCAAATTTACCCTTGTTCCTCCACTCAAAATTTTGATTGAAGATCAAAATCAATTGTTTGATATGCGTGTGCTATTAATTATTTTGAAAAAGAATAGTCTGTTTCGAAAAACATAAAGAGTCTTTTCAAGAGAAATGGGTGATGGAATTTCATATTGGCTCCACTTTAAAGTCTCGAATCAAAACCGAAGCAAAGCGTTTCTTATTGGTTGTTTTTAAGAGCAAATCGCTTGTTTCGAAAAAATAGAAAAAGAGATTTACAAAATAAATTTAGAATGTGATCAAATTCAATCTGATTCCTTTACTTACAAATTTCGATTCAAGACCAAAATCAATCGTTTGATATGGATTTGTTGTTGCTTGTTTGGAAGAAAAGTAATTTGCTTCGAAAAACATAAGAATATATTTAAGAAATATTGTTGATGAAGGTGATTTGTTTCGGGGCGGGTTGATATTTTGAAGAAAAAATCACTTGTTTCAAAACAACCAGTAAAATAAATCTATTTGCAGAATACATTTGGTGGTCAACTTTCATACTGTTTTTTCTGCTTTTTAATATCGATTCAATACTCAAGCTAATAACGTGTTTTCCTTTCTTATTGATTGGTTTGAAGAGAAAATAGTTTGTTTTGAAAATTATTAAGATTCATTTTCAAAATAAAGTTGGGTGGGCCAACTTTTTGGTGATATTTCAAATTTCGATTCAAAATCAAACTCAATCATTTATTTTTCGTTCGTTATTGATTGTTTTGAAGAAAAACTGAGAAGCATTAAAGACATTTTGATAGCAAAGGTGGTCACCTTCACAGGCTCCCTGCACTTCAAATTTCGTTCAAAGCATAAAACGGTTAAAATAATAAGAGAAACACAATCAGTACTCTACGCAAATGTTTAGGGGGTTCAGGGGCTTTAGGAACATAAGTTTATATAATATCAAGTGTTTATATATATAAACGTGCTAATATGATAAACGTGCTTACTTTTGCATAATACTTTGCTCAAGGGGGGTTACAAAGTCCGAAATCCCTTTCCTTCAGTACACCACTAAACATCAATTATAAATCACTCGTTACCCAAATTGTTCTTCTTGTACTGATTCAATTCTTAATTTCAAAGTTTAAAATTATATGAGCACTTATTATGCTATTGGCAAAGAGCACATATTTTATGACAGTGCGAGGAAGTTTCTTGTTTTAACAATTGAAAGAAAGGAAAACATCAATAAAAGTAATAATAATACCTGACACGAATTCTCATTTGATAGTAAATCATATTTCATTATCTTATTTGAAACTTTGAGAAAATTGAAGCTCTACACCGAATACAAATTGGATAATAAGCAATGCTTTATAATTGCTTGATACATTACATTACATTACATTCATTATATTAACACAAATGATATACGAGAGAACCGTGACGAACGTGCATTAGGAACAAAACATATATGTGTTGTTACGGAATGAAATAATAGTTGAAGTGAATCGAAATTCAGTTGTTATTTAGTCTTCCTATTGTTTCTAAATACATAATTTAAAAAAAAAAGAGATTTAGATTTGTACTGTTATGAATGACATAGGTTTTAAGCGGCCATCTTGGATTTAAAGTAGCCATAGACCTTTCAATTTGGTTTGTGTTTATACTTTAACCCGCCACCATGTTCCACAAGATTATCGTAGAGAGTCGAGACTTGCTCCACCTTCTTTCATTTAACAACAGCTTTAAAACGATGTGCTACTTAACCTCCCTTCCATTTGAAACTTTTGAATTGGACCTCTCCTGAGATCCTGTGGAGGTCCTGGAACAAGACGTGTCAACTTAAATCGTTTGAATATAATGCCACACTTTGCAAATAATGCCACACTTCCTTTCCTGTTTTCACATTTGCCTCACCGTTTCCGATTTATAGGGTTAACCATTGACTTTTCAATTAATTTTTTGTTTACATTTTGACCCACCGCAATTTTGCACAGATTGATTGATTGATTTTAGTTTAGCGTCCCTTTCAGCAGCGAGGCTATATGAGACGTGGACCTACTGATTAACGTGGAATCCGAACCACATGAGCTCCCGCCGGGAATCGAACCCGGGTCTCCCACGCCAAATGCGCGTATGCTAACCGCTTAGCCACGAGAGAGCTCTAACCATTTTGCACAGAGTTGTCGTAGAAAGTCGAGACTTGCTCCATTTTCATACATTTAACAACAGCTTTCAAATGATATGCTACTTAACAGCCCTTGCTACTTGAAACTTTTGAGTTGAACCCCGTCTGGGACCCTGTAGGGGACCCTGGGACCAGTAACGTAGCGTGAAATTTTGAAATGGGTATGCTGAAATTAGATTCGTAGCTAGAGGGTGGCTAGGAGGGGCCCAATCCCCTGAAACTTTCAATTTTTGTTGTATGTATATATGTGTGTGTAAAGTGAATTTAAGTTACCCTCCCCCCCAAAAAAAAATATCCCGCCCTTATTTAAACGATCACGTCTTAGTGTTCTGACTACGTTGTAATGCTTGATAGAAAAATGCTATTTCATGCCATATATTTTTCATACAATGCAAGAAAAAGTATGAGAGTAGTTCTGCTTCATATTTCCCTTACACGTACGGCTTCCTTAGATATGCAATACTCGCATATCACACATACACTGTATTACTGTTTCAAAGAAACAAATAAAAACGGATAGCTACAGGACGATCTTAAGTGTAACTTCCCCAAATCATAGAAAAACTTAAGCACTTCACCCACAACAACACATATCAGCATACTAATAGAAAACAGTGGAGCAGTAGCTCACAGTCAATTGATGATTTTTACAGAAAAAGTTTTTTTGTTTTTAGATTGAAAGTATGAAAAAAAAAGAAACTATACCTCATCTGAGGTCTCCTTCATTATCGATCTTCGAAAAAACTTGCGGATAGCAACGCTACGCAAAAAATACAAGCAATTATAACTGCTATGTCAATTATCGAAAACTAAAATGTAAATTTTACGCTCTGATAACGCAAACCAGTACGCAATAAGGTCCCTGATATATTAATACTATTCATAATAACATAACATTTTTATTTTCTCTCTCTCTCTCTCTCTCTCTTTTTTCCTTGGTCAAAACTCGTTACTGAATGTGAGCTTCTAAATTTTTCAAAGTCTCTGTTCTGTAGTTTCTTACAAGACCGCATCCTGTTGCTTTTGTTTCGCTAAACACCCGAAAGGCTAGCCTTTCGTCAACGTTCGTCCACTTTCATTGCATCATGTTGAATTTGTGTATAGCTCAAGAAGTTTTCGTCTGCTGAGGGTGGCGGGAAAGTGATATCAATATCAATATCAATATCCAAAAGCAACATTTGAGGCTGATGTATAAATAAATGGATAGGCTAAGCCTTATAGCCTTAATGGACACTACGTCCCTGCCTGGGACATACTATTTTACCCCAAACTGTGTGCCCTTGAAAATGGTGGGATTCGTGTTCGCCGAGTTTTCCACTTATCCAACCGTTTCCGAACAAATTACCCGGTTCCAACTATTCTGGTAGTTTTGTAGCTTTTACACTAAAAAATATATTGTAACTCACGATATCCCGCCCGGTGGCACGTGTAAGTTTGGGATTCGTCTAGTTATTATAACATATCAAATGCAAATACAATTGTCTCGTTCGGATCTCAGCGGAGCCACTTCATGACCCTTCGTTGTGGGTATAAATTCTCTTTAACTAGTTTTCGGGATAACAGGAAGTACTGATGCGTCGAACATGGCCGCCTGCACAGGTGTGCGATAATTAAGTAGGCAAAGACATTCGGCGAAACGGAAATAGGCGAAACAGGAAAATACAACATGTTACAAGAAATGTAATTTCCAATTATTTGTCCCAAATTCTATAGTATCTGGCTGTGGAACAGAAAACCACTTTACACAAAATGGAACAGAAACCACTTTACACAAAATAAACCTAAAGAAGCGTACACAATATTGCAAAAGTTTGATGAATAATTTGTTAATCGTGTGTTCATATTTGATTTTTTAATTTTCTTTCTAACTTACCCGAAGACTGAGAACATTTTTTAAAAGTAATTCCTTATTCAGGTGTTTTCGTTTCAAATTTGATTAGGAAACCATATTATAAGAACTGTAAATGTAAAATGCTATAGCTGAAAACAGGATGGTAAATATCTTCACTGTTTCAACGGTATTACTGTAATTTCTTACGCGAGGCACCTGATTTCGATTATAAGTAGAAGCATATGCGGGGCGGGTCCCACGTTGAGTTGTGTTTCCATATCTCAAGTTGAAAGGGACGCTAAACTCTAATTGAGTTGATTTTGAGTTTAACACCCCTTTCAGCAGCGAGGCTATATGAGACATGGGCCTACTGATTAGCGTGGAGTCCTAACCATGGCTAAACTCTAATTAATCAACTATTACTTTCTGATTTGTAACATAAAATCATTCCTCAATGCTTTCTTGACAAATAGAATAATTAACTGGTTTCTTGCTATACATCTCGAAATGGCAGAATTATAACTTTTGTAGATAGAACAAAGAAATATTTAGATTATTCTATTTCAATTGCCATGTATAATAGCGGAAGGAAGGTGCTTAACTCGCTCATGCAAAAATAGTATTGAAAACGAACGTTAAATTGCAATTAATTTATTAATCAATCCATTGAACACAGTATGAAACATGTCGCAGTGGGGTGGGGTGGAATCCACTCCATCGTTCTTGATTGATTTTAAATCTAACAAAGGACATCACTCAATTGTCCGGCTCAGATAACCGTCCACAACATCTACCTATTAAAATGCTACAGTACTGATTAAAGGCGATTTTTTTTACATTGCTAGCGAGAGCTAGCTACCTCTGAGAGGGTTACGCCCTCTTTTAGGGAAACGATGTTAAGAGACAGAGGAGTATAAGGTTTGTGGTTGGTCTAAGTGATTTTTAAGAGACTTTATTCATAGTAGTAAGAGATTTAAGGAACTTTTCGCTCCTTAACATTAGGTTTAAAGGTACACATAAATATATATAGACACAAGAGAATAATATATATAGCTGTTATGAACATCAAAGTAGAAATATGAAAAGAATAATAATAACAATAAATGAGAAACATTATATAAACAATACGGGATATATAAATATGAGGAAAGCATAAAGTGAGTGTTCGTGGTATTATAGCATAATAATTAATGATGGTGAGTGATGAGATGAGGTGCAAGCACAGGACAACACATAGGAAAATATTAGCAGACAGATGCAGTTATCTTCTTGCCTAGGGGGACTCTAGGCTATGATGAGAGACGTAATGGACCCAGGTTAGTATGAGGAATTTACTGTGCGTGAAATGATGGAAAAATGAGTGGTAAATGAGCATGAGTGACGTAATCATTTAGCAAGACCAGGGAGGGGTCATCGGGGGGAAGCGTGTAATGATATATAGTAAACATAAGAGATAAGGGAGTGTGAAAATACCGGGTAGGTGTGGGATGTAGTGCTATGTAGTGCATAGTCTCGAAAAGTAAAGGATGTTGGGTTTGAACACGGCGACGTATGAATGACAGTCGAAGAGTTTCGAGGTAGTACTGCAAGGCAGGAAAAGTAATGCGCTGATAGAGTTCCTGTGTTGGGCTAGGTAATTTGATACGATAAGCTATGCGGAAGGCGTGGCGTTCAAGGATAAGAAGTTTGTTATAGAATTTTTCTGATGCGGCAATCCAGGCTGTGAAACCATATGTTAGAGTAGGGCGGAGAAAGACTTTATAAGTGTTTAAGACTGTATGAGCTTGTAGACCCCATGTCGTTCCTGCGAGACGTTTAAGCAAATTCAGGCGATTGTAAGCTTTAGTTAAGGTGGTGCGTCCAGGTAAGATGTTTGTCATACGTGATGCCTAAGTAGGTGACTGTGTTAGTAGCTAGCAATGGAACGTCGTCCATATAGAGAGAAAGGCAACGTGGATTTCGGCGGACTTTGGTAGTTTCTTTGGCGGAATAAAGAGGATGGCCTGAGTTTTAGTAGCATTTATCGTAAGTCTCCAATGTCGACACCAGAGGCAGAAGTCAGTGATGGCTGTTTGTAAGACGTTGTTGATATGCTGGATAGATGTTCCTAGAGCAAGAAATGCGGTGTCATCTGCATACTGGAAAGAATAGACTTTATCTGGAAGACGTGGCATGTCAGCAACGAACAGAATGTATAATAGAGGTGAAAGTGCGAATCCTTGTGGAACTCCTGAGAGTAAGAAGATCGGGTGAGACAGGTGTTCGTTTATGGCAACATACGTGAGACGCCCAGAGAGAAAGTTAAAGATAAGCCTTATGTATGCTATAGGAAGTTGGAGCCTGAACAGTTTGTAAATAAGTCCGAGATGCCACACCTTATCGAAAGCTTTCTCGAGATCGAACAACACCAGACATGATGGTTTCACTTTGTTATAGTGTGTAGTGATAAGGCTTGTGAGTCGTAAAAGTTGATCATTTATCGAGAAAGAAGGGTGAAAACCTGCTTGAGTGAGAGGTATGACGTTTCTGCTATTGAGATAAATATGAAGACGTTTAACGAGGATGCGTTCGAGGATTTTACTGAATGTGCTTGTGAGCTGGATCGGTCTGTACGAAGAGATCTCTTGAGGAGGCTTACGTGGTTTTGGGAACATAAGTGTCTTTGATGTTTTCCAGGACAGAGGGAAGTAACCTGTACGTAGTATAAACGTGAAGATATTGGCGATAAGGATGAGTAGTGTAGGTGGGCACTCCCTGATCTGGCGATAAGTGACGTTGTCAAGGCCAGGCGCTGTGTTTCGTTTATATTTGATGGTATCGGTGATCTCTTGTACAGTGATAGGTGCAGTGACAGGTTGATTGATAGAGAGTTCATGTAGATGATTAGGTTGCAAAAGTGGAGAAGTGTCGGCTCTATCAGCAATATGGGGTGTATTTACAGGTGGTGGTGGCGTGAAGATGCTCTGCAGATGATCTGCCAAAGCATTTGCTTTCTCCGCATCAGTGTGAGCAGCGGAGTTGCCGATCAGAATGGGGTATGGAGTTTTTGTAAGCTTTCCGCATAAAGCATTAAACTTTTTCCAGTATTTGGTAGGGTGGCTGGTGGTAGACAGATTATTACAGGTTTTAACCCAACATCGAAGTTTATAGGCTTGAATGTAGTTGTGCACAGTTCTCTGTAGCTGATGATGATGGCGTAAAGCTTCCGGATTTCTAGTACGAATGTAGTCTCGATAAAGTTGGCGAGAACGTGAGATCATGGTCAGATAATGTGGGGGCAAGCGAGGTTGATAGGGGATATTTTTACTGGTAGGTATATAAAGAGTGCTCGCTTCCTGTATAGTATGTGTGACAGTATTGACAGTGGTGTAGAGATCGTCTTCCGTAGTGGGGGATGAAAGGTGCTCGGTGTGGTGAGTAAGGTAAGACCGATAAGAGACCCAGTTAGCTTTGTCAAAACGATAGGAGGTCCGGGAAGGTATTTGCAAGCGAGGGGATGCAGAAGAATTGAGATTTATGGTGAGTTTAATAGGAGCATGATTACTACCTAGGGTATCAAGTACTGCAATGGAGCTATGAGTTAGGAGATTGCTAGATGTGATAACGATGTCTGGTGTTGTGTTAGACTCTGGGCGCGTAGGTTTGGGCAGATGATGGATGGTGCCAGTGGTGTTTGTGGTGATAAAAGCTTCAAAGTTAGTACGATCGTGTTGGGAACGACTGTGCATATTGAAATCTGCCATAATAATATAGTGCCGATAGGTGTTGGAAATATGCTGTACAAGTTGTAATGGGAGAGGATGGCCAGGCCGGATGTAGACTGTAGCTAGGGTGATGATAAGAGATTTAAAATACACAGTGACAATGATGTGTTCCGGAAAAGCCATAATCGAACAATTGTGTTGGCGATAGGGTAAATGGGGGAGAAACCAACTGCTACTCCCCCATTAGCTCGCTGTGCTGGCAGGACATTGTCTGCGCGTAAGATGGTATAGCCTGGTAGGCGACATGGAGTTGATTTTGTGAGGAATGTTTCATTGAGTAGAAAAACGGTAATATGTTCCTCGAGGAGCAGGGCTTCAAACAGGAGTTTGTTTTTCGAAAACGATCGGATGTTTAAAAAGAGAAAGTTTAGGGCCATGATGAAGTAGAAATTAACCGGTTTGATTTGTTGGGGATACATGAAAATGAACTGTGTTCCCAGAATATGTTGCCGTGAAATGAATATGAAAGGTGATTTGCTGCAAGATATGTGGCCGTATAAAAGGGTGGATGTTTTGCAGTGCAAGCGTAAGAAAGGTAAGCATTTGATTTACTGTGACTGGAGTGTCGACTGTGGGCGGTGTGGTGGGAACATTGGATGTTGTACGTAGCGGTACGACCAATTCAGGGTGCTGCGGTGTCGGTTCCGGTTTTGCTTTACATTTATAACTGTAGGTAGGATGGCTATCAGGACATGTAGAACATTGTGCTGGCTGATGTAAATTTGTGCATAATCTGGTAGAGTGTGGTCCTGCACAGTAACCGCATTTGAACTCATTTTTCCACTCAGTTGTACTATGAGTATTGTAGGCCTGACAGCGTTCGCAGCGAACTGGAAGCGGTGCCATTGAACGTGAGGGTTCGACTCTATGTTTGCGATTGTAGATGAAAGCCCCATGAGCAAGCAAATCGTCTATTGTATCTTGATGGGGTGTAAGAATGCGAACCATGAAGGTGGCCCCACGGTCGTTTCGGATTCTAAGTGCCTTAGAGATGGTGTATCCTTCAAATTTTAGCTCTTCAAGAACTTCCTCGTCTGTGTAAGACGGGTCTACGCCACGGATAACAAGAGAGAGAAGAACTGGCCTCCGAGGTGGAGGGGGTTGCTTGCGCGTTGAAGGTGTGAGATGGGTGATCTCTGCTTGTGCCCCAAAAATATCTATAGGGACTTTGTTGCGGATAGTCTTGTAAAGATCAGGATCTGTTGTTTTTAGAATGTATCCATTTCTGGTGTGCACAATTTCCTTGATGGAAGCTCGTGGAAGATATTTTCTCAACTGAAGAGTAACGAATTTCTCATTGGAGAACTTAGTATCGTAATTGCGGAGGAGGATAGAAAATGATGTCTGAACAGAAGAAGAAGCAGAAACTGTTGGTGCGCCTGTATCCATAGGATCAGTATCAGAATGCTCAGTATGTTGCTTTTTCTTTGGTGGTGAATCCTGTACACGGGCAGCGTAACTTGGCTTGAATTGAGGCGACCTGGATCGAACTGAGGTGGAAAACTCGATAGATGCTCCAGAAGTCTGAGAATCTCGGCGTTGGCGGGAGCCTGAAGAGCTGGGCTGTGATTTTGACGGCCCCTTCCGTTGCCCCACCTTGGTGGGACAAACGGAAGGTCCATCAACCACAGTAGGTAGATTTGGATGTCGACCAATATTTCGTTTTCTAGGTTTCGTGCCATGATCCGCCATATTGAGGTCTATCCGGTGGGACAATGCCCAGATAACAAAAGCAATACGATAGTGTATGCGTATATGATGAGATGAAGAGTAATGATATGATAACAAGGTCGGACTACCCGTTTGGATAGTAGTCCAGGTAAGACAGTTCCCCTATTAATGCAGTGACACTGTACACCCTTGGCTGAGATAAGTCTGATGAACAGTGTCTTGTAATAACGCGGGAAAAAGCCCAGGAACAGGAGTAGAAAGGATTTTCAAAAATCGTCACCGTTCTAAATAGGTGGCGCTTCAGAGGCAAACCTCTGGAAAAGTATGTTTAAAGGCGACCGAACTTTAGCCTATAACCTTAGATTTCAAACCTTTGATTTACGGTTATTTGTGATTTCATGTTTATAACAAAGACAAATATTTTTAAAAGAGTGTACTTTAAATAAATTACTTAAAGAAATATTTTTCACAAAGTTTATCCTTTCAAATTATTGTTCAAAGGCCTTTGCCTTTAATAAGTCTTCTCCGAAATAAATGCAAACGAATTTTTCTGCCATCTTTGGAGCTCTTTTAAACTACATTTATATGTTTGCGGCCAATCCTTTCGACAATGAGATCTCGGAAACTACAGGATCTAGAAAAATGACGTTTTCACTGATCGATTGCAAATTTCATGTAGATTGTCCAGTTCTAATTGAATATTTAAAAAAACATGGGCACTATTTCTTTGTTACATTTTTACGGGTACATTGGAAGTGTTGAAATTAAAAAAACTAAAGCATCACACCCTAAGCATTATACATTCCAACACCACACTGTTGTGTATAGGGGTTGTATATGTCTCAGGCGTTTGTTTCATGGCCAAATAATAATGCAAAAGGAAGGATAACCATTTCTCCAGTCTACGATGAACCTTTTTTTTGGGAGTGTTTTGCCCAATGAACACCATATATATAACTGACATTATAATTATTTGTGTATGCAATGTATTTGCTTTTTACATACTGCATGCAAGAAGAAAGAAAACACTAGTCATACATGAATTAGAAACTCCAACCGGAAGCAGGCTCAAATCTTGCAAACGGTGCGAGATACTGAGAAAAAATAATCGAAAAAAGTCTTCCCTTTATGATACCCCTTGGCTTTTTTTTTAAAAAAAATCAATACGTCTTTCACTTGTGTCTGTAAAGGGACATGTACAGATTGTAAGGAATGATAAGGAGATTTATGCTCATATGCGAATGATGCGCTGTGTAGAGAGCGCAGGTTCATCTAGTCTATCTATTAAAATGCTACAATAGCAATTCAAAGCGCTTTTTTTTCAGTACACGACAGGTTAGCTCCCTTTTTGAAGAAGTGAAGGTATTATGGTAAAGAAGTAAGGAATGGGTGGGCTAAGAGTAATTTATTTATTTATTTATTTATTTATTACTAGAACGAGGACATTACGATCTTTTCGATCATAATCATACTTGAATGGTGGGTGTAGTTTTAATAACATAAGAGCAGTAACATAATAACGAGTATAATTGAATACAACATAAATATAAATATGGTAATTATATATATATATATATATATATATATATATATATATATATATATATATATATATATATATATATATATATATATATATAAGTGAGGAAACAAAGCAAAACATGAGAACAATAGAAGTGCGAAAGGTAAAGGATGAGATAGATTATATAAATAGATGAAAAGAAACGTTATTTTTTATATATATGATTGTTATTATTAAGAAAATAAATAAGAAAATAATCAGACAGTATATTATAAGCAAAGAACATTAATGATCAAAACGAAGGATTAGGTACAGCATGCACGATATGTATGATATAGTAATGGGCGTGAATGATGTGGCGAGGTGCATACACAGGACAACACGTGGGTGATATTAGTTAGACAAATGAGCTTATCTTCAGCCTAGAGGCTGCTCTATTCAATGATGAAAACGAATGAGGGCCATGTTAATAAATAATGGTAATCACTGTGCTGGAAATTATGGGCGAATGAGAGGAAGATGTTCATGAATGACGTAATCGGCGATGATAAGTAAAGCGGGATCTAAAGGTGGTAGAGTATAGTGATATAAGGTGAAGAGAAGCGAAAGTGGAGAATGATAGTAACGGTGAGGTGTTGGGTGAAGTGCTAAATAACGCATTGTATCCTGAGGTAAAGGATGTCGGGTTTCGAAACGTCTGGTGATATATAAATATGTTAGCCGCAGCTTTTCAAGAAAGTATTGTAAGATCGGAAAGGTAATTTGGCGGAGTGTGCAATTAAAACAGTTATCGTGGGATATGAAAAGAACACGAGAAGCTGACTTCCAATACAAGGGCGAA
Organism: Thermobia domestica; assembly: GCF_964235325.1. Classification (NCBI taxonomy): domain Eukaryota; kingdom Metazoa; phylum Arthropoda; class Insecta; order Zygentoma; family Lepismatidae; genus Thermobia; species Thermobia domestica. Next base: position 199,643,718 of record NC_137456.1, on the reverse strand, counting down.
ACGTGTAAGTTGCCAGTACTGAAATTTAATGCATAAATGATAGATTTACTCTTAAAACAGTTCTAAGCGATATAGCCCAAGGCTTATCCTATGCCTGGCGTGTTATTTCAAATCATTTTGCTAATATGATAATCTTTGTAAGTCAAACAAAATATATATTATTTTAAATTCTGTTAAACTAACTTTTGTGACACACAGAGTTTGACCCTGGTTTAGCACATACGCAGTAGTGACCAACAGATTCCCTTTTGTTGTATGTATACCTTATGTAAATAAACGATCATCATCATTATATATTTTCTCTCTTATTCCATTTTGCAATTGTTAAATAAGATTAACAAAAGGTTGTAAGAACTAATAGCGTTATATTAACAAAGGTTCACCAAGTAGTTTATAAAATAATTTCGCCCTTATTTGTAATGGAATTGCAGGGGCTTATCGCCCAGCCTTGTTAGGAAGAAGAAGCATATACAGTTTATTGCATTGCAGATAGCATGCCCTACAGGGAAATTAAATCATAGGTCACACTCTATCACTGTACTACCAAACTAAACTAGTAATATTCCAAGACAAGAACCATTGTCTTATTCTACAAATAACACTAGACTAGTAACTGATAACACAATACGTGTACAGTAACCAATACATAGTCATTCAGGGTGTAGCCAGCAAGTTATTCTAGAGGACCTTGATTTTTACAAACTAAAAACTAATCAAAAGTTTCTTTCAAGATTATGAAAGAATTAATAACACATAGATACATATGTGTTTCAGAAGTACATATTATTATTATTATTATTATTATTATTATTATTATTATTATTATTATTATTATTATTATTATTATTATTATTATTATTATTATTATTAATAGTAGTAGTAGTTGTAGTAGTAGTATAGTAGTAGTAGTAGAAGTAGTAGTAGTATATTTCATATATGCTACATTTCTGAGACTTGAGTCTTGATAGTACGTAGAGTTAAAATCAAAGGTTATGTTACGGACGGCAAATGATGGCTTAACACCAAAAACACATTCCTGGCCGGGACCGGGGGTTAGTCTGTTTTATGTTTATTAAACGTGGTTAATAATTACAACAAATGAAGGATGTTTATAATAGAATGTGAAAGAATACAGTTTTAAAAGAATTAAACTACGTCAACATGTTAAAATAATTAAAAGAACCTAATTAATCAGTCACTTTGTACTCTCGTTTGCTTAACTGGATGAACCGAGGCCTAAAGGAAAAGAGTTTTCTGTCCAAATCTCATAAGCAGTGGGATATTTTAATATTATGGAAATTGACCCTCCTTTCCCTTAGAAGTGTAATTTTCAAGACGCTGAAACAAATAGTATTTTATTACTTTTAATTAAAAGTTCAAGTACCGAGTTTCACGCATCTAACTTAAACAAATCCTTCCTTAATTTATTTACATATTTTCTGAGTAAGTAATGAAGAATTCGAACATAAAAAAGTGCTCCCTTTGCTATTCCCTTTTATGTGTTCAATTTTCAGTTTTTTTTAAACAGGAAAGTTTTTATGCCAAGTTTCATTTTACTAGCTTTAGAAACTTGCGAGATACACTACCCTTTAAAAAAAATCTTGCCCCACTCTTCTTACGATACTTATTTCCAAAAATTCTTTCTTATGTCCTGCTTTAATATTTTATAATTAAAATTTAACGACTCTACTTGTAGTAGTATGCCCAAAAATCACCCATCTTTACTCTTTTACATAAGAGTACAGAAGATAAATACAATCAAACAAATGGACTTCCATGAACAGATTCCGATTTCTTATAACTAACTTATTCGTACATTTCCCACAAGCTATGGTTTTAAATTTACGCTCTGTCAAGGTCCAGGTTTCAAAAAGGAACTAACTGGAAATATAATAATATGTATTTGTGTACATGTGTAATATGTATAAATTTATTGTCTTATTTAAGCTTTCGTAATCTGGAAATAAACTTTCGATTTGCTTTTAATATATAAAAATCATGCTCCCCTAGAAAAATTTGCAGGCTACATCCCTAAATGACTATGTAGTAATTTCTGCAAAAATGGCACAGGACCTAAAATTTAGATCTAGTGCCTATATTTTTAGGACTTGTGCCGTTTAAGACTTATAAATGCCACCTACTGTATTGCATATAATGCAATACAGTGGGTGACATTTATAAGTCTTAAACGGCACAAGTCCTAAAAAAAAATAGGCACTTGTTCTTTGTTCAGTTTTAAATTTACTGCGTTCTTTATGTATACAGTTGGTATTTAATGTTCACTCGTGAAATGTCTAGTGAGCTTTTGTCCTAATTAAATAAACTTTGGTGGATTTTTGTCCTACTCTTAATAAAATACGCTCCGCTCAGTATATATTGCAATTCTGAATGTTTGCTTGGTTTCAGAAGTCTGGTAAAATATGCTTTTTAAACATTTTTTAAAGTTTTTTATTAATTATTTTTGTTTTAGGAATTTGTCTTGAGATTCTCGTATCTCCATTCGAAAGAAACGAATTTCTTAATTAAATATGTAATTAATTCTTTGAATGAAATACGTTGTATTATGTAATTCGTGTATAAGTGCAGAACAGATAGTGATAATAATAATCTTAGTAGTACAAATATAGCTGTTATTGTTGGAATTAGCTACGTTCGTAACATTATTGCCAACTAGTTGCTGCATCGTCGCAATTTCCTGAGGTGGTGGCAAATTTCAGAACTAAAGCAAGTGAATGAAAAAGGCACAAGACCTAAACGGCACAAGTCCTAAACGACAGAAGTCCTAAACGGCAGAAGTCCTAAAAATCATACCGCGGCACAAGTTCTAAACTGCAGAAGCCCTAAACTGCAGAAGTCCTAAAATTTAGGTCTAGTGCCTATATTTTTAGGAGTTCTGCCGTTTAGGACTTCTGGATGACACCCGGCACATCATGCTGCCTCAGTGATGGTTTGGTGGGGAGTGAGCTACTCGAGCACAACCCAGCTGTATTTTTGCGAACAAGGTGTTAAAACATCTGCCAAGGTATACCAGGACACAGTGCTAACACCTATAGTGTAACCACTGTCTGCTACCATGTTTCCTGGACAAAGGTGGACCTTCCAACAGGATTCCGCTCCAGGCCACACAGCGAAAACAACTTAGTACTGGCTGGAACGGAACGTCCCTCACTTCATTTCTACAACTGATTGGCCTTCTAGCAGCCCGGACCTTAACCCGTTGGACTACAAACTTTGGGCAGTCCTTCAGGCAAAGGTCTGCCATAAACGGCATCCATCTGTCGACAGTCAGAAACAATCCTTGACCCGAACAGTGAATAATTTTTCCATGGACAGTGTTGGGTAAGTTACATGTAAAAATATAACGCGTTACAAGTTACTTTACTTTTTCCTAAAATGTAACGCGTTACTTGCCCCCAAACAGTAACTGTTACTTTATTTCGAAAGTAACGCGTTACTAACGCGTTACTTTTAGGTCCGAAACTTAGAATATGTGAAAAAATGTTATCGCTTCAATTTTCCGTACTACTATTACTATCGCTTTTCTTCTTTTTATTATTATTATTATTATTATTATTGCACGTTCTGAATCGCCTAATGTAAATACCAGGAAAAATTTTTACTTGACAGCTAACACAACCAGCGAACGAGTGCGGGCGGCCGGTTTTGGAACTAAAATGCAAGCAGCAGTGTTTCTAACCGGACTACTTGTAATCAATCTATCTCAGTTCTGTAATCAATCTATCACAGTTCTGTAACCAATCTATCACAGTTCTTTCTGTCTTGTTCGTAATAAATCACTTCACGCATGTGTTCAAGTCAGGGGCGGAGCGATCGGGGTCTTGAGTAAGAAAATACTTTTGCATTGACATCATATTCGGGTGTACTTCAAAAGTTTGGTGAGAGAGAGAACTGATAATCTTTCACCGCCACACTCCTAACCGTCTCCCCAGGGATCCTGGGTCCACCCCCTGATTGAGATGGTACATAAAGATAATTTTGTCTAATCTCTGTCATTATTTAGCATGGTTTAGTAATTTAAAAAAAAAAAGATATCTCTGCCACATTTTGAAAACTTTCAAATAAAGTTTTCAAAATGTGGCAGAAATATCTTTTTTTTTTTAATACTAAACCATGCTAAATAATGACAGAGATTAGACAAAGTCATTTTTATGTACCATCTCAATCAGGGGTGGACCCAGGACCCTTGGGGAGACGGTTAGAAGTGTTGCATTGACGGCGGAGGGGGAGAGATTAAAATGGGGTGCCTGAAAATTGAAGGTTCCTTATAACTCCAGTAAAATTCAGACAAAATCTCTGAATTACGTAAAAAAGAAAATATACAAAATGCATTTTCAGGGTAACTCTTACAGCCATTACGTTATTCTAAGATTAATGTTACTTCTGAAATTGATTAGAGCGAATATGTATTTGAATAACAAAACCACTTTCATAAGTTTTTCAAAGTATCAAGTTTGAAAAGAACGAAGTTTGTCTTCCATTGTTATCTTATCGCTCAAAGATACCAGTGAAGAAGTAATTGGCTGGAAATCAATCGGCCGTTTCTTACATCAATATATAAAGAAGATGAGTGCCAATGTTAGATATGTCAGTTCAGTATTTTTAAAAAAGCCACCCAACCTCTTGCAACCATGCGTAGCGCATTTTAATACTTACACATGAAATAAAAATACAACTGAATAAAGACGACTGACTTTGCCTTTGAATTTCATATGTGAATAACAATATAGGACTTTTCAGATAGAGGACAGGGAGGAGCAGGTTTTATTAAACAAAATCGTACATCTGATATGTTTGAACTATAGGCAACTTGTGTTTACGGGCTAAACTCAGTCCTCTGAAGTCAATCGACAAATACCTTTAAGATGTTCAACAGAATAACGTATCAGCATTATTATATACTACAGACACAAATATAACACTAGGCTCCCAAGTTTCAAAATTATATTGTGTGTGAAAACAGTTAGTAGATTTAATTCTTTGTGACCTGATAGCTAAAACCTGAGAGAAATTCAGAGTTAGTCCAGATGTAATTTCTTTTCTCACAAATAAAATTTATTGTGTGCTGAAGCAATGATACTTACTCTTACACTACCCATACGCTGATGTTTTATCAATACTTTTATTCGAACTCTACCAAAGGGTTGGATTTCTATAATGATCCTAAAAGAAGGGTGCACTGAACCAAATTGTACAAATCAATCCCTAAAGGCAAGCTATCCAATCCCATAAATCTTTAAAAAATGAAGGAAAAATTTCTTCACCTCCTTTTTCCCCAAAGGGTTCATATTTCTCGAAACAAAAAAATGAAATTTCTTTATTTTAACGTCCCATGATTATGTTGATTATGCTAGAGGAGACAAATGATTAATCAAAGTGAAAGATTGTAAAATTAAATTTTGTTCTCTCAATGGGAATCAAACCCAGAACCACATAGAATAAAAGCACATGCGCTGGCCAATAGACCAGCGGAAAGGACTTTCAGTTCTCGAGAGGAAACGTTTCGAGATTCCTCCCTGGCTAAAACTCGAAAAAATAATTTATTTGTCAATCGATAAACATACACTTAAACAGCAGCATCATGAGACTTAACCTTAACTTGATTTAAACTTATAGTTACAAGATATTGCGCAAAACTCTAAGCTATCAACGCAAAATTAAAATTTAGTCACTCGCGTATTTACGATTTTATTTCGGGGAGGGCTTTGCTAACTTTCGGGGGGGCTTTGCCTGAAAATGTGAAAATTCTGCAAGATATTTCGTATACTTTACTATAGTAAGTAAGATTTCAGGGGGGCTTAAGCCCGGAAGCCCCCCTAAATACGCCACTGGACATTGTCATTCCTGCGTTTTACAGGCTGCTACTGTTTTATAATGAAATCGAATAAAACGTAATCAATTTTTATACATTCTGCTTAATACACGGTAGAAGCTCACTGAATTGTCAACTGTGCTATGCTGTCCTTAAATTGGTAATTTTCATTCATATATCATTATTCACAATACATCTGCATTACTTCAGGAATGGTTCACTACAATACATAGATAAGTTACGGCGTTTTTTATTAAGCGTAAAGAGATTAGACTATGCATAACATCTAAACTGCAACTTTAAAAAATCGTTGGATACACTGCAAAGTGAAACTCTCCGCTCCCCTGTCCCACCGCGCTTGCCAAGAAACTGATGTAAACACAACAGCAGCGCCATCCTCCCAAAACCGCACTGCTATCCTGGTCAGGTTATATAAGTTATTAATATTTTCATATAATGTGACATTGGCTAAAATGCCATACTGCGTTACTCGTAGGGATGGGCTAGGGTAACCAGACGTACTGATTTTCACAGTACAGTACTGTTTTCCATAAAGCTGTCCTGCGTGTTGCGAAGATGCCTAATAAATCGAGAAATATCCTTCTTCTTTAAAATGTCCTGCGAAATGTCCAGAGTTAATTTTTGTAATATCTTAATGTTTCATTCTTTATTCACAATATTTTGAATCAAACACACTCTTTTTCTGAATGATGAACCGCTGTGTTTTTTAACACTCCTCAAAAGACTAGGGATGGAGAACAATCAACAAACCATTTTTTACAATACATCGCTTTTACTGAGAAGGGCTTGTTGAGATATCGGTAAAGTAGGATTTTTTTTTTTTTTTTTTGAACTTATGACAGTGATGCTAACTAAGTTAAATAGAAGTTCCCTTGTGCCGGTCTAAATTTTCTCTCATGTCTTAAAATAATACCACGCTTCGAAATTTATTATTATTATTATTATTATTTAGCCCAACACGAACTTTGACTGTACGTTCATAAAATAAATCAATTTGTTATTCATCAAAGCATTTGGAGTTGTGTTTAATTCCTTTAATACTTTTGTTCAGTGCTTCTTTTTAACAAAAATGTTTATTAACTTAAGGTTAACATTAAATGAAATAATGATATGCGTGTTGCCGACGCAGTAAGATATCATATACTATTACACTTGTGTCCTACTTTTCGATTGTTAGAATGTGGTCATCCTACGATGGGCACGAGCGAGTACGAGCGAGTATTCTTTGAAACTCGATTCGATTAAAAACAGACATCTTTGAACTCGATTCGAAAAATTTCCTCCAACTTGACTCGGAATTCGAGTCGAGTCGAGCCAAATCTGGTGTGTAGTTTCGAGTATTCTCTTCAAGTATCTTGCATAGAAAATATAGGTTATCAATGATTATAGTACTACTACTAGTACAACTTTCATTATTATTATTATTATTATTAAATAATACGGTAATTATAATTATAACAACACTGTGTTTAAACATGAAAGATACGCGGTCTGTATTTGAATACTAAAAAACTAGTTGATTGCCAACCTCGGTAGTCGTGAAGTCTAGGAGTCAGGGATATTGTTCACGAACTTCTGAATTCGGGTTTAGGTTGAGTATTCGGGCTCGAGCCAAACATTGTTAAAAGTTATAGGGCACTGGCCAAATATCTTCAAAACTGTTCGGCCCGGGTTTACAATTGTCAACAACTTCAGCAGCTCGGCTCACAGCTCACTCACTATCGAGCCGAACCGAGAAGTGAGCCGAGCCAACAGCTCACCGAACCGAGCAGATGGCTCATCCTAACCAAGCCAGCTCGAGCCGATGGTTCACCCCAAGCGAGCCGGCTCGAGCCATCGGCTCAGTTATTACTTCCCAACTGAGCTTCTTATTAAAAAATCTCTTGTGGTCTCGATATCGAGACGAGAAGATATGCAAGCAGTGTTTCCTCTCGTAAGCAACATTAAAAGTATTCCATATTACTACTTAGCTTACATTTCTCATGGCTTTCGCTTTCCAGTGTAATCAGGCCATGATTTCAAAACGAGTTAAAACGTAATAATAATAATAATAATAATAATAATAATAATAATAATAATAATAATAATAATAATAAATATAAGTATTCCATATATATAGAAATGCTTTTGACCAAGCACACAAGAAATTACATTTCGTCCATTCAGCACTATCATTCTTTTGTCACTCACAATTATTAATATTCATATAGTAAATATCTTATAATTCTTATATTTTAAAATCAATTGACAGGGCTCTGATTGCTTTTATGAGAAATAAATCTTTGGTTTTATAGATCCTACGCAGTGGTGATGATCGTGCGTCGTTTCGGTCCTATGCCGTTTCGGTCCCTGCGCCGTGTCGATCCTGTGCCCTTTCGGTCCTATGCCGTGTCGATCCTGTGCCGTTTCGGTCCTATGCCGTGTCGGCTCTATGCCGTTTCGATCGTACGTATTTTATGCATATAACTTGCACAGGCATAGAATCGACAGGAGTTTATAATTTGTAAGAGCAAAGACTAAACAGATAATAAAAATATTATTTTTTTTAGGCGCATGATTAAAAGTTAAATTATTTCAGAGCAGCGGCGTAAGAGCAAAACGGCACAGGACCGAAACGGCATAGGATCGACACGGCATTGGAACGAAACGGCACAGGATCGACACGGCACAGGACCGAAACAGGTTTCTGAGCTGAATTGTCGGTCGTATGCCGTGTCGATCCCGTGAAGTGTCGGTCCTGTGCCGCATCCCCATTTTCAAGACAATAGGTAATGTCAAAATTGATTATAAAATTCCCTACATTACTGCTTTTAAGAAATAGAATTTACTTGAAAGTATTTTTTATGCATCAAGGAGCATACAGACAATACTTACGAAACCTTTCCAAACAAAAATAAAGAATAGTAATACAGGTGTAAGAATGACATTTCTTCTTACTTTGATATCGTGATTAGTTTTAAACATACATTGTAGTTTAATTGTTTCTCACATACAAAAACCAACAATTATAATAGTAAACTCCTCAATCAGATTCATCGATTGATTTTGCGCTAATTGACTGTGCTACCGAATTCTCTCGTGTTGTACCTCCGTTCTACTACAAGACAAGATTTTCATTACGATCGTGTTCCAATTTATCTTTCTTAATAGATAATTTTTACTGTTTGCTTTATTTATACGGAGACTGCAGATATAACAAATGTCAGAAACATTATTTTAAATGTTTTGTTTGTGGATATGAATCCACATTGTTCTAACTGGTAGTGACGTAGAGGTTTCACATGTAAATTGAAGTGCAGAATTCCCTCCTTGTCTAGAAAAATGCCTTTTTCAACAGAGTTGGTAATTTTTGTAATTTAGGTAAAATTAAAGCCTTTGGTTCTAATTTATTTTTCTTAAAGTAATGTTGAACACACACACTATAAAGATGTTTGTCATTAACCTTTCATACTGTGGAACCCTTTCGAAAGTTCGAACATGTAAGGAAAATGAGATATTTCCAAACAACGTTAGATTAAAGAGATGCGTCAATAATTTTGCTCATACTTGTACATAAATCTGAGACAATTGCTTTTCTGAGGTAGATCAATGTTAATCTAACGTCCACAATTGTATTCACGTATTACTTAACAATTACTTTTATTTGCTTAAAGGAACGAGAAGCAAGCGCAAAATGTCTTATTTATTTTTGCGGCACGTGGGAACATTATTGTGCGAAGTGATGTAAATATACATAAGAGGAAGCTGTTGAAATTCTAATAAGGAATATCATTACAAGAATATATATTTCTTGTAGTCGTCGGATGTTATTAACTCAAAATGAATAAGGGTTATTTTAAGATAGTGAAATATCATCAATTTTCTTGCATTTTAAATATCGTAATTTCCCTTCCTGGCAAGAGGAAGAATTACTATGAAATCTATCCAGAAGTAACTTTTTCGGGTCTAATTTTAAAAGAGAGCAACATTTTTGTTTACTTTAACGTCCGATGATTACAATTCCAAGCTAAAAAAGAATATGATAATGAGGTGGATGATAACGGTAGAAAGAAGAAACTGGAGAAAACGAGAGAAGTGCGGAAATACCCACACTCATGATGTTTGCTCACCACAGACTCCAAAGCTAGAAGTAACAAACAAATGATTATATCTATATATTTTTAAATAAAGATTCATAATTTTAAAGATTTTTCTCATCATGTTCGTATGTTTATTTTGAACATTAATTACAGAGCTACTCCCATGAAAGACTTTGAATTAAATACCTTTCAAACCTCTTTATCTATTTTTTTTTAAAATTATATCAATTTAAAAGCCCAACTTGAAGAAATGAAAGAAAGAAATTTAACTCGCCTTATGAGCAGCAAAATTTATTCACGTTTGGTTTCTTTTCTGCTAGTTTGTAGTACTGATATTACAAGAAAAAGTGATTGTATTTTATTTCTTGAACTATCCAATCCATTTAGAAACAAAGACTAATTTCCTCGCGGCCTCCTACGTAAAAGACGAGTCAGAAGAATCACATATCACGCGAGAAAAACAGTAGAATATTTTCAAATATTCTTGCTTTTACTCTGTTGATATCGATGGCTTTATGGTAATTACTCCTTCGTTTTTGCTCCAAGGAATGCAATGGAAAAGGTATGCTTTCGGAACAGTCGAATTGGCAGTGAAACAATTAGCAAATCGCGGAAGCAGATAATTATTCATTGTAGTCTATTTGCATAATAATTCATGTCGTCTAGCATAATTGATGTTCGGTCGTTCACAGGAGCTGACTGTGACACTGATCACTATCTTGTAATAATAAGAGAAAGACTATCGTTGAGTAAAGGAAATATTCAACATTTGGAAACACGGAGGTTTAATTTCAAGAAATTACAGGAGAGCCAGGTGAGGGGGAATACGAAATTGAAGTTTGAAATAGATTCTGGGTTTCAGGAGATTTGAGTACACTAGTGATTAGGATACCTGGATTGAAATTAGAGATATCATTGCAATTTCAGCAAAACAAAAATTGGGGCACATGGAAATACGAGGATGGATTAGAATGTTCCTGGCCTGACTTACAAAATTAGAAAATATTTGGATAAGTTATGTATTATTTTTCCACGTTCGAGATACGTTTACACCTCCTCTCCGGTAACACTTCTATACTACTTTTATAAAATGATTCCTCGAGCCCTGCAAAATATCACAGTATAGCACTTTTCATCTCTGCATCTGAAGGAAATCGCTGACCACCCAAAAACGTTTCAGGTTTCTAAACATTTGGAAGTTCCAAGGGGCCAGATCAGGCGAATACAACGGGTTGCGTACGGATGCAACGGACGAGTGAACGCGCACATTGTCCTAGTGAAATAACACCTTTCAGCAACAGCATTCCTGCTCTTTTAATTCTCATTTCCTCCCCGAACGTCGCAGAATGGTGCAGTAGTGTTCAGAATTAACAGTTTTCCCATTTTCAAAGAAATCAATTAGGATAATGTCGCTACCATCTGAAAAAATTGATGCCATAGTCTTGTTTCGGACAAAACTTGTCTTACTTCCTTTGGGACAGGAAATCTATGTCGTTTCCATTACTTTCTTCCATTCGAAACAATGTTGACTTGATTCCGATGTATGATGGTGTAGCCACTTATCGTCCAAAGTCATAAATCTGCCAATAAAATCCTCCGAATCACTTTCAAACAGGTACAAACTTTCACGGGAAAGAATGAGTCGATTGCGTTTGTATTCAAATGAAAGCAACTTGGGTACCCATCTCGCGGACACCTTAGAAAACTGTAATTCGTTTACGATAATGTTCTGTGCTCGCTCATAGGAAATACTCAGTCTCAGCTATGTCTTAGATTCTGCGGTCATTCAAAATCAGGTCACAAATTTTATTGACGTTTTCTGTACTGGTTGACGTTGAAGGCCTGCTACTGCGGGGATCATCTTCAATGCTGTTTCTGCGACGCTTAAAGTCAACTACCCACTTTTCACCATGGAATGGGAGGGCCTTCTGGTGTCTCTACCATGTTTATATGAATTTCTTGTGGTGTTAAGCCATTTCTATACAGGTCCGTAATAACAGCTCGATACTCAATTCTCTCCATGTCACACATATCCGTCACTTCCGCCAACTTAGTGCCTCATACTATAAACTCCTCACATGAAACAATAGAGAAATGAAATTTTACAGAGTAACTACCAATGGATATACCTACGCAGCTAATGTATACATACATAAAATAATTGTTTCCTTCAAAATCAGACAACGAACTTTCCAAACACGCCTCATATATAGGAACAAACTATGGTTCGACCAGAAATGCGCTGAACTAGCGGAGAAGAGAAAGCAGGAGAAACTGATAACAATACAAAATCCTAACGATCTATATATATAAAAGAGAACGTACAAATCCTTTGTCCGCTCATCACGCTAATACGGCTGAACCAATTTCTTTTATTTTTGGGGGGTTATTAGGATTTGGACCCTAGATGGTTTTTATCATATCACTTTAATTTTCAATTACCAGTGTCTTGAGATAATTGACCATTCAGGTGTCCATTACGTACAAATCCTTTGTTAGTTCATCATAGGTATAAAAATAAACGTATTTATATGCAACCCGCATGACCGTGTCACTCGGCGGGTTAACATACATGACAGGCGTTATAATGGTTTTTATCATATCACTTGAAAGCGAAAAAGTAAAAATTATCTAAGTAACAAAGTTTATTGCGTTCGGGGGTGACCGCAGCGAAGCGGGGCGGGTTAACATAAATGACAGGCGATATAATGTTAACATTTACTGCAATCTTCTATGGTTTTTATCATATCACTTGAAAGCGAAAAAGTAAAAATTATCTAAGTAACAAAGTTTATTGCGTTCCGGGGTGACCGCAGCGAAGCGGGGTGAACGCTGCTAGTATAACTAAACAAAATTTCGTTGATATCAGATGAGAAATTTCCAAAACGTTTAGAGAAAGGAAACGAGATTTTTTGAAAATTAAAATTAATGAACTTAAAAATAATAGTAAGAGGAAAAACATTCAGGACATGCATAAGGGCACCAACAAATATGAAAGGCTATTGCTTAACATGCGAAGGAAAAACAATGTTCGTGGAAAAATGGAAATTCACACCCCACAACAATTCCTACCCTAGCCGAACGCAAATAAAAATCGCTATAAAGAAATTAAAGAAAGACAATTCTTCGGATGTAGACGAATTTCCTAGTGAGTTATTTTAATGGAGGAGACCAATTGTGGAACACAAACGCCCAAGGTGGAGCAAGGAGGAACTGCCACAACAGTGGAAACAATCAATTATTGATCCAACTCTTAAGAAAGGCGACAAAACTGATAGTAACCATAATCGAAAGCATTTCTCTTCTGTCAACATCCTATAAAATTATTTCAAACATTCTATTAGCAAGATTGATCCCACTCGCAGATAAAATTGTTGAAGATTATCAGTGTGGATTTAGGCGAAATCAATCAAGTATCCACCAAAGGTTTACAATTCGACAAATATTCGAAAAGAAATTGGAATACAATACCTCTGCACATCAATTAATAGATTATCAATTAGAAAAGTTATGACTTGATTACGAGGGAAACACTGTACAACATTAATACAGAATTTAAAATTCCGAAAAATCTACTTACATTAAGGTGTATTATCTGTCAGGAAAGTAAATGTACACCTGTTTTTTGAGTCTGGCATTCCTGCGCTCGATCCATGGAGAGTATGAGAATTAAATCAATCAAATGTTTACTCAGAATCAAGACGAAAAGTCTAATCTGAATAAGATATTGCAGAGGGGCACAAGCTGTGAATACGAATAGTGCATAGTGTAAATAAAGGACTACACCGAAAGAGAGAAACAACTGCTAAACAGAGAAAAAAGTAAACATTGTCGAAGTGGGAACATAAAATACAAATACGACAAATATGCCAACAACTAAGCGTTTAACAAGCAACGATCTTGGCATAGTGGTTAAGGAGCTAGATTACAAATCCAAACAACGGCGGTTCGAATCTGCTCCAAGTAGTATATTTTTATTTTCTTTTAAATAATACATACAGCACATGAAAGGTGGTAAAAGAGAGCCTATTACCGGTTTAATATCTTAAGTGAAAACGAGTTAAAAATTTAGGTGAAATTTATTATAGAAGTGAGACAATGAAAATGATTATGATGATTATGAGTTTATCGTCCCGTTCAGCAGCGAGGCTATATGAGACGTGGACCTGCTGATTAACGTGGAATCCGAACGACATGAGCTCCCGTCGGGAAACGAACCCGGGCCTCCCACGCCAAAGGCGCGTACGCTAACCGCTTAGCCACGGAGGAGCTCAACAATGAAAATGAAAATGAGGAAGCAAGTATATTTATTAAGGGGTTGTATCAGAATCCAAGTAGTATATTTTTTATTTTCTTTTAAATAATACATACATCACATAAAAGGTGGTAAAAGAGAGCGTATTACCCGTTTAATACGTTAAGTGAAAACGAGTTAAAAATTTAGATGAAATTTATTATAGAAGCGAGACAATGAAAATGAGGAAGCAAGTACATTTAATCAGGGGTTGTATCAGAGGGTAGTGACCGGAAAAACTGGAAATTTTTCCGAATTTCGCCCATCTGAGTCTCTACGATAGGCAAATTCCTTCAGAAATGTGTGTATTGCACTGAGAGAGAGAGAGCGAGAGAGAGATACTCCCGAAACTGAGAGTGTTGTGCTTCAATTCAAATCAACGAGATGACAAATAGACGCTTACATAATAAGAATGCCGAATACAAACAGCCATAAAACAGCAATGTAATAATTGCAAGCGTTATCACCTAAGATTCCAAGATCCGAGCAACATATCTGTAATATCCCGAATGCCAAAATATTGTGACTTACACAACTCCCCCTCTCCCCAAATGCGTTTTGTGAAAACAATCACAAGTTTTGGGATGAGGGACCATATTGAGACTACAATATTAAAATATATAAGTAGAGTTTTAGCAGATTCATATTCAGTTATTTTTTTCCACAACCAGTTTTATTGATATTCAAGACAGCAAAAGCACTATATTTGTTAACGACAAAGCGAAGTTATTGCAACACTGCGTTACACAGTGAATCATGCATATTACACTCGTGAGTTTCGCTCTGCAGAGGCTAGCCACCGAGGCACGCTGAATAACGCCTGAAGGAAGCAGCGAGGACAGATTGCGATACAGTGAACGGAACAAGCAATGCATTACAGACATATCAAGAGAGAAAAAAGAAAGATCACTCTTTCCACACTTCATGCTGTAGTTCTAACTTCCATTTCCTCATCAAAGTTACATGCCTAGACTATTATACAATTCCATTACACTTAATCCAGAGCCTTAAAACAGCTTTGTTCTACGAAGGGAAACGTAGAACACTACACTTAGATATACCTTACATAGACAGTTAAGTAGTAATCGAAGAATGCAATTAACCCCTGATGTTAAGTGAAAACTTGGTAAAAATTCCACTGATATTTATTGGAGAAGTGATACAATGAAAATAAGGAAGCAAATATATCTAATCAGGGGTATGAATCAGAGGGCGGTGATCGATAAAAGGAAATTTTTCCGAATTTCACAGATGTGAGTCTCTATAATAGGCAAACTCTTCAGAAATGTGCCTATTGCAGAGACCATCATATTCCACCGATTGCGCTAGTCAAAGTTAGTTTAACAATAACAAATAGTGTAGTGTTTTTTTCTTTAGAACGATAAATTAAAAAGTGCATACTGCAGATGAACGAAGTGTTTCGAGTGTCCTAGTAATTTCCTTGCTCTTTCCTAATTAACATGCGTAAATCGTCTCTATCATGATACAAGTGTTTGCGTCCGCTTTCTTAAGGATTGCTTATTTAGTATAAGAAGTCACGCTGATTCTTAAATAACATACAATGAAGTAAAGTTACAGAAATGATATCGTATTATACAGTAATTTCGCCGTGCAAGTTCAATAGTGTAATAATAATAATAATAATAATAATAATAATAATAATAATAATAATAATAATAATAATAATAATAATAATAATAATAATGATTATTATTATTATTATTATTATTATTATTATTATTATTATTATTATTATTATTATTCATCGGTCCTGCGCGGAAAGCGAGAATTAAATCAATCCCATATGTAGTCAAGGTAAGGAGAAAAGCCTAAACTGAATAAGACATTGAAGCGAGTCACAAGCTGAGAATAAGAATAGTGCATGGCGTAAATAAAGGACGACAAGGAAAGAGAAATCCAGAAACAGCAGGTAAACGGAGAAAAAAAGAGTAGAAATTGTAGAAGTGGAAACATAAAATACAAATACGAATAGGGATGAGCACGAGTCGGGTCAAAATTCTACTCGACTCGAGTTCAATTCGAGTCGAGCCAAAGGTAATTTTCTTGAGTTGCGAGCCAAGTTGCTGTTTTCAAGGTCGAGTTTCGAGTTGAGTCGAGTTTGATATGGCTCGTTCGCTCGTTCAGCTCGTTTTAACTCGTTTTGAGATAATGCTCTGATTCTACTGGAAACCGAAAGCCACGAGAAATGTAAGCAGTAATGTGGAACAATTTTAGCGTTGCTCACGACAGGGGTGCATCTCGTCTCGTAATTTTAGTGCATCTCGGAGGGCAATTTTAGTGTATCTCGTCTCGTCTAGATAACGAGAGGACAAGAGTTTTTTATTATTATTACGAGACAGCTTCAAATGTCGTAACCACCATTATAAGAATATACTGTAGTTATTAAAATCAAGGCAGAGACCTGCACGGTCGAATTCTTGAGCCCAAGCAGAAGCCCAACCCGGGTAGTGATATCAACCGGCTCGGCTCGTATCAACTGAGCGAACAGCTTGAGTCAGGTCGGTCGGGATGAGCCCTTGGCTCGGCCCAATTGAGCCGATGACCTGAGCAGGCTCAGTTGGAACGAGCCATCGACGGAGGGAAAGGGTTCCGTATCTTCAAGACACACCTCTGCAACTACGAAAATTTTAAACTAGAGCGTTCCACTGAAGTTTCATGTAGAAAGTATTCTACTGTTTCAAGGAAAGTAACTGTAATAAAAATAACAATATCACGCAACAGTAAGGCATATAATAAATTAATTTTTAGGATATGCAGAGGTAAATATAAAAGCTTTGCTACAAAAATACCTACAGGGGCCGCGGTGGCTCAGTGGTAGAGCGCTCACCTCTGGTGCTAGGGGTCTCGGGTTCAAACCCTGCTCCCGCCAAGTGAACTTTGTGGTGGACAAACACCGTGTGCGTGGGTTTTCTCGGGGTTCTCCGGTTTCCTCCCACTTTCTTCATTCCACCATTTCATTCATTACTCATCATCACCGTCTCCTTTAGCCTAACCGGCATAACCGTGGGACGTAAAACTCAAAAATTTCATTTCATTTTCAAAAATACCTACAAAGACAATAATTCAATGAACTCTGAAATACAATGTAACGAAATTGCCTATGAGATTCAATCTCCAGAGCAATTGTTACTTAAAGAATGGATATACATTGTTTCGAGAAGAGAGACAAGACGGGAAATGTTTGCGATAGTTTTCGTCTCGTCTCGATTTTGATCTCCAAAGCGAGACAAACATTTTGAGTTAGCCTTATCCCGTCTCGAATGTAAAATGTTAATTCTCATGTTATTTTGTTTGTTTTAGAAACGAGATTAGAAATTCCTCTTCTCGTGGGTAAAATTAAACAAAACCGAAATATTCTTTCCAAATGTCACGTTTCTGCTTGTAATGGTATGACCTGAGCGATAATTAGCTCCTAGCTTTTAATCTTCTACGAGATAATAATAATTATTATTAGTTTATTATTATTACTATTATTATTCTGAAGATTTGATAGTTCAAGTATTGAAACATCCGAGTTTTCAAATATCTGAATATAATAAAACGTATGTCATCGCCGATCAATCGCAATCAAAAACCCTAAAGCAAAAAAAATATTTGACGTGGATTCGAACAAACACCTTGACCACTCAACCGCGATCGGTACGCGGTAAACGATTCGTATTTGGTCCGGTTACGTTAGGTTTCTTTGTCTCCACTTGCAAAATTGTATGTTATATTTCTTCGATTCGAAACATCTTTCGTGTTTCTTTTGTGAATAATCTTCGCCAAACTTTATATTAATAACTTGAGTTGATCTTAAACCTTTGGTTCACAAGTTTGTTTTTTCTCCACACGAAACTACAGATACACAGATTTAAATCTCATACTTTGCATTTATTTCAAAGCAGTAGCCATTACCTGGTCAAAGACTTATGTCTGCCACTTTACAGATTAACCAACAGAAATTCATTTTCCGGAAGCAAAAGTTTCACTTTCCGGATTTCGGAAAATTATGGAATTCGGTGAAATTCCGGGGAAAATTCCGAAACTCGGAAAGAATCCGGATTTTTCCGAATTTCGGAATGTTTACGAAATCAGAAATTCCTAAATTCCGGATTTTTTCCAAAATCGTGTTTTCCCGAATTCCGGAAAGTATAAATTCCGGAATTGGCCATCCCTAGTTTACACACAACCTTTCAGAACACTAAACTAATAGCTTTCTATAAACAAAGAAGTAATGCAAGGCATTTTGTATCCTGCAATACGTCATGTATTAAAATCCGACAGCAGTTTCAGTATCTAACCAGAAATTGAATATATCTAGCTACTGGAAGTTGAGGTATGAAGAGTTGTATTGTGTCTTATCTTTTTGTGTCTTATACAACCCTGCAAACTACTGAATGTCTATACGGCTTTCGTTAAATCCAAGTTGTAGTATTCACAGTTACGTCCACTTGTGTCTATATGATCGGGTTAGTAAAGTATCGGGTAGATATGATAAGATTACTAAGTCTTTCTCTGCTCTCCCGTAAAGTTGTGATACGATCTACTACAGGATACAGAACTAATTATCAATTTAACCAAAGTTGTTGTATTACTACACATCTGCTTCCGCCTCTGTCAACTCTGGTCGATCTCGTTGACGCGACATGTTTGCTTCCTATACCCTTTTTTTTCGTTTACTGAACTAAACAGTAACTATTCTGAATTATATTACTGCGCATACCTCGTAGACAAATATTTCTTCTTATGCCAATAATTTCCGTTTCGTCCAACCAATATTCCGTTCCTTATTTCCAGCATGAACCTCTTTTTACATTATATGGAGAGCATGTAGGTCTAAATATCTCATGTATTACATATAGCATGTAGATTTAACTACTACATGTGAGCCCTTTGTCGACTTCCAACAAAGAAGGAACACGTGATCACAATATAGAACCGACGGAAATGATAGCTGTTAATACATAGTAATCCCTAACGATACAGTGGGTGATTGAACAAAACACTGGCTTCTCGCGCCGGCCACCCGAGTTCGAATCTATCTTGGCCTTTTTTATCCAGTTGAGAGAAAATATTGTTTCTTTTCGGTACAGGTAGTCACTCTTTTCAGATGTTCTGTCCTTTGCATTTTAAAAAAAGAAAACTGTCTATTCTTATTCGTTCTACGAATGATGGATCTTCTCTTTGATTCCATGTCAAATATGCGCAGGTAGTGAAAGACGCTGTTGATAATAATAATAATAATAATAATAATAATAATAATAATAATAATAGTAATAATAATAATAATAATAATAATAATAATAATAATAATAATAATAATAACTATTACTAGCTGACCCATGCTTAAATTTCGCACAATATAACTTAATATTATTATGTGAAAATAATTAAGGGCGCTGGCGTACCCCTCATATTTTTTCATGCGCCTTATGGGTCCACAGTGCCCAACGTTGGTCCCATCCCTCTACCACCTCCTGCTCTCGATATCAATTATTGACATTTTGCCTGTGGAGGCCTCTACTGTGGCAGCATGACTCCACATGACGATGCCCCGAAGGACGGTTGGGTTGAAATCGCTTATTTTCATTTGTTTACTTTTTAATCAAGTTGTGGGGGCTATCGCCTCGACATATTTTTTTTCGATGGGCTTATGAGTGCATATTGTCCAACGTTGCTCCCATTCTTCCACCACCTCCCGTTCTCTAGATACAAATTATTAATATTTTTCCTGTAACGGAGATATGGCGTTTCAATCATTAAGTTTCATAAAGAATTGAGGAAGATACGGAGTTGCCATAAACAACACCTTTTAGTGATTATAATTATTATTTTACTTATCACTAATGTTGCTTATCACTATTTCCAATGCAATGTGTTACTAAAAAAGAAATTAAATTATACTCCTCGCTATTTACGCTCTCGAACGTCAAATACTTGATTTATAGCTTTCTGTATTAGAGGAAATCACATTTATTATACTATTCTTTCAAATAAAACGTTTCACAAGTTACTTCACTTTCAATGTGTAACTTCACATCATCACTAACAATCGTATTGTTCCAATAGGAAACTATTCCCCTCC
Source organism: Thermobia domestica (assembly GCF_964235325.1). NCBI lineage: Eukaryota > Metazoa > Arthropoda > Insecta > Zygentoma > Lepismatidae > Thermobia > Thermobia domestica. The sequence continues at coordinate 199,623,406 of NC_137456.1, read as the reverse complement.
CAAAACCTGAGCCTGGCCGTAGCGGAAGGACGTGAGCCTTCTTTAAGTGACTAATCGGATCCAATATTTCGAATAAAAGCAGATAAATCCCTCCACACCAATATTTCAATAAAAGAGGAAAAGTCACTAAAACATTGTGAATACCCATTTATGGGCCAAATTTGATTCCTTGGAACTTTTTGAAAGTTTGAACTACCGCCATTTTGAACATTTACATCTGATTATTATGGTTAACGCATTCATCCAAGATATTTCAACAATTAATGTTTGTGCCAATTTTAATCTCCATCCACTAAAAGTTACGACAGTTGTTGCGTTCACAAAAAGCGTTATTTTTATATATACAGAGAGAGAAAAAGAAGGAGTGAAACTTTCGATCTGAGAATGGTTGAAGGTTTTCGTCTCAGAGGGTCATGTTCGGCAAAAGTGCATAGAAATTTTGCAGCATTTCTGACTTGATGGTCTCTGCAATAGGCACATTTATTTAAAAAATTGGTTTTGTAGACTCACATGTGCAAAATCGGGAAAGTTTCGTTTTTCCGAACACTGTGCTCTGATACATACCTCTGATTACATTACCTACTTCATGGTTTTCATTACTTGAATTCTCTAATAAAAGTCAATGGAATTTTTAGGCCATTTTCACTTAACATATTAAACGAGTAATATGATCTCTTTTACCTCCTGTTATGTGCACGACTCGTTCGGAGAAGTAATACTCCAGAAGTAGAAACTAAACACACGGTTCTGATTGGTTGGTATTATCCGCTTCTCGCCATGCAGCACACATATAGCAGAAAGGAAGATCCTGTCGCCGTTTGAAGCCGAGTGTTCTAGTGTATGGGATATTATTAAAGAATTTCGCTTTTGGCTCGGGTTCAAACCCGGTAGTAGGTAATTTTTTAAGAACATTTTTTTCGTCTCATACTCTCCGCGCAGGACCGAAGGATTATTATTATTATTATTATTATTATTATTATTATTATTATTATTATTATTATCATACTTTTGAACTTGCACGGCGAAATTGCTGTATAAAAACGATATCATTTCTGTAAATTTTACTTCATTGTATGTTATTTAGTTTATTAGTGGGCACTAAATTGTGTCCAGGTCATCGAATAAATTAACTTCGGTATGCAATTTTGGTGGAAATATCATTACACGAAGAATATTAACGGTACGTTCCAAACATCAGGGCTGAATTTAGCAATATTTAGCTTATGATGTTGCATGAGAAGATAGTATAGGGGTGAAGTGCTGCACTTCTGAGTAATAGAGCTAATCAATATAGATTCAAATCCTTTTCAAGTTATTTTTTTCAAAGAAATCGTGAAGAATGAAAAAACACTACACCATTTGTTTAACAAACTTTGGCTAGCGTAATCGGTGGAGTATGATGGTCTGTACAATAGGCATATTTCTGAAGATGTTTGCCTATTGTAGAGACTCACATGTGTGAAATTCGGGAAAATTTCGTCTTTCCGATCACCGCCCTCTGATACATACCCCTGAATAGATATACCTGTTTCCTCGTTTTCATTGTTTCACTTCTGTAACAAATATAAATGGAATTTTTCCCTCGTTTTTACTTAACTTCTCAAACGGGTAGTATCTTTTACCACCTCTCACGTGCTATATGAATTATTAAAAAAATCATTGTAGTTGGTGTGGTTTCGAACTTACGTCCTTTGGATTTATACTATAGCGTCTTAGTACTACACCAGGATCTTTGCTTGGCAAGTGTTTAGTTGTTGGCATATTTGTTTGTATTTGTATTTTGTGTTCCCACTTAGACAATTTTTACTCTTTTTTCCCCGTTTACCAGCTGTTTCTGAATTTCTCTTTTGGTGTCGTAATTTATGTACACCATGCACTATTCGCATTCACTGTTTGTGCCCCTCTGTAACGTCTGAATCAGATTGGACTTCTCTTCGTGCCCCTCACTAAACATTTGATTGATTTAATTCTCATACTCTCCATGGCTGCAGCACAGGAATGCCAGGCTCAAAAAACAGATGTACATTTCCTTTCCTGACAGATAATACAAATGAAAATTGAAAAAGAAAAATTTAGTTTAATGTCCCATGATTATACATCGAGCTTAAGGGAGACACTGATGCTGAGAAATGAATGAAAGTAGGAGGAAACAGGCGAACTCCGAGAAAATCCACGTAAACGGTGTTTGTCTACCACAAAGCTCACTTAGCGCGAACTGAGATCGAACCAGGAGCCAAAAGTGAACGTTCTACCACTGAGCTACCGCGGTAACTCGTCTGTTTAAAGGAATCTTAAAGTATAGTTTGAGTGGGAAAATTATTGTTCACGAGCTTCCACGTCGAGAATGGCCTGAAACAAAAAGATGCGTTGTCGCGATTATTATTCAGTTTTGTTCTAGAGTACACTCTAAGGAAAAACAAAGACAACAAACAAGCCCGAGGGGTGAATGGTATTGACCAGGATATAATGGATGCTGATAATGTAAATCTGATATGGGATGATAGAAAAACAATAGAAAGAAATGCAGAGGTCTTATTAAACGCCTTCAGGGACATGGGTAACTAAATTCTGAATCGTAATATTGCCAATTAAGGATGATTCAAAATATGTAATAATGCTTTTGACAAAGTGGATAATATCAAATACATAAAATCAATATGAACAGACCAAAATCATTTCCACGCAGACATTAAATATCGACGGAAAGCATGGAATTCATGTTATTATTCAGTTCAAAACCTTTTGTCGTCGTGAATTCTGTCGAGGAATTTGAAGCTTAAAATATATAAAACGATAATTATGCCTGTTGTGCTGTATGATTGTGAAACATGATCACTTACTCTGTGGGAAGAGCGTAGACTGAAAGTACGTATTTGACAATAAAGTCCTGACACGAATATTCGAACCGAAAGGAGCGGGAGTAGTGAATGACAGAAACTTCATAATGTGAAGCTGCATAATTTATACTGTTTATCACACATTGTTGGGGTCACCAAGTTTAGGAGACTAAGGTGGGCAGGTCATGCACCCTGAATTAAAGAAAATAGGAGAGCTTTCAAAGTTCTGATTTGTTTGGAAATTAAATCGTAACATGCCCATTTAGAAGACCAAGGCGCTGATGGGAAGATAATATTAAGATGAATCTTGCGGTCATTGGAATACAAAATTCAAGCTGCATCCAGTTGGCATTGAACCTCCGAGTTCCATAAGCCACAGAGGTAGTCAATTTGCAGTTATAATACTTCTCCTACTGGAACAGATTTTTATTTCGTTACAGTTCAAAAATATAAAAAATGTATCAAATTTGCAACATAAAATTACGGTAATTTCCTCTATTATAGTTATTTTGTTTATATACAAAGAATTTCTCATATGCATAGTGGAATATTATCATGCAATTTCTACCAATGACTGTGTCAAGAATCCAGGGAAAATGATCAGACTAAAGGGAAGTCGTAACAATCTAGGGCCTTTTTTCTGCAGACTTAGCCTCTGAAAGACAGTCTAGGCTTGTGTGACCAGAAGTGTAATCTACGACAGCGAAAGAGAACATATTGTATACACAAAGCAGGATAGGAGTTTTGAACCAACAGAAAATCATGAGATATAGATTATTCAAGGCCGTTATTTTTTAACATAATCTTTTCCAAGGGAAATTTAAAACTTTTCCTCTCTGTAGGAAAGAATTTCATAATGTTGTGCTTAAAAATTTTTACGAATTCCACTATGTCATTGTAGGCAATCCAGAGACTACCTCAAGTTGGAAAGGAATTGTTAGTTCAAGCATGGAATTGTTGCTTCAAGAGGATATGTGAGGAACAAGTCGAAGCCCACAATCGTGGATTCTTACAATGGAACCACTAAGAGAAAAGAATTTCACTTCAAAGGTAATGGCCATGTGTTTAACGTCCTTGGACCCGTTTTCTATTTACGGTGAAGGTAAACCCATAAGTTTAAAAGATGCATAGTGTTTTCAACTCCACTCTGTATCTAGATTCCGTGTAACATATACTTATGCAGCAAATCCAAATGCACCTACCAACCCATCGATACGTCAGGTTCCATTTTACCATTTTTGTTTGTTAATACTCATATAATACACAAACAATATACAAGAGTGTCGCTATTACAGGACATAAAGTTACTGAAAAATAATATACTATATTCTTCAGTAGTTATTAATTTTCATGAAGGTTATCCACATTATCTTCCAATGATACATAAGCAAAATGTTTGTATGAAAAGAAATCATATTTATGAGTATAAGGATCCTAGTTCTAAATCTGACATTATAAAATTTACGACACAGTTAAATTCAGTTTCAGTATTATTTCATATGATACATTCTTGCACTTCAGAAAACAATCATGAATGAACATTTGTTTGCTGTAGTAGTAACACCCTCAACCTCAAGTAACCACAATTCCAATTTTTGGGAATCGGCTCATCCTCAAATGAAATAAAATTTTGGTTTAAATTTTGAATATCCCAGAGGTACATGTTTGCTGTCAACCTAAATGTATCCCTCGTTCTTTACAGCTAAATCAATACACCTCTCTATTTTTGATTGATTCATGGGTACATGTTCATACGTCTCTTGAGCAATACCTACATTTTTAATCCCTTTAGAGGTTTCTTCTGTCGACATTCTCGCATTTGGATCTGCAATATATATATATATATATATATATATATATATATATATATATATATATATATATATATATATATATATATATATATATATATATATATATACAACGTTCGAAGAATGAAGGGTTACGTATCCCATGGTCAAGGATCACTTTTTAATGAGTTAAAACAATGGAGGTTTCTTTGGCCAAGCTATACTTTGTGTCGTCAAAATTTGTGCTGAGAAAAACACCTCATCTTCTGACATAAACATGTACCTCTATGAAAATCCTATTGAAATGCAACCTTAAACCTCTTATCAAGGTGACGGTGAACACCTCAAGGTTGGTACAACAATGTACTGACAATGATACCTATACCACAAGTCTGCGAGTTACGACCACTGACATCATTCTTTCTTCGTATGGCAATTTTCACTAACATCAGGATAGATTTAGAAGTGATTGTATCTGCGCTATGTGATTATGTGAAAGGTGAAGTAAATATTGCGTATACTTTAACAGGTGCATCCTTTAAATGTATTAGTTGTTTTGATATATTTAATAAGATTTTGAGTTCAGTGTCCCTTTCAGTAGCGAAGCAATGAGACTTGGACTTAGAGCTTAGAGTTAGACCGAAAGAACATGAACTTTTATCGGGAATCTAACCAGGGTCTTCTGCAGCAAAGACGCGCGCGTTAACCATATAGCAAAAAAGAATCTTTCGATAAGGAAATCCAAGGAAGTCCCGACACTCTAAGCATATATTGATCGGCAGTCAGCTTTAGTTAATCTGAATCGAAATTGTTGCACACACAGCAAACAATACATTAGAAATTCGTTCTCATAACCATATTAATTTCGTACCTTAAATGTAACTGTAATCTTTTCAACTCTCTACAAATGCTACAAGTACACAATCTCGAGTTTCTTCAACTTTCTTGCGGAGTCTCAAAATTTGGTATGAAAAGTTTCGACACTTGTTTTAAATAGAAATAAAAAGGAAAACGTGATGTACTACAGGCATAGATATAAATGACATACGTAAGTGACACATTTATACATTGAAATCTTAAAAACTTTAAAAATGCTGATAAGTAATGCATATTATAATAACTAAAACTTGTATACGTCTAGTACTACAATGTAATGTATTACAAGTACAGGGTGGCGCAGGGAACAGGAAAATTTGAATGTAAGAGCTGGCAACACTGTTGTGTAGGCAATTGTTCGTAACCTATGTGTAGTTGTGAACACGTTGCAATTTAGTTATCATGCAGCACTGGAGTGGTACGGAACGTTCTATTATTGTGGAAGCGTTTTACAGAAAGGGTGATATATAACTCCTGCGCAATGGATATTTCGACAGCATTACCAGCCAGGACGACATAAATGTGTCACTTTTCCGCACCCAGTTATGACGTAGGTGCATAATTTCGAGGAAAGTGCTTCAACCTTCAAAAATAAGCCTTATATTATTATGTGAACGGCTTAGATATTCCAGAGAACATTGAAGCTATTCGAGTTTCCACCGAGAGCAGCCCTCTCCGCTCCGTTCGACAACATGCGTCTGCGCTTGAGATTGGACGACAAAGCCTACAAATACTAGGCGTACTGCACGAATTAAAGTTCCACCACTATAAGTTACAAATTGTGCAGAAATTACACTGTGTCGCTTAGGAAATTTAGTGATATGACGTTAGTAGTGTTCTAGAGAAATGACAGGAAAAAGGGAGGTAAATTCTATTGTTATATACAAAGAAAAGTCATAAAACCTTTTATTATTGTAGATAGAGAAGAAGAGAGTATCATAAAGGTTATTGTTAATGTATTTTCTATATGTTGATGAATAGTGTATCATGAAAGTTATTGTTAATGTATATGTTAAAGAATAGGGTATAGTAAACCTCTTGTTAATGGTATAAAAAAATCCTTTGTCGGTGTATGAACAAAGAAAATAATGGAAGGAGGTGAGAGAAAATTTTATCTTAGACTTTGATGATAAAGGAATAGTGGAAGGAGGTGAAAGAAAGATATTTTGTTAGAACGCAGCTATTTGCCTTTATGTGTTTTTTTAAGAAGGAAGCGGGTTTTCTTTGTATGGAATTAAAAAAAAAATTAAAGTAAGCAAATACATTCCGAAATACTTGCACCGTTGTAATAAAGCTAGTGATTACTATTATATCATATTCCTTTGCTGTATATGGAGCTCCCTTGTGGCTAAGCGGTTAGCGTACGCGCCTTTGGCGTGGGAGACCCGGGTTCGATTCCCGGCGTGAGCTCATGTGGTTCAGATTCCACGTTAATCAGTAGGACCACGTCTCATATAGCCTCGCTGCTGAACGGGACGCTAAACTAAAATCACCTCACCTCCTTTGCTGTATATGAAAAATTACATATGTACGTACCGTATGTATACTTTGAAGTCACACAAAACACTATACGTTTTTAGGATGTTAACATTTTTGAAAGGCGGAAACAATTTGTTTGAACACGCAACCTGGCGGCCGGTCCCGGAAACGTGTTCCACTGTGCGCGGTGCATGCAGGTAAGCGCGGGCATGCGCGGAAGGATGACCTTTGTGAAAAAATATTATTATTGTGAACGCATCACGTGATTCATTTCATCAACGTAGGTTTTTCTTTAAATACTTTGCTTTGAAAAATATAAAGTATCGTTGTAAATATGGCACCAGAAGAAGCAATTATTCAACGTGAGATTCCGTAGGCCAACGAATTTGAGTGGAACTCCGATGTTTCGTCGAGTGACACTGAGGAAATAATTTATATTTCCGATGATGATGATGATGATGATGAACTTGATGCTGAACTCATTATACACATCAATCGGAAGTAGGAGTTGAAGATAACGAATCTTTTCGAAAATTGAAATTGAAAGACGATAAAACATATACAATCAGTGATTCTTCAGAATCTCGTGAGGATTACTCATCATTATTTAGGAATTTACAAAACATTATATGTGGCTGTACATATAATAGCGTTGATGTGAACTGGGTGAAAAACAGCATTATTAAGTGGCAACCAGATTACGCGCTTACAAAAAGCGAATGTGCAACCGGAATTTATGATCAACAAGGATATTATTGTCTAATGGTGGACCCTATTTCAAATGGAACTTGGGCATGGTGTGTTATGATATTGGAAAGCGTACAAGAAGACCTTTCTAGTGTGTACAGTGATTCTCATATGGTTGGACATGATACGCAGAATCAATTTAATACGATTTATGCAAGTGTAATAAGTAATCAATCATATATTTCGGAAATTGTGACGATTCTTCGTGAAAAACATGTTGAGAAAGGATATCAATTACATAAAATTTAACGAAATGAACTGTGAAGGCAGTGAAATGTGAAAATACGTTTACATCTTGCAGTGAATGGATATTTTATCAAATGTGAATTATATTTTAACGTTATGTTAAACAAATACCATGTGCAAGAGCATTATAGAAGACAATTTTACGTTTTTTGAGAAATTCATATGTGTCCTTTTAACTCCAAGTTTGCATTTTTCGTATTATTTGCTTACCATTTTCTGTTCTAATGTGTTACTTTCATTCAATTTTTCGTAATCATCCGTTCACTTTGTACGAACGTAAAAATGATTTGATGTTACATGTGTGATATGAAATATTCAATTTATATTTTGGAAAATAATTAGAGTGCATAATGTTACATTTGAAAACTAATAAAGTGAATAAGACAAACGCTACGAACTGCAGCACTAGTGAACTTAAATATTTGCAAAACTTAGAAAAAAACTAAAATGAAAATATTTTTCACCGAAAACAAAGACTGTAACTTAACGAAAATACGTAGTGATATTTCCGTCAACGGGAAGTTTATTTTGTTGAAATCAGAAAAACTTTTACCTTCAGCATTAAATTAGCCGAAGTGTACTTGTTCATGAAGTTCGTAAACATTGAATGTATTCAACACTTTAAGAAAACTTAACATAGCAATCTTTAAGTTTGCGTTAACACTTACTTGTTTCAAATATTTGTGTAAACATTATAGTAATATAATATGATTTAACTTTAAATGATAGAATAAAATTTTTATTATTATAATATTTTCTTTTTTTGTTTAATATTGTTTTCTTCGAGTAAACTTAGTATTATTGATTAAGATTTTTACGTACAGAATTTATCTCATCCTGGAAAAAACTTTAACTGTACAGACAGTTTAGCCTTTTGTTTGTTTGTTCATAACAAACTTGTATGAAAAAATTAAAATAGTATGTGAAGAACTAAATTAATATGAAAGGATATTATCATAGACAGAAAAGTATTTAGAATTATCTTAAACTTATTTAACACGAATAAAATTCTCTTTATTTATTTTAAGAATTAAAGTTTTACACAAAGTACAAAAAGTGTATATTTTTATTCATTTTACATTTTTGTTTGTGTTTAAACTAATATTGTTGTGTAATTTTCAGTTTCTTTTTTCATTTTTATTTGCAGTTGCATCAACATTTGAAATAGAGTTTCATGCAAAGAAACGAACATGTCCAGAATTTCATTTTTATTTACACTTTGCAACAACATTGGAAATAGAGTAATGTAATGAAACGAACATGTTAAGAATTGAATTCTTAATTTCACTTGTGCACTTTTTTGTTTTCAGTTTTACACTTGTTTGTTCTTTTTCTGTACTTTTAATTTTCTTCCTACATTTTTTATTTTAAGTTTTACAGTTTTGTTTTCAAAGTTGCTTTTTGATTTTTATTCTATTTTTATTCTATTTTAGTTTACATTTTTATTTTTATTTTATTTTCAGTTTTATATTTTGTTTTGTTTTAATCTGTAGATTAATTTTTGATTATCATTTTTATTTTTCAAACTTGGATTTTCTCTATTACAAATCGTATTTTCATGAACATTGAAATAGTTTCACATAATGGAACAAAAATATTAAGAATCTCATCTTTAGTTTAAAACGCATTTTTTACTTTTCCAGTTACATTTTCGTTTTTTAAAATTTATTTACAGTTTGCATTAGCATTGAAATAGAGTTTCTTATAAGAACAAACATGCGGGAATCGTACGTACGTACAAAGTAGAGTTTAAATAAAAATAAGTTGATTTTGTTACGCAAACAAAATAATTGTTCTTGCGAAACTGTTTGATTGAATAAGATTAAGAAAAATAAGCAGACTTTCTTAATATAGTATTCTCTTTTTAAAATTGAAACTGTCAGACGCCTTTTTTAATGGTTAGGAAAATGTTTTTCTATAAAAATATTCTATTTTAGTAATAATTGTAAAACTTTCAGATACTTTGAAAAGCAAAAAATGGAAAATAATATTCAAATGATACACATTTTCATAAAAATTTTCAAATAAGGTAAAACTAGTTACAATTTATATCTTTTTCCATAATGCATATGATTTTAAAATATAAATATTACTAGGAAAAGTGCAATTGTAAGAATAATATTCTGCATGTCATGAATAAAATTGTAGTGAACCTTAATCTGTAAATATTTTTATAATGATAACAATATAACATTTCTATAATATTTTTTCTTTTTCGAAATTCTATTACTTACTTATTTTATATAAGATGAAGTTTTTTTACAATTTTAATTAGATCTTTTACATTTAAGTTAATTTATTTTTAATTTATTTTCTCGTAACAAAATAGCCAACAGAAAAACTTTGTCTTGAACTAAATGTTTCCATGGAAAACAAGTAAATTATTTATTGGATCGTCTCCTATGAAAGCTCAGGAGCTTTAAAAATTTTAAGCTTTATTTTTTTATAACCCAGTGAGTGTATGTATATAAAGTAAAGTATTTTTTCTATGCATTCATTTTCAAACAAAATGATAGTTTTAACATCCGTTAACCATTTTAATTGCTGGGAATTCTTGTGGAGGTAAAACCAGTTTTGTAAATCGTTTATTAAGTGAACGTGAACAAATGTTTACTATAACATTTAATGAAATTGTTTAGTGCTATAGTGCAGTAATACCAAACTTGAATGCAAATTCACAAACACGATTCTTCGAAGATATTGCAGATATGAACAATTTTAAAATGCAAGATAACTCATTACTAATATCAGATGGTTTAATGTTTGAAACAAATGGTGATGTCGCAAACTTATTTACAAAATATGCACACCAAAAAATTATCGGTAATATTAATTTACAAAATTTATTTCCGAAAGGAAAACATGTACGCGATATAAGTTTAAATGCACATTATAATACAGTATTTAAAAATCCTCGGGATAAGTTGCAAATTCAATATTTAGCTTGACAAATTATGCAACGTTTTAGTGAACAAGTTGTGAATGTGTTCGAAGATGTAACATGTGAACCTCACATTTATTTATTTTTTTATTTAATCCAAAAGAACAAATGTTGCATTGCGTTTGCGTACAAATATTTTTCCTGATGAAACACTGTACGTATAAGCAAGTGTAAAAGACAGTAATTCAGTAGTTTACGTTTAGTTCAGTTAAACGTGCTGAAGGTGAAGCAACACATTGATACTCTGTGCTTTGAGCAAATGCAAAAGTGCAAACCAGATAAAAATTATACGTCATGCATCTTGCGATTTGATACGTAGTATTTCGCAAGTTGCTAAAAATACAATAAGAGGAAACATTCCGTTGAATTCGTCAGAAGGAACATTTACGTAGACATAAACAGATCTTACTTGCTTTATCGGCGCAACGTACAGCACTTAAGAAGAAAAAGAAAATTGTATTACAAAAAGGTGGTACGTTTTTACCATTAATACTAGGATCATTACTTGGTGCAGTAGCAAGTAGTTTATTTGGAGGGTAAATTATGTCGGAATTTCGTAAAATGATTTTAGTTCCTGAAAATGCATGTCAACAAATGCATTCAAATATGAAATCTCTAAATAGACATCAATCGCGTTTGGGTGAAGTAATGAATAACATCTTAAAACGTACTGATGTTGGTATTGAAGAAAAATGGAAATATAATTACAATGGAAATCCGATTACAATAGCGGTTAATAAAAAATTCAAGAAATATCTCAAGAAGATAAAAATAATTTTACCCTTTGTATCAGACAATTTACAATCAGTACCAAATGAACATCGAAGGAAAACGGATCTATTATTAAAACAATTGACAATTTCAAATAAAAATTATTGGGATCAATCGGGAATTGTACGTACTTAAAGAAAAACAATACCATCTGCTAATATTATAGATTTATTAAATGATGTATGTACACGGAAATATTCAAGAAATTTAATAGGTATTCCGGAATTTAAAAGTTTATTCGATGAACTTAATACGCCGTGTGAATTTATTTGTACACCGATATAAAATCACATTGTAAAGTTAAAAAATCAACAAGTCCTTCAATAGTGGCAAATATATTTAAAAATTGGAAATATGAAGTGTAAAAATGATAGAATTGTCAAAAATATATTATAATTATACGAATCCTGCTTCTTTATCAAGCATTAAAACATTACAACATACAACAAAATTATCAAAAAAGAAATTTAAAGATTGATTAGCATCTCAAAATGCATTTACATTACATGCACGAGCACTTAAAATGTTTGAACGTCAACAATATTATGTTAGTGAACCGAATGAAACATTACAAATGGATTTGGCAGATACGCAAAATATTGCAAAGTATAACAAAAAGTATAAATATATTTTATTTTGTATAGATATTTTTCATGTTACGCGTATTCTGTTCCCTCAAAAACAAAAACTGGCCCTGAAATGGTTAAGGCAATCATAAAAATTTTGAAAACAATAAAACAATCCGTGTTTAATGTACAAATTAATTTAGGTTATTTAAAGAATATAAAATTAATCATTAGAGTTTACATTCAGAAATTAAATCTGCGTTAGCAGAACGATTTATAATTTTAAAAAAGTATCGTTGCTTCACTGCTAAAAATGCATATCGTTATATTGATTCTTTAGATCAAGTTCTGGAAAATTATCATACTTATGATAGTAGTATTAAAATGGCACCTGCGGATGTAAATCATTCTAATACTGATCAAGTTTGGAATATGTTGTACGGTAATAAAATAAATAAGAAGAAATTAACATGTTAATTTCACCCGGGTGATTATGTACTCCCATGCGCAAAAAAATTGCGCGTATACCGTAACTCACGATTTTCCGCATTTATTCCTTTTTCCTTACGTTTATGGGTAAAATTGAGTTATTAGTATGTGGAGATAATAGAGAACAATCCATCTAAGGAGATATTTCCAAAAAATATAATAAAATAATAAAAATATAAACAAAAAACAAAATTATGCTTGGTTTTGTGTATACTGACAACGATGATACGATGATTTCTAGGGATTTTTCAGTAGCACAGCACAATTGCAGAGGGAATTCAGTAGGGGAGTCGAGGAGATGGATCAAGGAACTGGATACTGGACTAAAATGTTGCATTTATTGGTTAAAACCTAGTGTGTAGATTGCCTGCCAAATATAAATTCGCTTCTGTAACTAAGATGACGTACGAAAATATAGAATTAAACAGAAAAACTCTTATGTTAAGGTTCGAAACGATAAGCACCATGGTTATGAAGATTATTTCTTAAGAAAAAAGAACAAACACAACGTAGCCGCTGTGGTTAGTTGGATAGAGTGGCGGACTCGTAGATATTTTCTTATTTTGACACCACATCGAATAACATCCTATCCCATCCCATTTTTTTAACAAAACATTATTGGAAGTGTATAACTTTGATGTTAATAAGAACCGAAACAGTATAGAAAGGAAATAAATTATTGATAGTATCCTTTAATCGACGTATTTATTCAGTATTAGAATACGTGTACTATTGGAAACAGTTATTGTTTTCAGTTTATGGTCTTGTATGTTACCTGCCCGTTCTTGAAGTGCAGACAACTCACTTCGGATTTGTGTGTCAAGAACAGGAAGAATAACATACACGACCTTGACAGTCTTCCTTAGTTTACCCCTTGTTATATCGACATGACGTTACATCGAATGATGCTTGTTGTTGTGAAAAAAAGGAAGAAAGGAAAAAGCTGATGTCAAATTATCGTTTGTCTGTGTGTGTGTGTGTGCTTGTTTTTTCTTTTTAGAGTATTGACTTTCTCCCTCTCTCTCTTTTTTCATATCCACAATTGCAAGAAATTGAAAAATGAAATGAAATTTTGAGTTTTACGTCCCACGGTTATGCCGGTTGGGTTAAAGGAGACGGTGATAATGAGTAATGAATGAAATGGTGGAATGAAGAAAGTGGGAGGAAACGGGGAGAACCCCGAGAAAACCCACGCACACGGTGTTTGTCCACCACAAAGTTCACTTGGCGGGGGCTGGGATCGATTGCAGGAAATTATGACCGACCTTTGTGGGTTTATTGGGAATAGGACGATTTATTTTGGATTGCTAACAGACGACATTTTTTTAACCATTTGCTTTAAACTTTGGCTTTGTGGCTCTTAGCACCCACGAAAGGTCATTATAAACTATATAAGCAGTTCCCGTTTTCACCGGCCGCTGAAAAGATATTGGGGAAGAGAAAAGTGCTTGCCGTAAAGATAATGAATAAAAAAACAAATTAAAACAAATAATTTATAAATCTTTATAATACACTGTAAAGTTACGAGCGATTACGGCTAAGAATTTAACGTGAGATTAAAATTACGAGTATTATGTATTATGATTAAACAAATAATATACAATAAGTAAACTACAAGCAAATTATATATTTAACAACCTGAGTGCTTAAAAACAATTACTTTATTTTTAATTCTTATTTTTTTAAAATTATTTACTTTGATTAGATGGCCTTTTTGATTTATAGGAATGATTTTTTTTTAAATTTTATTTATAATTTGCGCTAGCGGCAACGAATGAGAGTAGGGGATAATTTATATAACACTTGCGTTTTATTATGCACTGCACAAGGAGGGTGGGGATTAAGTCAGCCGCAGTTTTTTTCTTTTGGGCTTTTTTTTTACAGAAATTTGGTTTTCTGTAAAAGTCAAAAACTAATTTGAGTGTTATGCTTATATTTACTAAATTCTAACAACGACAAAAACACGATTTCAAAATGCAATCATAAGTCTGTGTAAGGAATGTTTTCGTTGAACGAAGCTAAATTATACAGATCTATGTATGCGGAACACGAATATTTCCAAAAGATAGCATGAATATGAACGATAATCATACCATATTTCTACATTATATAGTAGCGTGAAAAACTGATATTAAAATGATATAACAAACAGGCATAAGTTTTTTTCTAGCACGGCAATACATTAAACTTAACTCATTAAATTTTGGGAATTACAAATTATCACCTTACGTGTCGTTGTATTCCTATTCGTTTTCACGTTCGAGCGACGAAAGAAGAAATTGTAGTAATAGTGATAAAAATCGATTTCGAGATTTCAATGAATTCCAGTTTCACGCCCCCACATATCGAAAAATAATTTTGATGTCTGTCCATCTGTTCGTCTGTCGGTTCGTCACGCTTTTTCATGTATTCAAATAGAGGTCATACTGTTCGACGTATCTGGACCGAATTCTAGACATGAAGTTTTTATAACACTTTAAAAAAACTAACTAACTATATGGCCTATGGAACCCGGAGGGTCAATGCCGCGTTCACAAAAGCTCTCCACTGACTTCTATTCTTAGCTAACTGCATCCAGTTTCTACTTTGTATTCCAATCTCTGCGAGATCCATCTTAATATTGTCCTCCCATCTGCTCCAAGGTCTTCCTAATGGTCGTTTTCCGATTGGTCTTCCAGTCAAGACTTTGAAAGCATTTCTACCTTCTTCCATTCTAGCTACATGACCCGCCCACCTAAGCCTCCTAGACTTGACGACCCTAACAATGTTGGGTAGATCATATAAATTGTGTAGTTCCTCGTTATGAAGTTTCCGCCATTCCCCATTCCCGTTCCTCTTGGGTACGAATATTCGTCTCAGGATCTTGTTCTCAAATACTTTCAGTCTATGTTCTTCCCTCAGAGAAAGTGACCATGTTTCGCAGCCATACAGAACAACAGGCATAATAATCGTCCTGTATATTTTAAGCTTCAAATTCCTCGACAGAATTCGCGACAACAAGAGATTTTGAACCGAATAGTAACACGAATTCCCTGCTTTGAGTCGACATTTAGTTTCTACGTGAATATGATTTTCCTCTCTTAATATTCCTAGATATTTGAAACTATCCACTTTACCAAAAGTATTATTTAATATTTTAACGCATCCATAATTTGCTGTATTCCGGTCCCGACGCACTTCCATGTATTTAGTTTTCTCTGCATTTACTTCTAAACGCATGTCCCTGCAAGAGTTTAATAAGATCTCTGCATTTCTTTCGATTGTTCTCCTATCATAACCTATTAAATTTACATCATAAGCATATCATCATTTACATAACCTGGTCAATACCGTTGAACTCTAGGCCCTGGTTGCTATCTTTGATTTTCCTTATAGCGTATTCCAGAACGAAGTTAAATAATAATGGCGACAACGCATCTCCTTGTTTCAGGCCATTTTCGACGTGAAAGCTCGTGGACAAAAATTTTCATACCCTGAATTTACTTTGGGATTCATTTAAACATATCTTAATTAATCTAATTAGCTTTCTCGCTATTCGAAGTTCTGTAAGAACGTTGTATAATGTTTCTCTCCTAACCGAGTCGTACGCCTTTCTAAAATCAATAAATAATTGATGTACCGTGGTATTGTATTCCCACTGTTTTCCGAGTATTTGGCGAATGGTAAATATTTGGTCGATAGTTGATCGATTTCGTCTAAATCCTCACTGATAATCTCCAATAATTTCATCTGCGTATGGGGTCAGTCTTGCTAACAGAATATTTGAAAGGATTTTATAGGATGTTGATAGAAGAGAAATGCCTCGATAATTATTACAGTCAGTTTTGTCGCCTTTCTAGTAAATTGGAACAATGATTGATTCTTTCCACTCTTGTGGCAATTCTTCCTTGTTCCATATAAGGAGAATGAGTTTGTGTATCTTGTTCCACAATTTTTCGCCTCCAGCTAAAATTAACTCAGCCGGAATTTCATCTACACCCGGAGATTTGTGTTTATAACACTATCGTTTCGAATTCTATATCCTCCGACACCTAAAAATAAGGGTAGTTTACTGAAGGATGAAAATTTAAAATCATTAAATTGTCTCAAAACGGCTGTAAAGATTTTGTTTGTATTTTTACAAATATAGTATGAATCATTGCTCTGAAAAAATACGTAAGGTGTATGGGATGCATTTTTTTTAACAATTTTCTGAATCACATTTTATAAATAAATGTATCATTAATAACCTGACAATATGACACAACTCGTTCGTCCTGTAAACATTCAGAAGAGGTAGTTTAGCCTACTCTTCGACGATTTTCCCATTAACGCCTGACCCAATTTTGTTCATATTTCATAAATAAATGTTACATAAATAACCTAACGATATGGAATAATTCCATCATCCTAAAAAGCTAGAAGTGGTATATTACTTTTCGGAGCAAGTTTTACCCTACGATTTTGTCGATAATTACTCTGGCAATTTTGTTCGTATTTCATAAATAGCATAACTCGTTTGTCCTGAAAAGATATACAAAGGATATTTTATTCTGGGGATGACTTTTTTAACGATTTTCTCAGAAAGTACTCAGATACTTTTGCTCATAGTTCAGATACAATTATCTCCTTAATAATTCTAATGTATGGCATAAGTTATTTCTAACAGAAATATGACGAATGGATACTTTACTTTTGGACGTAAGATGCTTCGAACAAAGTTTTCTAAAACACATCATTTTATTCGCATTTCTCAAATAAATGTTTCAGTAATAGCTGCAGCCTAACACGAGTCGGTTTAAGAAATTCGAGCGAGAAAATTCAGTGCGTTTCATCCGTACTCATTCTTAACTATATTTTTAAATGTTACACCCAATCACAATTTTCCTAACAAAATCGGAACTTCTTTTTAAATGTGTCTTGCTGTGGCCAAATGGTTCAAGTGCATTGGTTCTGGATTTGATTCCCGGTGAGAGCTAGTGTATTTTTATCCAAAGTTAAGGAATAGGTGCAAAGAGAAAAGTGTTTAAACAAGTCTAACCAAGCTAATGAATAATACAAAGAAATAATACAATATTACGAAATTCTAGAAGAAACGTTGTTAATATTAGATATTTGCGTGTAAAAGTCCAATCCATGACTGTCAACTCCAAAGGTAAGAAAGTGAAACATCCAATACCAGGTTAATCAGTGGTCTCTAGTTAAAGCTATCCTACTAGGAAGTGATTGAGATACCAAAAAATATTGTAATCGCTGGGAGACATGTTAGGAGAATACATTCGGTGAGAGAGTTTAATACTGGAACTCATGAATAGTCTCTGCACCTTCGTTGAGTATTGAAGTGCGTAGGTCTATATAGGTTTGCATTGAAATGAGCATTAATACACAACATCTGTTGAACATTACGGGGGGCTTGCGGACAGGTTTGCAGTACATTTTACGGGGTTCGATATTGTAACGATCCTAGCAAACTCCTCAGCCTTTCCGCACTGTACTCTATAAGTTAAATTCGTGCTTAATTAAAACTATGTGTTTAAATTTAACACTGTTAACCGTTAATACCTGTGCACAACGGGCAACAATCCGCCAGTAATTCTTTATTTTTGCCCTTTGTTTTAGCGCCATAAATGTCTTTGTTCATAAATTTCTTTGTCTATGGTTTTGCATATACGTAGCGTGGACATTAAATTTTGACTTCTACGCCATATGCATCTAATTACAAACACACTATAGAACGAACACAACAAACTTGGAATATATAGTTTATGTATGGAAAATCATACACGAGGCGCTGCACGGGAGAGCAGTGTGCATACATATGGCAGTCAACTTCCTAAGAAATTTATAATAATAATAATAATAATAATAATAATAATAATAATAACAGAAAACGAAACAGTTAGTTACATAATGTATTTATTTAAGCATGGAAGTGCAATAGACTTAAGTTTTTTCTCTCTCTCTCTCTTTGAAGGCAACAACCTTTAGGGTGCCAAGACGTAGAAAAGGACTTGTGGCACTCATGACTATAGAGTGGTGTGTGTTTGGCACATCGGGTTCCTTCGTTGTTAGCCCCAGCTTTCTAGACCGGATGCAGTTATTCCCGGTAGAAAATACAAGAAAATATACCTTTCTATTACTATTGAATAAATAATTACACTCATTCCCTCAACGTGATACTTGTTTGTTTAACTGTATACAGACAGCTGATCCATGGGAGAATCGTTGATAATAATAAATAAAATAAACTCGACAAATATTCTTGTAATTTGCTGGGCACGCCAGTGTGCCTATTATCCGGTTGTGGCACACTGGGATATAGGGTATGGCTTTCTAATTTTTCCCCAACTATTTTAACTGCTTCAATTGAAATTAATCTATAATAATAAGAGTGAGTTTAGTCTTCTTACCCATCGATTTAGAAATAAGGTCCGCTAGAATTGTATATTTAAAAAATAATAATACTCAGAATTTTATAGAGTACTTTGTTTTATTCGAAATGACATACTTCCTGCAACTGTTTGGGTTGGAATTATTTGAGATCAAATCTTTAAGTTTTACGACCCACGGTTATACCGACTAGGCTAAAGGACACGGTGATGATGAGAAATGAATGAAATGGTGGAATGAAGAAAGTGGGAGAAAACGGGAGAACCCCGAGAAAACCCATGCACATGGTGTTTGTCCACCACAAAATTCACTTGGTTCGAGCTGGGGTCGAACCAAGGATCCCATGCACCAAAGGTGGACGGTTTATCACTGAGCCACCGCGGCCCCTCTGAAATTATTTATAGGAGAGAGTGACTACTTTATGAAAACTTGATATCGAACACATTTGTTTAAAAATACCAGCTTTTTGTGAAATATTGCTTAATATTCAGGAAAACCTAAGTCAATAAAATAATAATAATAATAATAATAATAATAATAATAATAATAATAATAATAATAATAATCTTAAATTAAAAACTCTCTGGACCTAGTGCATTGGCACAATTCCACGAATTAAAAAGAGTTTGTTTACTTCTCATGTAAGTGTAGAAGGACTTAATCCCTGTTGCTTTCAATATACGAAGAAAGTGTCCAACTGTCAAATGATATGCTACATAAAATGCCCTATGCAACATAATGTAATATAGAGTCATCATTTCAGGTTGTCTAAAGAACACTTTCGTTTTAGCAAGAAAGGAAGAAAATAGAAAATACTCAGTTTTAACCTAGTAGAAAGTTTGCAGATTTAAGAGAAAATGTACAGAGTTGTTGGATATTAAATGTAGTTCGGATTAATGGAGTAAGAACCGTAGTTCATTGTATGAAATATACTGTGAGTGACCAAGCCATTGCCTATGGAAATATCGAAAGAGATACGTTAATGGTGTTTGTTGCCAACTGTTGTAGAAATGAAAAATTTAAGGAAATCTCTAAAATTCTAAAATCACAGATCCAAATTGACTAACTGCTAAGTAAAACTGCTAAATCTGACTAAAGCAAAAAAAAAAGTCTTGATGACCTGTGTTACAGTTTCAGACACATCATTCTCATATCAAAACTACGATAGAAGTAAATTATGAATACAGGTGAATTTGCAGTTCTGGAATACCAACAAACGATTTTGCTAGATGTAAATTTTGGGAAAACATTTTTATAAGGTTTTAGATTTATTTATTGGTTTGTTTGTTTATTAGCTTCTCTATGCCGTAATCGTTGCCAACACCTAGTGGCCCACTTGCTGGTAAATGACGATCGTCAATATAGCGACGCGTCGAAGGATTGCCGCTAGTTTGCCACTAGTGGCAGGGATTCGTCGAGTCGAAGCAGATATCTAGAATCGGGGATATTGAAGTTACCACCACGTAACAGCGAGGACTTCATTTTGATCCCCGCTCCTTTGATTTGTCACGGAGAATCGCAAAGGGACCAACACGAACTATCGCCAGTCATGTGCATGCGGTTATTATTATATATTACTTTTCCCTGACGAATTGTTATTATAAGGACAATACTTGAGCTCCGGGGGTCAAGAGTAACTCCTGCCTTTACATCATGAAGTGAAAAATCTTGAGATGGGTGCGTATAATTGTATGAATTTAGTTGGCAACTGTCGCCGATCACTAGCAAGTGAATATGGGAGAACTATGAAAAAAGTAAATAGACGCTTGCCATTTTGTTATAAAATTACATGACGAGTGCATTTGATCTGATTCCAAACAGTTATCGTCAAATATACACGGTTAATGGAGACTCTGATTAGAAATATTAAAAATACTTCAACGATTTATCACTCTACAAGATGTGTCTTCATAATCGCCTCCGTGGCGAATTCGGAAGAACACGCAACTAATAACTCTAAGGTTGGTGGTTCACGCCCAGCTCAGGGCACTTTATTTTTACTTTTTTAAAAAATGTTTGTAGACTCACCTTAATGCAAAGGCGATTTAACGTATTTTAGGGGAACAATTTTGTGGTTCGTTGGCGTTCCGTCGCCTCTCTGCCAGTGGTGGTATAATTTTCAAAGCGTAAGTGGGACCAATTTTTGGCTGCGGGACCACCAATTTTTGGGGACATATCGCTAGTTGCCTACCGGTAGTCCACCGACGCTTACGGCATGGGGTTGTCCCCTCACAAGTGAGGCAGATTGTAATCGACCAAGAGTGTTTGGGAAAAATGGGAAACATCTTCCGACTTCGACTTCTGAATAATCCGTTTAGGATCAAGTCGAATCAAGGCTGCGTCACGGGAAGGTAGAACAAGTGAGGCAATCTTTTCAAGCACTACGCTGAAGAGCCTCTGTCTCATTCAAGACTTAGACTCTTCAGGAAAAGTAACAAGTTTATTACTTGTAATTTATTCTTTGAGTCAAAGTATTTTGCAATAAACCATCGTTTTGTAAGATATTTTTACGATTGTATACTATTAATTTCGAAAATTGTACACATAATATAATTTCCCATCATGGATTTGAAAAAAATCAAAGTTCGAACGAAGAAAGATCTTCGATCCACATGTCTCTTTCATTATTGACCCTTAATTTATTTTAGTCCTAGGCAAAGCGAATCGACGGGATGGCTCTAAGTGAAAACATTCATTTAGATGGTTAAGTAATCTGGAAATTCCTGCTGTTATTTCACGAAACACAACAAATCTTGAGAAACAAAAACAATTTTACTTACCAGGGGAAGGGAGTAAATCATCTGCTTACGTTTGTTTAACTAGGAAGAAGGCAAGGGCGCCGATCCTAGGGGGCCGGGCCCCCCAAAGCTCATGTAGGCCTCCCTTTGTATTTATGAATATACAATATTTGGCATAATTTGAATGTAATTTGCCTTAAAATCCTAATATATATCGTCTCCATTTGAATGCCCTCCCAGAAAAAAAATTACAGAGAAATCGGCGCCCTTGGAAGAAGGACTAGTGAAAGGAATAAAAATGTGATAACGTAATGCTTGAACAACTCTATCTAATGGAGAAAAGTAAATTAGTATTCAACACGTCTTTCAATTTTAAGCATTTCAAAGATTCTCGTAATTTAGTAGCGTCCCGGATTTGCATTTTTGAAGTACGGGTACTCTATCTATACCTTAACGTTTCAGACCACGCACTTAAGCCGCTTTGCCACAAGAGGCACATAGGAGTTTTTCTTTCGATTTCCTTAGGAATATTGAGAATGGTATGACTTTTAAAACTATGTTTAAAAAAAGAATACATATCGACACAATAAGATGATAATCTAATACCTAGGAAATATATTGAATTGTTTTTAATTTGTTCTCACGCTACCAAAACAGTATTTATTTTTTTTATTCCAGCCTTTTAATATAAGCATTTCACACTATTGTCTGTTCTAGGACAATACAATTCTAGTTCATGTATATGCTAGCTTTGGAAATACAGTAGAATTTCGCTTATCCGACATAAACAGCCAGGCAGAACGCTGGATAATATGGATGTGTTAAGAAAAGACCTATTAAAAGTAAAACTTATGATATAATTATATATATTATACATCTAATAATAATGTTTTATAACAAATAACTGCACTGCACTGAATCAGGGACGTATCCAGCGTGAGGGCCTGAGGGCTGTCCCCCTCCGAAACTCAAGCACTTTTTAATAAACATGCTTTTACCCTTTTGAGATTCTTTTATATCAGTTTACTAATAGTCAGTGTCCAAACTTTGGGCAATGTGCTGTTGTCTTGTTATAATTCTAAGAACATACCATAATGCCATTATACCATTTGGAATTAAAGAACAGGAATTAAATAGGATTAACATTTTGTTTCCGTTCTGTTTTTAACTGTAATATATTAGAACGATACACTCAATGTCTTCTTGCTATTTTTGTTATGTGATATACGTAGCAGACAGTTTTCTTTAGTTACATTTCTCTCGAAAATATGTTTCATTTTGTTTGTGCTATAATGCAGTTTCCAAAGTAAACCGGTTTATAAATGAAAAGTAGGAAAAAGTTTAAGAGAAATACAGAACTGTTGCATTATTATTATTATTATTATTATTATTATTATTATTGATATTTTTAAAACATTAGAATTACGTGCTTACGAGGATTCGTGATGGGCCCCCTCCGAATAGAAAACCTGGATACGTGTCTGCACTGAATGATAGATGTATGAGTCAACGTGTAGACGGGCGCGCTAGGCGATATACTCCAGAGCATGAAAAATAGATTAAGACTACAACTTGCAGTTCTTCTTGCCGATTGGTGCTTTCTGCAATGATATATCGGATCATACGGTATGTGTAACAAAGGATGGTCGGATAAGCGAGACCATGGTGTATTGGTGTTTCACGCACCTAAACCTGTAAAATGTTTGTATAAACGATTATCTTTCACTACCTAGCTCAATTTGTGGGTATGATCACACACCTTGCCTCATAAAGTATAGTCTTATAAAGAAAAAATATTTTTTTAGCTAAAAGCTAAAGGGAAGTCAACTTCAGTAATTTACTTTAGTTTTTTTTAATAATGGCAAACTAGTCCATTTCATCACGATAAATCACGTTTGATACTAACATGTATTTTTCTGTCCGTATATATCCTTTACATTTTGTTGGAGACAAAGTTGTTATTTTCCCAAGAAAACAGGGTGAGAGAAGCTATACAACAACATGAACTGAAAACAATAGCTATTACCAATAATACTGTAATCCTGGATATCAATAAGTTGTCCTTAGTATATTGCTTCGGTTCTTATTAACATGAAAATTATAATGTTTTGTAAAAAAAAAAAAAAAAATGAGATAGGATGGGATTCGATGTGGTGTCAAAGTAATAAAATAACTACGAGTCCGCCACTCTATCAACCTAACCACAGAGGCCACGTTGTGTTTGTTCTTTTTTCTTAAGAAATAATCTTCATAACCATGGTGCGTATCGCTTCGAACCTTAACATAAGAGTTTTTCTGTTTAATTCTATATTTTCGTACGACATCTTAGTTACAGAAGCGAATTTATATTTGGCAGGCAATCTACACACTAGGTTTTAACCAATAAATGCAACATTTTAGTCCAGTATCCAGTTCCTTGATCCATCTCCTCGACTCCCCTACTGAATTCCCTCCGCAATCGTGCTGTGCTACTGAAAAAATCCCTAGAAATCATCGTTGCCAGTATACACAAAACCGAGCATAATTTTGTTTTTTGTTTATATTTTTATTATTTTATTATATTTTTTGGAAATATCTCCTTAGATGGGTGGCTCTCTATTATCTCCACATACTAATAACTCAATTTTACCCATAAACGTAAGGAAAAAGGAATAAATACGGAAAATCGTGAGTTACAGTATACGCGCAATTTTTTTTGCGCATGGGAATACGTGTATGAAAATATAAACGCAAATTACAGAAAGGATATTCTACAATGTTCTTGCACATGATATTTGTATAACATAACGTTAAAATATAATTCACATTTGGTAAAATATCCATAAGATGTAAACGTATTTTCACACTTCACTACCTTCACAGTTCATTTCGTTAAATGTTATGTAATTGATATCCTTTCTCAACACTTTTTCACGAAGAATCGTCACAATTTCCGAAATATATGATTGATTACTTATTACACTTGCATAGATCTTATTAAATTGATTCTGCGTATCATGTTCATTCATATGAGAATCACTGTACATACTAAAAAAGGTCTTCTTGCACGCTTTCCAATATCATAACACACCATGCCCAAGTTTCATATGAAATAAGGTCCACCATTAGACAATAATATCCTTGTTGATCATAAATTCCAGTTGCACATCCGCTTTTTGTAAGCGCGTAATCTGGTTGCCACTTAATAATGCTGTTTTTCACCCAGTTCACATCAACGCTATTATATGTACAGCCACATATAATGTTTTGTAAATTACTAAATAAGGATGAGTAATCCTCACGAGATTCTAAAGAATCACTGATTGTATATGTTTTATCGTCTTTCAATTTCAATTTTCGAAAAGATTCGTTATCTTCAACTCCTACTTCCGATTGATGTGTATAATGAGTTCAGCATCAAGTTCAGCATCATCATCATCGGAAATATAAATTATTTCCTCAGTGTCACTCCACGAAATATCGAAGTTCCACTCAAATTCGCTGGTCTCCGGAATCTCACGTTGAATAATTGCTTCTTCTGGTGCCATATTAACAACGATACTTTATATTTTTCAAAGCAAAGTATTTAAAGAAAAACCTATGTTGATGAAATGAATCACGTGATGCGTTCACAATAATAATATTTTTTCACAAAGGTCATCCTTCCGCGCATGCCGGCGCGTACGCGCATGCACCTCGCACAGTGGAACGCGTTTCCGGGACCGGCCGCCAGGTTGCGTGTTTAAAACAAATTGTTTCCGCCTTCCAAAAATGTTAACATCCGAAAACGTATAGTGTTTTGTGCGACTTCAAAGTATATATACGGTAAGTACATATGTAGTATTTCATATACAGCAAAGGAATATGATATGATAGTAATCACTAATTATATTACAACGGTGCAAGTATTTCGGAATGTATTTGCTTACATTACTTTTTAAAAAAATTTCATACAAAAAAACTCGCTTCCTTTTTTTAAATAAAAAACACCTGAAGTCAAACAGCTGCGTTCTAACAAAATGTCTTTCTTTCACATCCTTCCACTATTCCTTTATCATCAAAGTCTAAGATAAAATTTTCTCTCACCTCCTTCCATTATTTTCTTTGTTCATACACCGACAAAGGATTTTTTATACCATTAACAAGAGGTTTACTATACCCTATTCTTTAACATATACATTAACAATAACTTTTATGATACCCTCTTCTTCTCTATCTACAATAATAAAAGGTTTTATGACTTTCCTTTGTATATGACAATAGAATTTACCTCCCTTTTCCTAACATTTCTCTAGAACACTACTAACGTCATATCACTAAATTTCCTAAGCGACACAGTGTAATTTCTGCACAATTTGTAACTTATAGTGGTGGAACTTTAATTCGTGCAGTACGCCTAGTATTTGTAGGCTTTGTCGTCCAATCTCAAGCGCAGACGCATGTTGTCGAACGGAGCGGAGAGGGCTGCTCTCGGTGGAAACTCGAATAGCTTCAATGTTCTCTGGAATATCTAAGCCGTTCACATAATAATATAAGGCTTATTTTTGAAGGTTGAAGCACTTTCCTCGAAATTATGCACCTACGTCATAACTGGGTGCGGAAAAGTGACACATTTATGTCGTCCTGGCTGGTAATGCTGTCGAAATATCCATTGCGCAGGAGTTATATATCACCCTTTCTGTAAAACGCTTCCACAATAATAGAACGTTCCGTACCACTCCAGTGCTGCATGATAACTAAATTGCAACGTGTTCACAACTACACATAGGTTACGAACAATTGCCTACACAACAGTGTTGCCAGCTCTTACATTCAAATTTTCCTGATCCCTGCGCCGCCCTGTACTTGTAATTCATTACATTGTAGTACTAGACGTATACAAGTTTTAGTTATTATAATATGCATTACTTATCAGCATTTTTAAACTTTTAAGGTTTCAATGTATAAATGTGTCACTTACGTATGTCATTTATATCTATGCCTGTAGTACATCACGTTTTCCTTTTTATTTCTATTTAAAACAAGTGTCGAAACTTTCCATACCAAATTTCGAGACTCCGCAAGAAAGTTGAAGAAACTCGAGATTGTGTACTTGTAGCATTTGTAGAGAGTTGAAAAGATTACAGTTACATTTAAGGTACGAAATTAATATGGTTATGAGAACGAATTTCTAATGTATTGTTTGCTGTGTGTGCAACAATTTCGATTCAGATTAACTAAAGCTGACTGCCGATCAATATATGCTTAGAGTGTCGGGACTTCCTTGGATTACCTTATCGAAAGATTCTTTTTTGCTATATGGTTAACGCGCGCGTCTTTGCTGCAGAAGACCCTGGTTAGATTCCCGATAAAAGTTCATGTTCTTTCGGTCTAACTCTAAGCTCTAAGTCCAAGTCTCATTGCTTCGCTACTGAAAGGGACACTGAACTCAAAATCTTATTAAATATATCAAAACAACTAATACATTTAAAGGATGCACCTGTTAAAGTATACGCAATATTTACTTCACCTTTCACATAATCACATAGCACAGATACAATCACTTCTAAATCTATCCTGATGTTAGTGAAAATTGCCATACGAAGAAAGAATGATGTCAGTGGTCGTAACTCGCGGACTTGTGGTATAGGTATCATTGTCAGTACATTGTTGTACCAACCTTGAGGTGTTCATCGTCACCTTGATAAGAGGTTTAAGGTTGCATTTCAATAGGATTTTCACAGAGGTACATGTTTATGTCAGAATATCAGGTGTTTTTCTCAGCACAAATTTTGACGACACAAAGTATAGCTTGGCCAAAGAAACCTCCATTGTTTTAACTCATTAAAAAGTGATCCTTGACCATGGGATACGTAACCCTTCATTCTTCGAACGTTGTATATATATCTATATCTATATCTATATATATATATATATATATATATATATATATATATATATATATATATATATATATATATATATATATATATATATATATATATTGCAGATCCAAATGCGAGAATGTCGACAGAAGAAACCTCTAAAGGGATTAAAAATGTAGGTATTGCTCAAGAGACGTATGAACATGTACCCATGAATCAATCAAAAATAGAGAGGTGTATTGATTTAGCTGTAAAGAACGAGGGATACATTTAGGTTGACAGCAAACATGTACCTCTGGGATATTCAAAATTTAAACCAAAATTTTATTTCATTTGAGGATGAGCCGATTGCCAAAAATTGCAATTGTGGTTACTCGAGGTTGAGGGTGTTACTACTACAGCAAACAAATGTTCATTCATGATTGTTTTCTGAAGTGCAAGAATGTATCATATGAAATAATACTGAAACTGAATTTAACTGTGTCGTAAATTTTATAATGTCAGATTTAGAACTAGGATCCTTATAACATAAATATGATTTCTGTTCATACAAACATTTTGCTTATGTGTCATTGGAAGATAGTGTGGAAAACCTTCATGAAAATTAATAACTACTGAAGAATATAGTATATTATTTTTCAGTAACTTTATGTCCTGTAATAGCGACACTCTTGTATATTGTTTGTGTATTATATGAGTATTAACAAACAAAAATGGTAAAATGGAACCTGACGTATCGATGGGTTGGTAGGTGCATTTGGATTTGCTGCATAAGTATATGCTGCACGGAATCTAGATACAGAGTGGAGTTGAAAACACTATGCATCTTTTAAACTTATGGGTTTACCTTTACCGCAAATAGAAAACGGGTCCAAAGACGTTAAACACATGGCCATTACCTTTGAAGTGAAATTCTTTTCTCTTAGTGGTTCCATTGTAAGAATCCACGATTGTGGGCTTCGACTTGTTTCTCACATATCCTCTTGAAGCAACAATTCCATGCTTGAACTAACAATTCCTTTCCAACTTGAGGTAGTCTCTGGATTGCCTACAATGACATCATGGAATTCGTAAAAATTTTTAAGCACAACAATTTGAAATTCTTTCCTACCGAGAGGAAAAGTTTTAAATTTCCCTTGGAAGAGATTATGTTGCGATTTAATATCCAAACAAATCAAAACTTTGAAAGCTCTCCTATTTTCTTCAATTCAGGGTGCATGACCTGCCCACCTTAGTCTCCTAAACTTGGTGACCCCAACAATGTGTGATAAACAGTATAAATTATGCAGCTCCACATTATGAAGTTTCTGTCATTCAC
The DNA here is from genome assembly GCF_964235325.1 of Thermobia domestica. NCBI lineage: Eukaryota > Metazoa > Arthropoda > Insecta > Zygentoma > Lepismatidae > Thermobia > Thermobia domestica. The sequence continues at coordinate 199,594,396 of NC_137456.1, read as the reverse complement.
TACTTCCGCTCCTTTCGATTCGAATATTCGTGTCAGGACTTTATTGTCAAATACGTACTTTCAGTCTACGCTCTTCCCACAGAGTAAGTGATCATGTTTCACAATCATACAGCACAACAGGCATGATTATCGTTTTATATATTTTAAGCTTCAAATTCCTCGACAGAATTCACGACGACAAAAGATTTTGAACTGAATAATAACATGAATTTCATGCTTTCCGTCGATATTTAATGTCTGCGTGGAAATGATTTTGGTCTGTTCATATTGATTTTATGTATTTGATATTATCCACTTTGTCAAAAGCATTATTACATATTTTGAATCATCCTTAATTGGCAATTCCGATTCAGAATTTAGTTACCCATGTCCCTGAAGGCGTTTAATAAGACCTCTGCATTTCTTTCTATTGTTCTTCTATCATCCTATATCAGATTTACATTATCAGCATCCATTATATCCTGGTCAATACCATTCACCCCTCGGGCTTGTTTGTTGTCTTTGATTTTCCTTAGAGTGTACTCTAGAACAAAACTGAATAATAATCGCGACAACGCATCTTTTTGTTTCAGGCCATTCTCGACGTGGAAGCTCGTGAACAATAATTTTCCCACTCAAACTATACTTTAAGATCCCTTTAAACAGACGAGTTACCGCGGTAGCTCAGTGGTAGAACGTTCACTTTTGGCTCCTGGTTCGATCTCAGTTCGCGCTAAGTGAGCTTTGTGGTAGACAAACACCGTTTACGTGGATTTTCTCGGAGTTCGCCTGTTTCCTCCTACTTTCATTCATTTCTCAGCATCAGTGTCTCCCTTAAGCTCGATGTATAATCATGGGACATTAAACTAAATTTTTCTTTTTCAATTTTCATTTGTATTATCTGTCAGGAAAGGAAATGTACATCTGTTTTTTGAGCCTGGCATTCCTGTGCTGCAGCCATGGAGAGTATGAGAATTAAATCAATCAAATGTTTAGTGAGGGGCACGAAGAGAAGTCCAATCTGATTCAGACGTTACAGAGGGGCACAAACAGTGAATGCGAATAGTGCATGGTGTACATAAATTACGACACCAAAAGAGAAATTCAGAAACAGCTGGTAAACGGGGAAAAAAGAGTAAAAATTGTCTAAGTGGGAACACAAAATACAAATACAAACAAATATGCCAACAACTAAACACTTGCCAAGCAAAGATCCTGGTGTAGTGACTAAGACGCTAGATTGTAAATCCAAAGGACGTAAGTTCAAAACCACACCAACTACAATGATTTTTTTAATAATGCTTATAAGACGTGAGAGGTGGTAAAAGATACTACCCGTTTGATAAGTTAAGTAAAAACGAGGTAAAAATTCCATTTATATTTATTACAGAAGTGAAACAATGAAAACGAGGAAACAGGTATATCTATTCAGGGGTATGTATCAGAGGGCGGTGATCGGTGAAAAAAGAACGTTACATGAAGAAAAGAACGGATCAGGTGGTTTTGTTCTAAATAACAACAATATCAGGTGTTTCATACAGTAAGGCCAAAACTAAAAAAACTTTCTTTTTTTCTTTCTTTTTTGTCTACTTTTTACATTTTCGATTTCTTCCATCTGAGGGATGCAGTTTCCAAGCCCAAAAATTAAAACATAGACATAAACGTTAGCTATATTTTCATATAATGGGTCTACAATTTTCAGTCGTTCGGTAAGCAACGAAAAGCGTCAATTGGGGTACATCCATCCTAAATACATTATTGTTCTTTCAGAAAATATCTTTTTATAATTTTGTTTTTTAACTTATACAATATATGGAGCGTAATACCGCTAAAGAACCATTGGAACACAACCAAAATACACAGACAATCCAAATTTATATAGAAGTATACTTATTCACTATTTTTATTGCTCTCTTTTATCCGAACACCTAGTATGGCGATTAAATAACACATTTATAGCTATCTAGCATCGCTATATCGATACCAAACAATAAAATTTACCGCCTTTTCCTTGACATTTCTCTAACACACTACTGATATTGGCTAGAATCAACGAGGACGCCAGTTTCTTAAAGAACATATGAATGTCAGACGAAGCCAACTTCCACCTTAACGGATCTGTTAACAAATAAAATTCCTGTTACTCGGCACATGACAATCCTTATGAGCTCCACGAGCGACCATTACTTACAAGCAAGGGGCGCGATATCGAGACTCGAATTGCGCAATAAGAGTTACATGTACTGAAAGAGCATCAGGTAGTTAGTAATTTACCAAATTATTAGCTGCAGTCCGCCAGTAGGGAAAAAGTTATGGGATTGTAAAATTCAGAGCCTGGCGTACGAAAACCACACAAAACTTAGCATTTGGCTTGTTCCTCTTTCTATTGACAAGAGATAATGAACTCTAACGTATTCCCATCACAGAACATGATGTTTGACATAAGAAAATCTGTATGAGAAGAATTGTCAGTGTTGCCATCCATAGAAATTACACTGTTGCCCGAATAAGAATACCTCGAAAAGCTTGCAAGCAAATAGTACGTGATCAGGACTTGCGTTGCACAATACGAGTTATAAAGTATATTCTGAAAGAGTATCAATCATGAAGTGACTACGTTATTAGCGGCAGTCCGCCAGTAGGGCAAAATTATGGGGCTGCAACGTGAACATGAGAGACTATGGCAAACAAAAGGAATAACCTGTTTGTGTGTGCAATAGCAAATGGTATTTGTTTGGGAAGGGGATATAGCTATGTAAATGACAGTGTTAAGCCACACAATTGATATGAAGAGCAGAAAGTATCGAGTGATCCAAACAAAAACAGTTAGTACAATATGCACATCGGACGATAGCCAGTGACGCGCAGTGATAACACATTTCTGTGGTAAGGGAGTCAAAACAGTACTGAATTGGTGTCTGGAATGCTTCCGGTGCGGTGTCCAGGTATCCCGCTTTATAGAAAGCAAAGCGAATCATGTTGCGGAACAGAGAAACGCAGAATTGGTGCGGCGTGAACGACTGGAGACGCAGGAAATTGTCACGGTGCCAGATGTTCGTTTCCTGCAACAAGACAACTGTGTCAGTGACGAACTTGACAAAGTTTTTGTAAGGACGGAAAAAGTACACGTCCAAGGGCCGGGATCATGCTTTCTGAATGTGACATTTGCAGGAACAAATTTATCGGAAAGCTCATCGTCTTTGTTTGGGGTCCACGAGTTCAGCAAGAGATAGATTTTCTCCCTGTTGTTGGGAATGCTATCCCAGAATACTTTGTTATAAAACTCCGACAGCTGCGCTTTCGATGTCACAAAACACCGTTGTGCTCACTCTTTCATTCGCTGCAAACCAAGCTTTTCGCTGCATTCTTATTCGGGCAACACTGTAATTTCTATGGATGGCAACACTGACAATTCTGGGCAGATTTTCTTATGTCAAACATTATGTTCTGTGATGGGAATACGTTAGAGTTCATTATCTCTTGTCAATACAAAGAGGAACAAACCGTATGCTAAGTTTTGTGTGGTTTTCGTACGCCACACAAAGTCTGTAAGGAGGTTTATTTTGACAGAGGAAAACCCACTTTTTGCACAAAAGGCAATCTTAACGGGTAATGACAATAAGAAGCAGTTGATTCAGCTTTTAACCAGGTATGTTGTCAACAAAGTAACAAGATTGCGCCTAGAACGCACTTTCATCATTACCAACCAGGATCCATTATCCATACAAATAGAATGTTGTATTATCGTAGACCGAATCGATTTACAAATCTTTCACGAAGAGGCAGACATCATAATGATGCAACAGCTGATTGTAGAAATGATAGAAAGAGGTAATCAAACAGTCTATGCTATTCTTGACGACACATACATTTGTCCTTATCCTCTATTATTACTACAAGCTCTCTATGTCAAATCATATCTACATGGTGCCATTAAGAGAAGCAATGGCTGCAGTTGACATAAATCATGGGCGTGCCAGCCGGGTGGATGAGGGGAACGCGTCTCCCCCTAGAAATTTTCTAGGAAGGGATTGTCCCCCCCCCAGAAAATTGTATATCAGGAATTCTTCCCTAAATATCTCGGCAAAAATGATGAAATAGTGGAATGGGAACGTCGATTGTCAATTGAAAGGAATTACAGTTTCATTGAAGAAAATTCTGTAACAATTACCAGGGTATATAAATGAAGTATAGAAAGTAACGACACTGTATTAGTTACGTCGAAAACTACTATAAAGCGTGCACACATTCATTTGCAGCAAAAAGAAAATTTTGAAATATCTATATACAGTGCTGTAGTCCTAAAATTTTCAGAGGGTATACGCTGTTTTTTTTTTTTGATAATCTATAATTGATATAAGAGACATAGAAGGCACTTGAATAAACAATGTAAATCGTATGTATTAATTAATTTAATTACAATATAAAGAATACAATACTGTTTTGTAGTCTAAAAGCATTTCAGTTGTTTTCTTGATGACACTCCTTACTTAAATCACGCTATTAATAACAAATGGGTTTAGAGGTATGGAGAAGGAACCAACTTACTTTAAAAAAATCAGGAAAAATCGTGTCGGATCTTTCCATGACTCATATGTTTGAACACCTGCTAAGAATATAAGAGAAAAAGACGTAGTCACTTTATCATTGAAGTCGTGGCCCGATTAAATAAATAAACAAAACAAAAGTAGAAAGTACTATACACTTTAAAGCAAAAGGTACACTCGAACGACTAAGATTAAGCAGAGGGTATATGGCGTGTGCCCTCGACGACAGCCCTATCTATATATTAAAATGCTAAGTTTATATGTTTGTGGTCAAGAAAAGTTTATATGTTTGTGGCAAATTCTTTTAACATGAATATCTCGAAAACTACAAGCTCTGGAAAAATGCCGTTTTCCCTGATCGATTACAAATTTTGTGAAGATTGTTAAGTTATAGTTGAATATTTTTTAAAATGGACGTTATATCTTTATTACAGTTTTTTAGGAGTACGCGGAAGTATTGAAAATTTAAAAAGTAAAGCATCATATCTCAACGAGTCATACATCCCAACGCCGCACATTTGTATATGAGGTTAGTATATTTCTTCGGCATTTGTTTCATGGTCAAATGATAATGAAAAACGAAGCATAACTATTTCTCCAGTGTAAGATGAATCTTTATTGTTTGGAGTGTTTGGCCCAATCAACACCATATAGCCTATGACTAACATTATAATTAATTGTGTGTGTGAGCTAGTATCTTTATGAAAATAGTAGATTCTAATTGAAAGTACGTAATTCCTAGTCTTTCTTTTCATTTTGAACAGTTACCGCTTTGTGAAAGATTTACAACTTGGTTCCAAGGCAAAAATATTTCGAATTTGACTTAGTACTTATCAAAAGTTTCATGCTCAGTTCCAAATATTTTTGAGATTTTATCTTTTGTCACCCAAGAAAGCGGTAGCTGCAAGAAAAAAATATCGCTTTCTAAGTATCTGAAAAGATTCCTCTCAGATAGCATTACAAAGAGAAAATAGAAAATGTGAAATGATTTTTTTTTTTAAATTTAATATACCGATTTTTGCTGTATCGGCTTCGGGTAAAAATACCACCAACATTGTGTCAACCTGGACAATCGATTGACGACTTACAACACTGTTTAGCTTTGGAAATATAACTCAAAACCTGCCTAAAAAGATTTTTTCTTCGTGTGTGGGTAACGTAGGTCTCTTTGCGTGTCCTTTTTAATGTATTGGTGAATTTCGTCAACTGGGCTGTGCGCAAGTGAACTACTGTTTTTGAAAGGACATGTTTTGCAGCGTGTTTTTTCCAACAGTATCGTTATTTAGATAGCTGTGTTTATGTGTGTTACTGTGAATAAAACGTTGATATGGAGTTTTTCATCACTTGTTTCTATTTAGTGTTGTTTTATTGTTTGAAATGGATCAATTTGTCATAAGAAAAAGAAAAGACAGCACATGGGCCAAAGCAGTGCCATTGTTGAAGAAAAAAGAGAAAAATTAATTCAAATTGTAGTTCAGCTGATGGATTACAACCTGAAACTGACAATGGAAATTCAAATCGTATATCGGTCACCATAACCAGAAACCTCTCAATCTCCACGTCCAGCAAGTGGTTCAATATTCCCCAACCTTCGAACCTTTCAAAGCCCAATTAGACTTTAGTGTTAGCTACAAATTTTCCACAACAGTCTCTCAAAGGTCAAACATTGAAATTTGTGCCAGCTTGGTTCCTTCCGTGGCTGCACGTGAATCCAAACAAAATTAACGTCATTTTCTGTTTTTACTGTATGGACATCTTGAAAAACATTTAAAAAAGTTCTTACTAAAACCATTTATTACCGATGTCATATATTTGTGTAAATGAAATGAAATGAAATATTTGAGTTTTACGTCCCACGGTTATGCCGGTTAGGCTAAAGGAGACGGTGATGATGAGTAATGAATGAAATGGTGGAATGAAGAAAGTGAGAGGAAACGGGAGAACCACGAGAAAGCCCACGCACACGGTGATTGTCCACCCATATATGTGTGTAGGGGAGTAAGACATTATTGTCTTATTTTGAATTATTTTACCTTCAAACTCTACGTCCTATTGCCTAATTTTATCCACCCAATATGAATTATCTAATTCGCACACTTGGTTCTTTTATATCAGATTACTTTGAGGCAGTGTCCAAACAGTGGGCAATATGTTGTTATAATTCTAAGAACATACCGTAATGCCATTGATTGACTAACTAACTCTATGGCCTATGGAACCCGGAGGTTCAGTGCCGCGTTCACAAAAGCTCTCCACTGACTTCTATCCTTAGCTAACTGCATCCAGTTTCTACTTTGTATTCCTATCTCTGCGAGATCCATCTTAATATTATCCTCCCATCTGCGCCTAGGTCTTCCTAATGGTCGTTTTCCTATGGGTCTTCCAGTCAAGACTTTGAAAGCGTTTCTACTTTCTTCCATTCTAGCTACATGACCTGCCCACCTAAGCCTCCTAGACTTGACGACCCTAACAATGTTGGGTAAACCGTATAAACTATGTAGTTCCTCGTTATAAAGTTTCCGCCATTCCCCATTCTCGTTCCTCTTGGGTCCGAATATTCTTCTTAGGATCTTGTTCTCAAATACTTTCAGTCTATGTTCTTCCCTCAGAGTAAGTGACCATGTTTCGCAACCATACAGAACAACAGGCATGATTATCGTTTTATATATTTTAAGCTTCAAATTTTTCGACAGAATTCGCGACGACAAGAGATTTTGAACCGAATAGTAACACTAATTCCCTGCTTTTAGTCGACATTTAATTTCTTCGTGAATATGATTTTCGTCTGTTAATATTGATCCTAAATATTTGAAAGTATCCACTTTATCAAAAGTATTATTTAATATTTTAACGCCTCCACAATTTGCCGTATTACAGTCCCGACGCACTTCCATGTATTTAGTTTTCTCTGCATTTACTTCTAAACCCATGTCCCTGCAAGCATTTAATAAGATCTCTGCATTTATTTCTACTGTTCTCCTATCATCCCCTATTAAATTTACATCATCAGCATATGCCATCACCTGATGAATGCCGTTCAACTCTAGGCCCTGGTTGCTATCTTTGATTTTCCTTATAGCGTATTCCAGCACAAAGTTAAATAATAATGGCGAAAACGCATCTCCTTGTTTCAGGCCATTTTCGACGTGAAAGCTCGTGGACAAAAATTTTCCTACCCGGACTTTACTTTGGGATTCACTTAAGCATATCTTAATTAATCCAATTAGCTTTCTCGGTATTCCAAGTTCTGTAAGAACGTTGTACAATGTTTCTCTCCTAACCGAGTCGTAAGCCTTTCTAAAATCAATAAATAGTTGATGTACCGGCGTATTGTATTCCCACTTTTTCTCCAGTATTTGGCGAATGGTAAATATTTGGTCAATAGTTGATCGATTTCGTCTAAATCCGCACTGATAATCTCCAATAATTTCATCTGCGTATGGGGTCAGTCTTGCTAATAGAATATTTGAAAGGATTTTATAGGATGTTGACAGAAGAGAAATGCCTCGATAATTATTACAGTCAGTTTTGTCGCCTTTCATATGAATTGGAACAATGATTGATTCTTTCCACTCTTGTGGCAATTCTTCCTTGTTCCAGATAAGGAGAATGAGTTTGTGTATCTTGTTCCACAATTTTTCGCCTCCAGCTAAAATTAACTCAGCCGGAATTTCATCCACACCCGGAGATTTGTGTTTCTTTAATTTCTTTATAGCGGCTTCTACTTCTATTCGATTGGGTTCTGGAATATACGGTTCTGCGGTGTGTATCTCCTTTTCTCCACGCGCATTAGTTTTTGGCTGCGTGTTCAGCAAATTGTCAAAGAAATCTTTCCATCTATTTAAGAGGCTATCCGTATCAGTGAGAACTGTTCCGTCAGCTTTCTTTAATATATAAGCACGAGGTTGATAGCCTTTCTTAAATTCGTTAATCCCCTTATACATGTCCCGAAAATGCCATTGATACCAGGTGAAATTAAAGAAAATGTTTAAATAGGATTACAATTTCGATTCCGTTCTGTTTATGACGTTAATGTATTAGGAGGATACACTTATTGCCATTTGCTACTTTTATGTGATGTACGTAGCAGACAGTTTTCCTTACATGTGTCCCAAAAATATTTTTTTGATTTTGTTTGTGCTACAATGCAGTTTGTTTAAAGTAAAGCGGTTTATAAATGAAAAGTAAGAAAAAGTTTAAGAAAAATACAGAACTGTTTCATTATTATTATTATTATTATTATTATTATTATTATTATTATTATTATTATTATTATTATTAATAATAATAATAATAATAATAATAATAATAATAATAATAATAATAATATCGATAATTTTGAAACATTAGAATTACGTGCTTAGGAGGATTCGTGTTTTGCCCCATCCGAAAAGAAAACTTGAATACGTGCCTGCACTGAATGATAGACGTATGAGTCATGGTGTAGACGGGCGTGCTAGGCGATAGAGTCCAGAGCATCAAAAACAGATTCAGACCACTACCTGTAGTTCTTCTTGCCGATTGATCCTACTTTTTACCTGCAATGATATGTCGGATAATACGGTATGTGGAATAAATACGTGAACGGTCTTACTCGTCCCCCTGCCTCCCCCATCAATGTTGAAGACAGATTTGCGCCGCTGGTTTGAGGCTCCTCGACCCTGAACTTTTTTTTAACATTCTGAAACATTAAAATTTGTTTTACCGGCACGAATACACGAATATATATTGCTCATAGATACGTCGAAAACGAAGACATTAATGTCAAGTAATGTTAACACGACAAGTAAAGTTCGATGTGACTGCACTGGCCCCAGACGATACTGATTGTTGTTAGGAGCGAGTAAGGCGGCACGTTTAGAGGGTGGCAAACAACTGAAAATAAAAGCTCCTACGAAGTAAAATGCCAAACTGAATTGAAACAGGCCTTCCTGAACGTGTTCAAGATTTCAATACCGAATCACTAATTTTTTTAAATAGTATTACGTACAACCTACCTTACTCTCTAAAACCGCGAGTCAAGTCAGATAGGCATGTCTACTGCGATACTGGAGTTAGTAAAAGCACACGACAATTATAACAGTAAAGGCGGTCTTAAGACAGGTTTAAAATGGCCGCGTGATTTTCCTAACTTTCACTAATCGTTTCCAAGTCCTAACACACTTATATTAGATATGATAATAGCCATATAAGAATGTTTTTGGCAGTGAAAGTGTAAAAAAAATGGAACTTGATGGGTATTCCAATTACGACCGTATTTACTATTATGACTTGACGCTAGTAATAGCGATGCTATGATTGGATCCAGAGATAATAACAAAAGCGTGATGAAAGAAAATGTTTTGGCCGTCGCGTCGCCAGGTCGTGTAGTGGCTTAAAAAAATAAAATTACAGAAAGGGTACTGAAAGGAATAGGGAAATGTGCTTCTTAGTTGACGATTGAAAAAGTAATTAAATCATGGTATATGTCGTGAGAGTAATTTGTGTTTAGTGTTCAGCAACATTTTTTTTTCATCTCTATACTGTTTTAAGTGTTTTTTTTTTCTGTCTGATGAGTTAGCCAATTAGGTAAGACGCTCGACTTCTAACTGGCTAATCCATGTTCAAATCTCCCTGCAGCTAACCTTTTTTTCTCCCACTACCGAAATCAACACCGTGTGTTGTGTTGATTTAACACAAAAAGTGGTAGTCACGTTGGGTCACCGCATTGTGTTGAACATGGGCGGAGTTAGGATTGCCTGCTGGGGGGACAGACCTTTTGGTCGGTCTCGACCTGTGGAATACTTCCTAGACGAGTGTGGAATTAATATGAATAACTCATTTTTTGTCTAAAAGTTGGGGGGGACAATACTCTCCATCTCCCCATAGCTCCGCCCATGGTGTTGAATCAACACAGTTATTTATTTACTGTGCAGGACAAACGTTGTAAAAAGTAAGGTTAAGGACACATACAAAAGTCAACTAGGGCAGGGGTTCGAATTCACAAATACGTGAAGAAATTTCATTTCCTCAGTCAAAATTAAATGTGTTGTAAGGCAACTTTAATATTGACAATAAAATGCAATGGAACCAAAACTTAAATTCAATTATAAATGCCGGACTCAAATTACTGTAGGAAATTAAGGAGTTATTACTAGAAACAACCGAAAAATTAAACATGAAGAAATAATTTAATAAAAAAACAGCTAACAAGGCTATCACACTTAACTTTAAAAAAAACGCAGAGCAAACGTAACAGTTTCAATGTTCTAACATCTTACTATGTCATCCGAGTAACATCGAAAACGTTACGTTTGCTGTGTGTGTGCTTTAAATTCAAAAACTGTGTTTGCAATTTCGAGACAGGAGACGAGACGAGACATTTTAATAGACGTCGCGTCTCGTCTCGAAAACGAGACGAGACAATTAGTCTGCCTCGTCTTGTCCCAAAGAGTTCTGTCTCGTCTCGTTTACGAGACGAGACGAGACACGAAAAATAGCTAGTTTGGACCACTTCTGGCTTGAATATGGAGTTAAAGGATGAGATGGACCTATTCTTTGGATGCAGAATCAATGGCAGAAAACCACTTCCCGATATCACTTCTATCTTTGCTCTGGTATCTGTCACATAAACGGATGAAACCACTCTATGAGACTTCCGACTTTTATGCACGGCACAGTTTGGAAGTTAAAAACTTGTCTAGTTCCATAAATATTATTAACACTAACATATCAATGATACTCTTGTATATAATTCAAAAAGTTAACCGTGAAATTTATGCCGGATTTATGTGGGAAGGCCTCTTGCTACATCAAATTTGTGGGTGTTCAGGTAAAACCAATATAATCTTAGAATTTTACATCGGGTTAGTAATGAATAGGTCATTTCTACTGTAAATCAACTTCACGGCCAAAAGCGACTCGTGACTTAATGAAAATCCATTTGTTGGTTCTTCAAGGTCAATACATCAACAAAATAGCTATACTAGGAGTACACGCGACCCATTACTTCGACAGAAGAGGCAAACGCACGTGTTTACGTATAAAAGACTAATTGCCTCAGGCACTTACTAGAAGGTTTGACTGAGTGGAAGCAACATAGCAACGTTCTATGACAAAGAACGCTGTGCTATGTAAAAAAGAAAAAATGCTCTGGGTTGTGTTATCTGTTGTGTGTATGAAATACGAGTTTGTTTGTGTGTCTGTCTGTGTGCGGCCTGGGAATCAGACGAGTTGACCGAAAGTTACTAAACTTTGGTCACGGATACCTTTATCCAGGCTCCAGACCAGGACAAAGCGTTTTTTTTCAATTCGAACCAGTTTCTCAGGGGAAGGGAGCGTTTACCGAGACATGTAAAAACATTAGAAAATGACCTGTTTTTGTGTTGAATTTATAGTTAGCGCCGTCACTGAGAACAATGGTGACACTTCCATTAGCGATGACTTTGAAAATAGGCTACCATTGTATGCGGGTAGGTGTCACCCAGGGGGTGGGGTACCGAAATATATAAAAAATATTCCAAAATGACCAATATTAGTGTCAAATCCTTAGTTTTCACGGTCGCTGAGATGAATGGTGATTCTTCCAGAGGCGTTGACTTTCAAATACAGGCCAATCGCCTGCGGGCGGGAGGCGTTCTCTTAAATTTCGAACCAGGGGTCACAGGGGGCGTTTACCGGGATATGTAAAAGTATTAGAAAATGACCGATATCTTTTCGTTTCGTTATTCAGTTTGTTTGCATAGATATTTTATCTGACCCATGCGAAAAGTGTGTATTTCAGCTATTTATTGATAAATGCAAGAAATAAATTATTAGTAATATACAGGGTGGCCCAAAAATAAGTTTACAGTGCCGTACTGATCAGTTCATTGCATTTTATATAATTTATTTATAATTTGTTATCCATCAGATAGACTTAAGAGCCGAAGCAAATAAACTCATAAACTAGAATGTTATACTTGATCAATGAAGAGGTGTATGCCAACTTTTGGACTACGTGAATAGATAGGAGTGTATTTTGAAAGAAAGAAACGAAAGCGTAAACACACATAACCGTATTTCACTTTATATAATCTATCGTAAACCACGGTCATTAATCTAAGATAATGTAGGAAAAAATGCAAGGAAGTAATTAATAATAATAAATATGAGCATATAAAAATATATTATGAAAGGAAAAGGGTCCCCTGGCAGAACTTATTTACTCCAGATGTCGAAGCGTTAATCAGAGTTGGAGTGGGTCAAGTATGTCAACAGCATGTGACCCACTGCGACCCACCACCCACTATGATCCACTCTGAACCATTGTGACCAACTCCGACGCGCCAAAACCCATCGTCATCAACTCTGACCCATGATCCACGCTCTCTTCAAAACTAAATAAAGTTTACAATTGTAATAAAACAAGGCTGTGAAATTATCACTATTCGCAGTTTGAATTTTTACGGTTCAACGCTCAAGCACCGCTCTGTTACAATACCGGTGGATGTGATCTTTACGATATACAATGATAAAGTGTTTGTCATGGGCCAAATTGCGATGAATTTAACTTTAATTATCATATATAATTATTTCTTTGTTGACTTACAGACATTTTCAGTGGAAAATAGAATGAAATTTGAAAGTCTCAAATCAAGGTAAAGTAGACCAAAGTAAAGAGAAGTCTAAAATTGGCCATATAATTAAGCATCCCGTACAAATTTAAAATTCCCACGTAATTAAGCTTACAGTACAAATTTTATGTAAATTTTCCTCACAACTTTATGACGTGATATCCTTATGCTGTAACGCTCCATACATAAACACAAGTTTCAGCAGTTATTATAATAAAAAGCAGTAGATGTAAAATGCATAAAACTGTAGTTTTTATTTCTCAATAATTGCTTTTCAATTTGTTTCTGAACTAATATTGATCGTTTTCGATTATTTTTAGAAATCAACCCTATATATAGAAAATGCTCCCTCCCAATAAAAGTTTTAAAAATGATATTGAGATCAGGGCCTAACTATGTATATACCAAATGTCATTTCAGTTGACTTTGCAATTTGATCATGACAATCACACAAACATAGTTATACTCAATGTTTTATATAATCATTCGTACATTATAGGTAATTCACATTTTTTACCCCAGTAGTTAGTTCCTCTAAAAACTCACAGGATGTGTTTGAAAAATCAAGAAGTAAGTCCTATTGCTATTATTACAATTCCAAATATGGTCAATTGCCTGAAGTTCTGCAAGAGTGCCTGAAATTCTTTCTTCAATAGAGACAAATGAAAAAAGAAGAAAAAGGGAGGCCTTGAAAGTAAAAGGTAGACAAATTCACCAGTGCTCAGAAGAAACTGTCTACAATGCACTGAGCAGAATGGGTTCGTAAGTCAGAGTGGATCAGTGGGTCAGCGTGGATCAGAATGGGTAGTTGGTTCAGAGTGAGTAACGGTGGGTTGTATGTCTCAGTGAGTCACATCCTGTTGACCCATGACCCACTTACAAATCTTGACGCAATTGACCCACTGACTCATTCCATCTCTGGACTGCACACACGTATAAAGCAGTCATATATTTATCTTAACCTTCCTGACTTTACTTAACCTCCACTAATTTAAGTTAATCTACAAAAAATGCAATATTATTATTGACAAATACAAACATATAGGAATGTATTTTGAGAAAAAGAAAAATCAAAATGAACCAGCCGAGATTTGAACCCACGTTGCTCCACTCAAGAAACAGACGTTCTACAGACTTAGCCACGGCAGAACTTGTAACTTTTGGCTTTGAAGCTTTATTTATATTACGTGTGTTACGTAACAACTCTAGGAGATGTCATTACTGTCCTTCAAGACCCGTTTCGTAAATTTACAAAATAACTCATTTAATCCTTAATCAATCCGATTATATGTCTATATACGTATATACGATGTATGTGTGTGTGTTGGTGCACCCAAGAGATTAATTTATTCTTGATTTTAATCGACAGAACAAATGCTTTTAATGAAAACATGGGGCCTGTTGCAGTAGATGGCTAAAGGCCGTAAATAAAATTCTAACTTCAAGTGTACCTGGGGTAACTCACCGTCAATGGCTGATTTAACACGTTTGATGACAGCGCGTGTAATGGTTGAATTATAAACACACTTGATAGAGCCTATGTAGATAAGTGGGTACCGTGTGTGACTGTCGTTCTCAGGATTCTGTGTTCGAGTCTCAGCCTAGACTGAGTTGCATTTTTTTTCAAGGAATTAAACAATATAAATGATGTTCGTGTGTGATACTGAAAGGGATTTATCCTATGAAGGGAGAAAAAACAAGACAATACAGGGGGTAGGGGGAAAGACGGAGATTGTTTATCCTTAAGTGTTAAAATTTAATTTATTCCCATGTCTTTTGCTCTTTCCTTTCCCTCTTTCCTTCTTTACTCATTTTGTTTAGCTTTCCATACTTTTTCGGTCTCTACATAATGCGTATTATTCTTTTCGTTTCCTTTGCTTTAATTCCTATCTCTTTGATCTTAAAGTGAATGGAATTTCTGCAGATTTATCTCGTGGTTTTTTCTCTAAGTGATGCTCTCAAATAGTAATACTTTTTCCTCCAAATGGAGGAATATCCTGGCATGTTTTGTTTTCGGGCATGTATTTGCTGTCATGTTGGTTGTCCAACTATCATACATACAGTGAAACTATTCTGCTACTGGAAAAAGCTATCATCTCTTACGTATCCAACCTCCACTTATTACAGTCGCTGACTGTACAAACGATTTAGTTGGCTCATTTGAAAGATTTTCGTTTGTTCGGATTGTACCGTAGTTTGTTTCGTTTGTACCGTCCTGGATTATGAAAAACTAACGAAACAAAATGGGGGCTCAGATCAAGCAGTCCCTCAAATCACGACTTAATACATCGGGTACACATGACTTTTGTATGTCATATAAAAGTACTTGGTTAGTACCGGATTGTACCACAATGAGTGTTACTTCAACCATAATAGATCATGAAAAATTAAGAAAACAAAATTGGGGGGCTGTGTGAACCTGGTCCACCACCACGTTAAACAAACGGTTTACTTGGATCATTTTAAAGATTTTCGTTTTTATCGGATTGTACCGTAGTTTGTTTCGTTTTTACAGCGGTAGATTATGTTAAATTGACGGAACAAACTGGGATCCTAATTCAAGCAAACATTCTAATCAAGTTTTAACACAGAATACATATGACCTTCGAGAAATTTGAATTTGTCATGGCAGGTCAAACTGGCCGGTACATCTTTGTTTCCTTTACAATTCGAATCAAAACGTCACAAATTTGTACCCAATATGTATCACTTTATAGCATCAAAGTTAGAATTTGTACCGCCATCAATTTCGAGAAATTTGAATTTTTGATGGCAGGTCAAACTGATCCACACAACATATTTTTTTTTCAATTCGAATGAAAACGGTATCAAAAATTTGTACCCAATAAGTCAATTTGTACGAGCAAAACAAGAATTTGTACTATTACCAGGTTGTAGACGTTTTAATTTTTTTTGGCGGGTCAAGCTGGAACGCACTTTATTTTCTTTCTAATTCGAACCAAAATTTTTGATATATCACGCTGGCCCGCATAACTTGTTTTTCTTTCCAATTCAAATCAAAGCGGTACAAAAAATTTGTACGCAATTTGTACCACAAAATTTAGATTTGTACTCCCACCAATTTCGACAATTGTGAACTTTTGATGGCGGATCGAAATTACCCTCATATTTTATTTTTCTTTACAATTTGAATCAGAACGGGAGCAAAAATTTGTACCAGATCTGTAGCAATTTCTACCACCAAAATTAGAATTAGCACCCGCACCAATATCTAGAAGTTTGAATTTTTGATGGAGAGTCATGCTGGCTTAGGCAACTTATTTTTCTTTCAAATTCGAATCAACACTTTATCAAAAAATTGTAGCCAATATTTACGAATATGCAGTATCAAAATTAGAATATATATCCCCACCAATTTCGAGAAATACGAATTTAGGTGTGCGGATTAAACTGATCCGCACAACTGATTTTTCTTCAAAATTCGAGTCAAAACTGTACCAAACACCTGTACCCTATATGTACCGATTTGTACCGCCACAACTAAAATCTGTACCCTCACTAATTTCGAAAAAAAAATGAAAATTTTATATATAACGGGTGAAGCAGAGCCGAACAACTCTTTTCCCTTCCAATTCGAATCAAAATGGCAGCAAATGTTGGTACCCAGTATGTACCAATTTGAACGACGAAAATTAGTTATACCCCAACCAATTTCGAGAAATTTGAATTTTTGTGGTGGGAAAAGTTCTCCACTGTTTTTCCATTCAAGTTCGAATCAGAACGGTACAAAAAATTGTACCCTATATGTAGAAATTTATATCAACAAAATTAGAATTTCTATCCCCACTAATTTCGAGAAATTAGAATTTTTGATGGCGGGCTAGGTTGATGACAAGCTGGCCCGGTCAACACATTTTCTTTCCAATTAGAATCAAAACGATGTCAAATATTTGTACCCAATATGTACCAATTTGTACCACCAAAATTAGAATTTGTATCTCCACCAATATCGAGAAATTTGAATTTATGTTAGCGGTTCAAGCTGGCCTGCACAACTTGTTTATCTTTCCAATTCGAATCAGTACAGTATCAAAAATTTGTACTCGATATATACCAATTTGCACCACCAAAATTAAATTTGTATCACCAGTTATTTCGAGAAATTTGAATTTTTGGTGGCAACGTCAAGCTGGCCACCACAACTTGTTTTCTTTCCAATTCGAATCGAAATGGTATCGAAAATATGTACCTAATATGTTATAATTTGTACCACAAAAATTAGAATTTGTGCAACTACCAATTTTGAGAAATTTGAATTCTCAATACTCGATCCAACTTGACGTCGAAACCTGGCTCGCCTAACACATTTCTTTTATTAATTCGAATCAAAATGTTATCAAAAATTTGTGCCAAATAGACATCAGTTTCCGCCATCTATAAACACCGAAGACAAAATTATTTTAATATTTTTCTACGGTGTACCAAATGTTAGAAAGAATAAAGGAAAGCATTGTTACAAAACAACTTGTTGGGTAGACGGCAGATTAAATGGATAGCATTGGCATTCGTACAACTTGGTTGGGGGAGAGAGTCAAACACCTACATATGTTGAGGACTCCAAAATATTTATGAGTGGGTGATTTTTTTCTCCAACCATTCGTGAACATGGACAATATTAATTTTTATTACAGAACTCATTCAGAGGATCAGTTCTGTGAAGTCGTCTCTATCCACTAATACCTCCGTTTCGAAAACAGAGTCTAAGTTCTAATTTTGCTTATGCAAATTTTTACAAATTCAGTTACCATCAATAATACACTCCAGAGTTAAATTGTTTAATGGAAATAGTAACAAATTCATTTGCGAAGTAGTAATGTCGAATTTTTTAAAAATACGTTTCTCTGGTTTACATTGAGATCAAATAGATTCACATATTTGAGTAAGTATTTCAGATTCATTGAATCGGTGCAAGTACAATGTAATGTTTTTTGTTCCAATTGTCTACAAAAATTGGACAATTTTCATATAAATTCTGAGTAAGCCTTTGGCCTGGAAGAGTTGAATTGGTGATAAATTGGCCGTTCGTTGAATAACAATTTCTAATCTTTATTCGTACATGATTTTGCTCATTCAAATTATAAGCAAATTTTCTGTTCCGTTTTTATTAATTGCGGGAAAATTTGGTTGCACCATCTCGTTCGAAACGAATACTATTTTGATTGAATACAAAAAAAAGAAGATTGCCATGCCCAGAAAGATTGCAATAAAAAATTAAATTTCTAAAAACTGTTAGGGTTGGAAATTCTAATTTTAAGAGTACAAACTGGTACCTACTTGGCACAAATTTTTGGTAACATTTAATCTGAATTCGTAAACCAAATGTGTTTCGCGAGTCAAGTTTCGAGGTTAAGTTGGCTTCAGCATTGAAAATTCAAATTTCTCCAAATCGGTGAGAGTACAAATTCTAATTTTGGTGGTAGAAATTGATACATATCGAGTACACATTATTGGTACCGTTTTCATTCGAATTGCAAAGAAAAATAAGTTATTAAGGCCACCCGCTACCAAAAATTATAATTTATCAAAATTAGTGGGGGTACAAATTCTAATTGCGGCGGTACAAATTGGTACATATTGGGTTCAAATTTTTGGTGAGGTTTTCATTCGAATTTGAAACAAAAATAAGTTGGCCGCCTAGTTTGACCTGCCATTAAATTCATATTTCTTGAAATTGGTTGCTGTACAAATTCTAGTTTTGGTGATACAAGTTGTTACATATTACCTACAAATTTTTGGTATAGTTTCGATTCGAATTAGGAAGAAAAAACTTTTGTGTTCGCCAGCTTGACCTCATAACAAGTTTCAAATTTCTCGATATTGGGGAAGGTACAAATTCTTATTTTGGTAGTTCAAATTGGTACATAATGGGTACAAATTTTGGTAAGGTTTTTGATTCAAATTGGAAAGAAAGTGTTTGTGGGTCAATTTGACCCGCCATCAAAAATTCAAGTTCCACAAAATTGGTGGGGCTAGAAATTCTAATTTTTGTGACAAAAGTTTTACATATCGGAAACACATTTTTGAACAATTTTGATTCAAATTGGAAGGAAAAATAAGTTGTGGGGGCATGTTTGACCTGCCAACAAAATTCTGTCTGACATGACCTGCCACGCTTCACGAAATTTCTTGGGATATAAATTCTAATTTTGATCTTACAAATTGGTACACATTGGATACAGAATTCTGGTACCGTTTTGATTTGAATTAGGAAGAAAAAGTGTGTAAGCCTACTTGACTCGCCATTAAAAATTCAATTCTCGCAAAATTGGTGAGGGTGCAAATCATAGTTTTGGAGGTACAAATTGGTACATATTGTTTACAAAGTTTTAGTACCGCTTTCATTAGAATTGAAAAAAAAATATGTGTTGTGTAGGCCAGGTTGACGTCATATTCATTCTCTATTAATTCCAAATTTTGTCGAAGTAAGTAGTGTGTACAAATTCTAATTTTCGTGGTACAAACTGGCGCATACTGGGTACAATTTTTTGGTACCGTTGT
This sequence comes from Thermobia domestica, assembly GCF_964235325.1. NCBI lineage: Eukaryota > Metazoa > Arthropoda > Insecta > Zygentoma > Lepismatidae > Thermobia > Thermobia domestica. The sequence continues at coordinate 199,574,757 of NC_137456.1, read as the reverse complement.
GATTTGAATTTGAAAGAAAAATAAGTTGTGCAATCCAGTTTGACCCGCCATCAAAACTATAATTTCTCGAAATTGATGGAAGTACAAATTCAAATTTTGGTACTACAAATTGGTAAATATTGGCTACAATTTTTTGATACACCTTTGATTACTACTCGAAAGAAAAGTAAGTTACTCGTGACAGCTAGAACCGCAATCAAGAATTCAAGCTTCTAAGTATTGGTGGGGGTGCTAATTCGGTTTTGGTGGTACAAATTGGTACATAATTAGTACAAATCTTTGCTCCCGTTTTCATTCGAATTGTCGAAAAATTGTGTTGTCCGGGAAAGCTTGTCCTCAACCAGGTACAACGAAACGTACTACGGTAAAATCCGGTACAAACGAAAATCTTTCAAATGAGTCAACTAAATCATTTGTACATTGTGGTGGAGGACCAGGTTCACACAGCACCCCCCAATTTTACTTTTTTAATTTTTCATAATCTATTATGGTTAAACTAAAACTCATTAAGGTACAATCCGGTACTAATCAAGTACTTTTATATGACATACAAAAGTCATGTGTGCCCGGTTTATTAAATCGTGATATGAGGGGCTGCATGATCTAGGCCCCCCTTATGTTTCGTTAACTTTTCATAATCCAGGACGGTACAAACAAAAAAAACTACGGTACAATCCGGTACAAACGAAAATCTTTCAAATGAGCCAACTAAATCGTTTGTACAACGTGGTGGGGGGTAAGGTTCACACAGCTCCCCTATTTTGTTTTCTTAATTTCTCGTAATCTATTATGGTTAAACTAAAACTCATTGTGGTACAATCCGGTACTAACAAAGTACTTTCATATGACATACATAAGTCATGTGTACCCTATTTATTAAGTCGTGATTTGGGAGCCTTCGTGCTCTGGGCCCCCATTTTGTTTCGTTAATGTTTCATAATCCAGAACGGTGCAAACGAAACAAACTATCGTGCAATCCGGTACAAACAAAAATCTTTCAAATGAGCCAATTAAATCGTTTGTACAATGTGGTGGGGGACCAGGTTCACACAGCCCC